>NC_134455.1:348171490-348524490 GCF_047948215.1 Lycorma delicatula | reverse complement strand
ATTGTTATTTCATCCTTAAAATTTGTCTTAAAATGTTGGTACTGCTTCACGACCTTTCTGAATCAGAACTTCCCTTTCTTCATCTTGCCCTTAATTAATTCTTGTACAGATTGTACATAAGTCTTCTTTCCCTATATTTCAATCAAATTTTCTTTAAAATTTTACAAAATTTGTTCTACTCTAGATTATTAAATATCATTATTATTATTATTATTCAGAGGGCTAGAATGACTTGCCTTGTGATCACTCTCATATAACAATATTAATCCTTTTTTTAAGCAAAAAAACAAACACATTTAGTGGGAATAGAAAGGATATTAGGTATAAGGAAATTAGCATCAGTGTAGGGAGTAAGTTTTATATGATCACTGGGAGAATACTGCATGAAAATTTACTTCACTCCTTACAGTTGTTGTGAGTGTAGGTTTATGCATCTGTTGACTTCCTTTTATTAGTTATGTTTTGATGTTGATTCCCTCTTCAAGTTCCATACTCTTAATTCATTATATCATTATCATTATATTCATTACCATTGAGTTTTCAAGATACAAAAATTGACTATATTATCATACTCGTAGTTTGGTGCCCAAAATATGAATCCTAGATCTACATTTAATAAATTTATTAATTTAAAACTCCCATATTATCAATATGTTTTATGCTAAGACTAAGGAATACAAGATGGTTGCTAAATGACTGAAAACCTTTTTCTTTTTACTTTCCTGTAATCATAGTTTAGAGCTGTAGTGCAAAAAGGAAAATGTGGTAGTTAGTCAGAAAATGGGTAGGGATTTTTTTGCATTTCTCAATGTTTCATGACCAGGAAAAAAGTGGGGATAATGTTTGTACGAATGTATGTACAAGTGTTGGAGTGTTTGAAGCTTAATAACGTTTGACTGGATAAATCGATTTTGATGAAATTTGGCACAGAGACTCAATAAAATATGTACATAATTATGACCATTTATAAATAGACTCATGTCTTATGATCATTTTCACATTTTATTTCTTTAGAAAGGATATCCATTTCCTGAAAAACATAATTGCGGCGTCTTTGATACATGGCAAATCCCAAATATTTATGTTAAATGTCACAAAGTGCTGAGGAGTGAAGTATGCTGCACAACTGAAATGCAAAGTAAATTTACAAACAGAATCAAGGAGCATGGCAGCTCATGTATAGATACTGTGGAACTGCAGCACCCCCTATTTCCACTTGATATTATTGATAACATTTAATATAATAAGTCCATTTTTCTTTAATTATTTCTTTATACTTGTACAATATATAATCCTTAAGCTTAATGTCAGTAGCCATCCCCCAGTTTTGGAAAAAAATACAAAAATCTTTTATGGAACTGTGCACTTCTAGTTCCAGCAGCATGGTGTTTGGCTGTTGTGCACATGCACACATAGGAAGCTGCATGCGAGGCTGCGAGGGAGAGAGAGCACTGTTGCTCATTTGCTCATGCAGTGCTGACCCTGGTGTGCTGGTGGAAGATAGTTTTTTTTTTACTCCGTGTGTGTATGGAACGTTCATTGTTCGTTCCCTTTTCTAGTTTAGTTGGTGAAAGGAATATGAAAGTGGTTTAGTTGTTTTTTCAGTAGTGATCAGAAGATGGTGGGAAGCAAGGGCTCTTTGATTGCCAAATCTGTCCAAAAACATGCTGGAAGACCGAAAGAGAAGGTAATTAGTAAAAACTAATTATGTATTTGTTTCTGTGTACATAGAAATTTTAATTAAGCACCATTGGACTGTAGTGTTTTTAAGCAGACATTTTATTAAGTTATTATCTAATAATACTAAAAAATATTATCTGTACTGATATTTTATTATTTATTCGGTTAAACTGAATACAGTTTTTAAAGCACATTGTGCTTAAAAAACATACCAAAAAAATATACCATATTCTTGAATGTGATAAACTGTAGAATTAGGTTATTATCCTGCTTCCAGCTATTCTCTTTGATTCATTTTTTTTTTGGTTCTTTTATTTTACAGAAAACTTTAACCATGACTTTGAAAAGGCCTAGAAAAAATTTTCTGCGCACATTCTTTCAGTCATGAATGAATTTATTTGATTAAATTTATCATTGAAATAAAATATTAAAAAATTAGAAATATATTTTGTTACTAAACTGAACCATGTACAGTATAATGTTCATCATAACACCATTACTTTACTGTAATGTAATTACCATTATACAATGTGCATGGTTTGTTTTAATAACATATTTTTAATTTTTGTATTTAATGTGCAATTTAATTAAATGAATTCAGTCATGACTCGGGATGCAGAATTCTGCAAAAGTACTGTTAAGCTAAGTACTGTTTTGCTACAATATTTTTCATTAAGTATTCTTAAAATAATTTTTTAAACCATTAAGATATCTTTTTTAAAATATTTTATGAATATTAAATGTAAGAAATAAATGTTTTTTTTCTTACATTTATTTATTTTTTGGTTGATAAAATTATACAGAAAATTTGAAGCTTATATGTGGAAAATGGAAATGGAATTTTGTAGAATATGAAATATGACATGCCTTAACTGGTATTCAAACCCAGGACCTCCGGATGTAAGGCCAAGAAGCTACCACTATATCATGGAGATCAGCTTTTTCTCATAACAAGTTTCAACATTTACATTTTTTAAAATGCAGCTTTTATTTAACTGCTTGGTTTAATGGAGTAACTTTGACAATAACTTTGTTTAAGGCCTTCTTATGGTTTTGGGCTTACTGCATGTCTCTTTCCATTTCCCTGTGCCGATTAAAGAAAACAAAATTGTGGTTGTACTGCTATGTCTATTAAGAGAATGACAGTGGTGACATTGAATAAATATTTAGGAGTGTTTATTAATCAAAACATGAACTAGAATTACCATATTGCTTTTCTTGCTAAAAAAAATAAAATCAATCGCATATGTACTTTTATTCTTGAGAAATATACTTATTTAGTCTTAAGCTGATGAGGATGGTTTATTTTCCCTCAGTTCAGTTTTTAATACTTTACTGGATTGTCTATTGACGGTTCTTCATATGCATTCATTTTCTTTCTTCTTTTATTAAATAAGGAAAAATCCATAACTTGGATATAACTAAAGAGTTCGTAGTTGTTCCCAGTGATCAACTATCTGAACAATTTGTTGCGTTCACCTTGACAGTAAATTATACAATACTACTGCTATTGTTTAATATTTAAACAATTTTAAGCAGATATGTAACTAACATAATAATACACCCTATTAGACTGCAATTAGATGGTTGATTGAACATAAGCTAGAAATTTCTGTAATAAATATTATTTTTGCTCAATTAAACTATGTTTTAGAGGTATACAATTATTATAAATTATCTGCCATCAAGAGAACTAAGGAATTTTTTGTTTTATGTTTCCTGATATTATAAGAGTTAATCCAACTGTAAGACATTTAATTGTTCATTGAAGTGTGTTAAAAAGTAGCTGATTAGGTGTTATATTTATTTTTAATGATTAACCCTTTCAATTAAAGAGCTTCTTTTTATTTTTGACTTTAATTATTTCATCTCTATTTTATTATCTTCTAATTAGTTTTCTTATACTATTGTAAAATACACAAAAATATTATATGCTAATAAAAATGGTTCAATTTTAGAAAAGTTTCAAAAAAATAATAAAAATAGTGAGGTTTTATTAAAATTAATAATTTGCTGAAGTAGATAGAAAAAAGTTCTATGAAAACAATAAAAAAAACTCACGGTCCTTTGTAGGAGATGAGAAAAAGGTACATGAACAAGGGTAAAATTAGCATTATTAGGTGTAAAATCCTCCTCTAAAGCAGATTCATTTTATTGAAATTAATCTTTTTTTAAGATTCATATTATTCCTCTGTACTGTTAATATTAAATATTTTAAATTCTACTAACGTAAACCACCTAGTACAAACAATTATAGTGAAAGACATTTCTTACCTTAATTTTATCATGATAGTACTTCTGTGGAATCCCGCATCCTTAATCATGATTGAATCATTTTATATTAAACTGATCATTAGAATAAAAATATTAAAAATTCACAATAAGCTGCATCATTAAAATAAAACCATTCACTTAGTTCATTACAGCACTAATTGTTTGTTACAGTGCTGTAACAAACATTATACCATGTGCATATTTTATTTTAATGATTCATATTGTTAATTTTTAATATAGTATAGTATAGAATTTTTAAAATTTTAATGTGCAATTTAATTAAATAAATTCAATCATGACTGAGGATGCAGGATCCCGTGAAGGTACTACCAAGATAATAATTGAAATATCTTACATCAATTGTCTGTGCTAGGTGGTTTACGTGAGTAGAATTTAAATTATGTAGCACAGACTTGTGTATTCATGGTTTTGAGGTACAACAGTAACTTCAATAAGACTTGTTTATTAAATAAATATATTTTATTTTTTACGATTGATAATTTTAAATAGATACTATTCTAAATATATTACTGCAAGTCGGTATTATTACAATACTAACCTTAATTGTAGTAATTTTTTATGGCACTTCAAAGATTGCAAAAATTTTCTGTGTGTGCTTTGATCATAATTTAAAAGTAATTGTAAATTATTTTTCAATGGCTGATAAAATCTCTATAAATCAGATGAGTTAATGATTCAATTTAGCGAATCAAGCAATAACTATTCTTGGAATAATGCAATAATTTTTTATTATTAACAAAACACTTATTTTTACCCAGACATCAGATTACCTTGCATAATTATCTGTGTTAGCTATCAATTACTTTTTTCTTTTTTAAATATGTTTGCTTATAGAATTAGAAATTATTCTACACATGAATGAAATTGAAAATCCAATATTTTGAATTAAAAAATGTATTTATAGTTTGAAATACTTGTAATAAAAAAATGAATGCACATTAGATATTTTTATAAGTTATAAAAATTTTTAAATGAAATTATTCAACATTTTTTATCTGTAGAAATGTATTTATTAAGCATATATGTTTTTTTTTTTTTTTTTTTTTTTTTTTTTTAATTATAATTTAAAAGTAGAATGTGATAATTTATTTTGATGTAAAAGGTTTTATTAAAAAAATGATGTTTTAATTATCAACAACAGTATGAAGAAAACTGAATCAATATGTATAATTTTATTGAATTTATTTTTTATCTGGTATTTTAAAAAGTAATTATTATTTTTTAATTTCTAAAATAAGTTTCTAGAAAAAATCTCTTTATATGAAAAATTGTATTATTCTAACTTACATACTATTAATTCAGACTTATTTATTGATTTTATCAACATTTTTTCATGTGGTAGATAATTCAGTCCACTTTTTGTAATATTAGTTATGATGAAAAATTATCTTTGACAAATACTATTTATCTTAAAATAATTCAGTGTAAGAATATTGTTTTTAAAATTTATTCTCTCTAATCTCCTCTACGTAGAATTTGGAGGGAATAAAATTCATTTTACCATTGCTATATAAGTAGGTGATGAAATTAAGAGTATTAGTGTAAAAATATCATTTATATTAGTAGAAATCAAATATAAATGATAAATCTTTCAAGAAATTACAGTTATTTATATAAAATGTAACTTGAAAAATGAATAAGACATATGCTTTAGTAACTACTGCTAATCTCCATTAAACTAAATTAATCAACTGCTTAGCCTGCACTAATAAAAGAGAGTAATTATTTTTCAACATTGTTTTATTAAAAACATTAAAATTTGACAGTAGTATAAAAAATTATGTGGTTTAATTTTATGTAATAATTGTTTTCTCAGCTTGTATTTCATATTAAAATATTTTTTAGCTTTGCGAGAGAGCATTTCATCTAATTTACTGTAGCAAAAGCATACAATTCTTTATTAATTGGCAATAAGAAAAACCTTTAAAACTGTTGCAATTAGGTGGAGAAAAAATAAATAAAATTTCAAATCCATCACCAATATCACAATAGTACGGAAATATTTAGGTATTATAGTACTAAAAATAAATATTTAAGCACAACGGAAAATAATTATGTACAAAGCATTATAATCAACTATTAAAGGCACATATTTTATAATAATACAAGTATTATATACATTTTCAAAAACAATAAAAATTATATTTATAAATTAACAAACATTTTGAAATAATATAAATAACCTGAAAATCATTTTTATTAAGTATTGAAGAAGCTTAATAATAATAAAGAAGTCCCAAAAAGTATTTATAAAAAAAAAAATTTGTAACATGACAATAATTTTTATATAAAAAAATTGTTTTAGCTTTCACTCTTTTTTTCCTGAATATCATTTACAGTTGATTGCTGATCGGTTTTTTTTGCTGATGTATGAACTTCTGCTAACTCTACAGGTATCGGTTTTGCAGGTGTTATTGCTCCATCTTCTTCAGCTACTTGTAAACCTATCGTGGCACCAATCTTTGCACTAGCTTTTCTGAATGTATCTGATAATTTTTCCTATTAAAAACAATAACAGAATCAGGATATAAAAATATTATAAAGTAAAATAATATAATAAAACACAGAAAATATAAATAAGAATCGTACTATTGAGTAGTTCTTACTGAAGAAGTTATTAACTTTTAAAATATTTTACTACTCATGAATTCATTATCAAATTTTACTACACGAGAAACACAATGAAGATAATATTACATTGAAAAACATACTTTTAGTTTACCATTGCTTTTGGCTACATGTTAATGAAGCCCCCTGATAAGATTTAAATTTCTACCATTCAGATTTATCTGTTATCAATTACTAGATGCTCTTGTAACTATTGAAAGGGTTCCACATCTTTCTAGCATGATACCCTTATCTGATCTTTCCTTAAATCCACCCACACAGCTATAAAAACTTTTCTGGTAAGAAGGTCTTATAATTTCTAAACAAAGATTCTACAGTTATAGTGTAAAAAATTTACATTGGTTTCAGTCGTAGTATGCATTTCATACACTTCTGTATCAGCTTTCTGTGCATCCTTAGTACAAGAAAGATATATGCAGTTTTTGAAAATATAAGTTCTTACATCATTCATAAAAAAAAAGAAATATGTAAAATCGCACTATAAGTATAAAGGCCATTCTTCATGTACTAAAAAAAAAAAAAAACTGTTATCTGGGCTGTAATAGAAATTACATTACCTCATCACCTGTAAAATGCATCTCTTTCAGCCTGTTTTTCAGCTGGGAGAACAGCATGAAATCGCATGGAGCAAGGTCAGGACTGTAGGGAAAGTGCTCTAACAGTTTTGTTCCAGTGCTCGCCAAATACTCGAGCAAACTTTGGAGTGATACTCTGGAGTGTTATCATGATGAAGAAACATTATCTCCATCCTTAAGTTTGAGCGCATCTTCTTGAGAGCTTTTTTTTCCCCTTAGTATAACACTTCCCTGTAACTGTCTTCTGAGCTTCCAGCACAAATCCCTTAAAATCTCTTCCGCATTAAAGAATATAGATACCATTCTTCTTCACTGATTTGTATTTTTGAACAGCCACAAGGGTCTCATCATCTTCAAACACCCACACTTAGTTCCGAGCCTTGGTTGGGACATTATAATAGCTACAGCCAAGTTTCATAATTTAAAACAATACTGTTGAAATACTGAGATTTCTTATTTTCAAACTTTTTCAGCATTTCACGACACAATGAAACACGACATGTCATCTGATCATCGGTCAAGTTACACAGCATCCAAACAGTACAAAGCTTTATAACTTGAAGGTGATCTTGCAGAATAGCACGATCTGCTGGTACATGTAGGACACTCTATTTGGTTATGCCTGATGTCTCAAGCATTTTTCCTTCAGGCAGGCCTGAGGGAAAAATTGTTTTCCTCAGTTGCAGACAAATATGATCAACCTGACCTTGGAGCATCATCAAGGCCAAAAATCTATTCTTTCAAATCTCAGTACCATTTAAATATTGTTATATGATGAGGACAATATTCTCCAAGCATAGAGTCATTTCCTCTAAACACTGATCAACAGTTAATGCATGCGCAAAATTGTAGTATAAAATTGCACCTGTTATTTAGTTTTTGACTATGATGACATCAATGCCTACACAGCTAAAAAGTAAATGACACTGAAATAAAGACTAAAGCAGTTAAAGTGCAGGTTAGGACCTGTCTAAGCATAAGCTAACTTGCAACCACATGTGATAATCCGTTTTGTCATATTGCAAAACTTTCATAGAGCCCATTTTATTCTTGTGTAGATTGCATTTTCTGTTTTGTATTTACATATCTTTAGGATTAAAGAGAATCTACTAACATTGGCATAAACATAAACATTCCAGTCTACTTCTGAAATCATGACTAGTCAAATTTTTTTTGTAATAATTCTGTAACAATAAATTCTAGTTTATTAGCAGTTTAAAAAATTATTAACTGGATGGATTGTAACCATCTAACTTAAAATATGGTTAAAATATATGCATTATGCTTCTCATCATTGTTTATCACGTGGATAAGATTCCAATTAATAATAAAAAAATATCAGAAGTCATGAAATTTTAATTCCTGGGCATTTTATTATTAGATGATAATTTCTCTTGGGATGATAAAACTGATTCCATTTGCAACAAAATCAAATCATTTTGCTTTGAAGCATCTTAATAAAATCGTAAGCTTTTTATCATTACTAGATATTTGTTATGGTAATGTACACTCTCATCTAAGAAATAATATCAAACATTGGAATTCCCTTTAAAAGTCAGAATGAGTTTTCACGATATAAAATTGTACAAAATTGAACTTTAGTTTGTTGTTTGGCTTTGATAAATACAAACTCTCATAAGATAAACTTGATAAGAAAGAGCTTTATTAGGCTTCTGTTGCTATTTTTAATAAATTACTGAACCATTTAAAAGAATTTTCTTGTTTATATGAAAAAGAAGTCAAACATTTTGTTGTACAAAACAATATAATTAATGATTTTCTGCACCCTGTACAATGTGATCATACATTACTGTGCTGAAATAATTTTCATTAACACCTTCAGAATTGTGAATTATTTTGTAATTTTTTATATCTGATATCTTTATGTATTAGATGAAATACATAAATTATGAAATACATAATTTATTTTATAATTAATTGTATATTTGTAATTCTGTTCTGATCAAGATTTTACCATGGTTTTCTTGAACCATCCAAACAAATACTTGGTCACTTCCTTTTTTATCTCCTTTCTTTTTCTGTTTTGCCTCTGGAACCACCATAAGGTATTACATCAGAGGATGATTTATCTAACACTAATGTGATCTATATAGTTTATTATATGTACAAATCAGTATAAAATATTTATTTATTAATCATGCTGCACATTTTATGTGTTGTACAAGGATTTTTTATCTTGAAATTACAAATACACTTTTTTTATGAAATCTTAAATCAGTAAGAAACTTGAAATGATCATTTATAAACAATAATCGTCAAGGAATTCTACATGAGGAAGACAATAATTTAATCATTAAAAATTAATTTAAAAAGTAATTATGAACAAGTTGTGGAATATACTTACTTGAACTACATTGATGCACATAGATGTCAAAGCCAATCCAAACACCAAGTATACAATGGATGCCATCATGTACATTTGATTCTGTAACATAAATACATTAATTTTTATATTTTCTTCATACTATTACTCAGTTCTATAACAAATGTGTAATTTTTGACAATTTAATTTTAAACTTACTATGAGGAAAACGAAAAGTTATCATACGCATTCAATTTTTCTCCCAGTAGTGTGCATAAGAGTTGATAGAACATTTGTTGAACAATTTATAAAGAGGAATATCTTAAATACATATAATTAAATAAAATTAGTGGAATTAATTAGAAGCACAATGAAACTTTGAGAAAATATTTGTTATGATGTATAATTTAAGAAACTAAAGTATTGAGTACCAGATAGGAGTGGTAATTTTTTATTAAGGGTGAAGAGTCAAAAGTGGGTTTTCCAAGAATAACTTAAAATGATTAATTTTAGGTAATCCATGTATTTTATTTCTAAAAAAACTAGATCAAATTCCTGATAAAACCTTTTTTGGTGTATTATACCTCTCAAAATTGACTTAGTTATTAGCACTTTGAAGTATTATCTACCCTTTTTTTAACGCTTTGAAAAAATTCACATTTTTTGAAAATATTTTTTTAATAAAATCTTGAATTAAAAATGTTACAAATAAAATTTAAAGAGTTTTCAATTCTTTATAATGTGCTTTTCTGTTTGATTCTGTACGTCCAAATCTGAATGAGTTGCCGTTTGAAAATTAATTTGCACTTTCACTCCTTTTTAAATGGTTTTGCTTAGATCTGCTGTTTCTTCAGAAATAATTATTAATTAATAAATATTTTAAATAAAATTTGTAACATACTCATTTCCCTTCAATTTGCATTTTTTTCAACATTTATCTTAAAAATGATTATAAGTTGTAATATAAATATTTAATATAAGAATAAGTTGTAATATATAAACCTTCATATTTTTTTCTTGTTCAGTGTACCTGTGAAAATTAAAAAAAAATTTATTATGATTATTTTTATTATCAAATTTTTAAATTTTTATTATGCATTGAAAATTGTCAAAAAATTATCAATATTTAATTCGAAAAGAATGGTAAGTTCCAATTCAACAAAAATACATTAATAACACAAGATATTAAAATTATTAATTATATAAAAAAATCGAAGGATGTAAATGCTGATGGGAAATTTCCTGATTTGTAGAATTGAATAATAGGTTTGATTTAATTTCAAGATTTTATTTTAAATGTACAGCAATTAAAAGTATCCTTTTTTTAAAAAAAAGATTGCATTTTTTCTCATTTTCAAATGTTATATGTTTTTTTTAATATTTTGTCATACAGACCATTCAAAATGCAAATTAAAAGAATTTTGTTTCCAACTTTCTATTTTACAAATTTTTTTGTACAATCAATTCTTTTCAACTTATTTTGGAAATACTCAAAAATTGTAGATTTTGATCATCAGCAAATTGAAAACCAGATCCCTTATTACCCTTTCTGAATCCACAGCAAATTAAAGTACGATTCAGTGTATTTAAAAAAAAAAACCATGGGATTTGAAGATTGTATGTGCAATTATTCAATTTCTTTAAATAATCATCAAAAAAAAATTTGCTGTATTTTGTCCTTATGCATGCAAAGTGACACCTTTTTTGTTTTTTCTTTAATCGGATAAATGTAATGCAGTTTTTAAGAGTGGGAGTGTTACATTAAAGAAATTGTACTTATTGCATATATGTTATTAAAAATATACAAAGTTGTAAAAAACATTGAAAAATGACAATTTTTAGATAAAAATAGTTTTGGGGTTATGTATTCATGAAATTAAAAAATATATATAAAAACTCTTTTGTTTGTCATTGAAAATCCTACAAGAAAGGGCATTCCTTTTTTTAACAACAAATTATTAATGACAAACCCACAAAATCAATTTTTAGGTACTGTGATATTTTTTCGTATTTTCTTAATATTTTAGTTAATCAGAATCAAACTAAAAAGCAAACTGTAAAGAACTAAAAGCCTTAAATTAAAAGTTTTTATTTAACCATTTTTTAATTCAAGGCTTTGTTATAAAATTATTTAAGAAAATATGACCTTTAAAGTGTTAAAAAGGAGTTAATACTTCATAGAGCTTTAAATCTGTTAATTTTCTACTTAACAGATCATAGAAACTGATTTCAAAAGATTTTATCAATATTTTGATCTAATTTTCAGAAAACAAATACATGGTATGCCTAGTAATTATAATTTTAGATATATTCACAAAAACCCATTTTTTTACACTTCAACCTGTAATAAAAAAAAAACCACTATCTGATTCTCAAGATTCTTCCAGTTTTTTAAATTACAAGCTAGAAAAAATATACATTCTCAAGGTTTCATAATGTCTGCTATTAGTTACTTATTAAAAATTTATTTTTACTGAGTTAATATTATCAGAAATATTTGTTAATACAAAATACAAATATTGACAGGTATATAAGCTAAACAGAAAACATCCAGAAGTTGTTGAACATATTTTTTTTCTATATACCATTAATAATTTAAAAATTATTGTCATAATTGTAATGAAAATCACAAGATTTTTATGGCTTCTTTATACTTAGGTACTCCTTCAGTTATTTCAAACAACGAATGTATTCCCAGCTTTGTTGTGCTGTTATTATTAATGAAGAACAATTCTATAAAAAAATTAGTGACTAATTACAGCTGCTTTTTTACATTATTAAATATGTACGAAAAGTTGTAAAAATGAATAAAAAAGTATCAGACAGATTATTGTTTTGCTACTTTTAAACATAAAACTTGAGAATAAGTAAAACAATTTTTTTTAAATAGCTTTGTTATTGAAAATGATAATAGTTAATTGTGAATAATAAATCTGTTTACAGTAACTTTTAATAAATAGTTCATCAAGAATAATAGGGGTCTATTCTACAAACACAGAAGTTATATAAAACAATTTTTCAATTATAGGTAACCATTTATATGAGTTTCAGGCTACAGGTGTTTTATAAAAAAAAGTACAATTTTTCAAATTGGCAACATTAAACTAAATATAGGTGCATCACTGGAGCCAAAACATGGCAACCTCCAGAAAAAGCTAATCTGAGTGCCCACTAACCCATGAAGAACAATTATGAAGAAAATACTGTTCCAATGGTAATACTAAGTACTGATTTGTATAATATCTCATCTCGTATAATATCATCTTTCGGGAATTTTTCAATGGTAAGATTGTACTTTTTTATTAAAGAGTGGCTTGAAATTTTATGGTCTAAAAAAATTCTAACATGCAAAATTTGACGAATTTGCAGCACAGTGTTTCTCTTACGCAGTATACTGTATAGCTAGCTATACAGCATAACTATATAGCTGGAAAAATAAAGCTACAAATTACAGACATCTAAATTACAAACTGTTTAAGAAGTAAAAATTTGGAAACAATTGCCAGTGGTAAGAAATCTTGGATTTCCTCACTCAAAATTTACCAAAGGTTTCACAGAATCTCCCCAATATTAATTGAAATAGTAGGTTAGAACCACTACTTTCTGTTACAAATGAACAGAAATAATTTTTAAGAAAAATATACATTTTATTTATGATGAAAGAAATTAATATATTTTATATTTGTTAAACACAAATTTTACAATTAAACATTTTTATGTTAATTTGTAGAATTATTATTACTTGAATTCTTTGAATCATTTACCTAAATTAATTAATTCCCTGATTTAGTCTTCGTGTAGCTGCACCACAATCATAAAATTTAAACCTATGTTTGCTAACCTGTTAACTTGTATGTATTTTACAAAAAATAATTACAAAATTGATTTTTTAGATGTTTTGGTTTTTACGGTTGTATAAAACCTCTGTAACTTGTAAAATTTCACTAGGATTTAGAAGATTTCGCTTGACTTTAATGAAAATTATTTCATTTAACTTGAAAAATTATCTATATTTTTAACTTACACTTGAGGAATAAAAGTATGATCTAGTCTGCAATTTGACCATTGTAGTCATTGGTCAAGTTGACAATATTGGAGAAGAGTTTTAGTTCAAATGTGAATAAAAAACTTTGCATGGTTATAATATTAATGATTTTGATAAATATATGTAATAAAGAATTTCCAAATGATAGTAAAACTAAAACTTTTAAAAAGATATATTTTTCAAAATAGTTTGTAAAGTTTGAGGCATTTTTTAAATTTTTTGGAATTTTCTTGAAAATGAGTTAAAGATCACCACAAGATTTTAATTGGTCAAGACAGTATTTAAAAAAAGAAGGTTTTATAGCTAGAACAGAAGAGGACATTTACATTTAGATGAGATTTGTGTTTGTTAAAACATATTAAGAAAAAAGTCTGAAAAATGGTTCTAAAAGTAAATTGACTTTATGCAGAGATTATTAATTGATTATTGTGCTAGCCTTAATAAAGCTTTTATTCTAACTGTGTCAGATCCAGTGTGTAAAGAGAATTATTGCTAAGTAAATGGATCAAACTTCCTATGAGAAGGGTTTACTAATCTGCTACCATGGTCAGTTGTGATATTGTATCATAACTTTTAAAAATGAACAAGTTAGTTGGATAAACTTCAGAAAAGAAGAAATAATTTGTTGGTTGATATTAAATGGTACTCAGAATATTTATTTAAAATATAATATAAAATCCTTCTTTTAAAGAAACATACTATGAACTCTCACTACAAATTTTTAAATAGAAAATTTTAAAATTAAAAAAAACCTTAAATTTTCTGTATTACTTTCAGTGTGTTGATAAATAAATGCTCCAATATTCATTAACACTTTCTGAATTGTAATTTATTTTGTACTTATTTTTTATATTTAGTATCCTCATGTAAATTAACCTTCACTTGTTACTATTTTAAATAATTAATATAAATTTTAATTATATATACATTTTATTTTGTAATTAATAATTATGTGGTCTGCAATACTACATTTATTAAGCTTACCCTTGATCCCTGGTGTAAACGACAAGAAAAAAAAATCAAAGAAGAAAATCCAACATATGCAAGTAGCTAACATAATTTTCTTCTTCCAATAAGATGATATGATGAGAAAATTTCAAGAGGTTTTCACCAGAATTTTTGAAAGTGAATGAAAGTTGGTATACGAATGTGATAAAAAAATATCCAGCCTTGGCTTATAAAATCAAAATATTTAACCTATTTAGTTCAATAACTTGTCCCTTTCAATGTAGGCCCATTCTGATGTAAAATACCTATCCTAACAATCCATTGTTGCATTGTTGGAAGCATTTTTCAAACTCATTTTTAATAAGAACCATGAGTCCTTGTGTCACATTTCTTTTGATCTCATTTCTGCCTTCAAATCTCTTTCCTTTAAGTGGAATTTTAAGTGTAGGAAAGAGCCAAAAATCACAGGAAGCCATGTTTGGTGAGTAAGGAACCTGCTGAAGTTGCTTGATCCTGTTTTGCCATAAATCTATGGATAAGTTTTGATGCATGGGCTGGAGATTAGTTTTCATGACAACATAAAAGTTATGCTGACAGTCTTTTTTGATTATAAAGGCATACTTCATCACAGTTATCTTCAAAACTATCAATAAAAAATAGTCTGTGAATAGTCTAACCTAGCCAAAGCAATTAATTTAATAATTATATTCATACTTGTCTTCTTCATCAAACCCGAAACCTTTTGGTTTGAATTTATGTGGTGAAAATTTTGTTATTTTTAAATCTTCAGGAACTGATCACTACATCATCCTTCAGAGCTATGTCCAATTATTGTAATAATGTATGGCATACTAACATAGTATTTTATCAGTCCATTTAATGCTATTAAATTATTTTCCTTTGATGTCTTCATTTTATCTTTCTGAAGTACACTTAATTTTAATTTTATAAATCTACCAGAAATTACATAATTTAAAATTCAAAATTTTGATGATGATCTTTAAAGAGGAAAACTAGAGTAATATCCATCTCCAGAATGATTATTATTATGACTAAAATTTTAATTTTATTAAAATAAATACTTTTGTATTTATTTTTTTATTTAATACAAACAAGTAGTATTAAATCATCACTAAAATAAATAAAAAGAACTTGATTTACACATTGTTATGATAATTAACAAAGCTTATATAAAGTATCACTGCAGTAGCTGGTTAAGGAAATTAAAAAAAAAAAATTCATTAAAAAAATTATCTAGATGTCAGTATCTCTAACAGGTACTGATTAACAACCAGATGTTAAATCTGGGTATGATGTAAAAATTACAATCCTTACTGCAGCATTACTACTTCTTTATATAACTTTTTTTTTTCAAATTATATCATAAAAATAATTGGGTCCATAAATAATTTTTGTGTCCATAAAATAATGGTGGAATCTGACAGTTATATTTTGGAATAAAGCATGATAGAGACATTATTCTCCAGATAAAATGTATAGTAAACCTGAAATATTTATTCTTAAATGTTACTGTATTTAGATTTATAATTCTGAAATAATTTTAAAGTGAATTTTATGTTAGAACATAAAAATAGCACTGTCTAAAAATATACAGATTTAATAATTTGATATGTTAAAAAATATATTTAAATTCTATTTGAAAACACATTTTTGATTAGATCTGATTCTGAAATTATAATTCTCAAATCAGCACTAGTATCTCCATGTTTACTTGCTGTCACATACTGATGTTAGCAACAGTGTAAAAATGTTGTAAGTTCTTGATATGACGGGTGTGAACTAAAGATGATAAAAAAATTGTTTAGATCCATATTTTCTATGGCAGATACATTTCAAAATTAAATAAAAATGTTAATAATTATTTTGTGCCATGTGTAATAATTTTAAGTGTGCTGTTTTCAATAATAATTCAGTGTCAATTAATTACATGCTGATATCTATCATATGTTTTTTTGTGCAATTTGTGTAGGATAAAAGATATGAAATATTAAAAACTAAGCATCTTGCAAACAAATCACTTACTTCTACTCCTCCATGCGTCAGCTGCGCTCAATAAATAAAGAAATATTAAATAACTAAAAATAAATATTTTAAAATTAAATTAAAATATAAAAATTGAAAATGTGAAGTTTTAAAAATAAATTTTTTTTAATGAAAATGATTTAACTGCATACTTTTTTCTCTAATTTACTAGCATAAATAATAATAATAGTCATTTAAATGTTTTTAAAGAAATTAAATGGTAACAGAGTAAACACAAATTACTATATTTTGACTAAACAGAGTTTATGTAAATAATAGAAAATTGTTTTTTGATTAGTGATCAATATCATTGTCCTCATATATATATAGCACTAACATTTTTTGAATTAATCATAATATTACATTTTAGTTAAGTAATAATTTAAAAAAAATTTTAATCTATTAAATCATAAATAGAAACAAATATAATCTACTTGAAAGTTTCTCAATTTGAATAAAGAAAATAGCAAGCTTGAAGTCCTAAGTATACACAGTCTAATTACATACTATCCCCAAACCAATCTTTGCTAAAAAGAATAATCATTTATTCTTAAAAAAATAACACTGTCCAACTCCATCGGACCAGACAACAGAATTATTTTCATGTAATTCAGCAAACTACTTTGGTTACGAAAAAGAGACGTATTATGCATCTGTTGCAATCTTTATTAAATAATTACCAAAAACTTTCTCACCAATTTATTTGATAGCCTGAATATAGCCTTGGAGAAATTATACTCTATACTGAATACTATCATTGTTTGGCTGAATAAATGGAGAATAAAGATAAATTCAACAAAGTCTGGTCATGTAACGTTCATGACGGGAAGAAAAAAGTGCCTTGAAGTTCATTTAAATGGTGTCAGAATAAATTTCTGACACCTTGCTTAATTTACATAATTTGATACTTACATAATTTCTAACATCTTACTTTTGTCAGTAAAGTGTCTGGGCTACCTTGATCACCATTTAACTTGGAGAGATTATGTAAGGGAGAAAAGGAAGTAGCTTAATATTAAGTTTAAAAAGATATACTGGATATCAGGTAAGAGATCTCAACTTTATTTATCCAACAAGATTTTGCTTTACAAGATTTTCTTGAAGCTGGTGTGGACTTACAGAATTGAACTCTAGGGCACAACCAGTAACAGTGATGTGGAGATCATTCAATGGTTCCAGAATAAACTACTACGGAACGTAACCCAAGTGTTGTGATTCACCAGGAATACTGAGAGATCCACGATTATATAGGCATTCCATATGTTTGAGAAGAAGTTGAACACCTAGTTTTGAGTTAGGTGTCCAGGTTGGAGATGCATGTCAATCATCTAGCTTTGAATTTACTTGACATCAGTGAGGACGTTAGGAGGCTGAAAAGACTCCATGTGCTTGATCTGTTTGACAGACGGTTATGATGATCATGTTTGTAGAAGATAACTCTTCTTATAATTATTTTTGTTTTATTTTCAGTTATTCATATTTATGGATGCTTGCATTTATTATTTATCTATGGCTATCTTAAAGTTAATGTTTCATATATTGTTCTATTTAAAGTTAATGTTTTATTTACATACCCAAATTGATTAATAATGTGAAGATACTATATTCAAAGACTCTATCAAATATTGTTATTTCATATTTATTCATAGTATTAATAATATTAATTGTTTTTTATACTTGTTGAGGATTATCATTGGATGATTCTATTTCAAGTCATAGTCTGTCATACAACTTACTTGTAGATTCAACATAGAAGCTTATTGTAAATAAAGGAATTCAATAAAAAAAAAGAGTTATTTAAAATATAATTCAAAAAAAAATTTCTATTAAACAATATTACTCTGTCAATTAATCTTTAAAAGAAAGTAATTAAAAATAAAACCATGATTTTTCTGCATTCCATTCAAATAGTATATAAAATATTTGCTCAAATAATTTTAATTAATGCCTCTTGAATTGCGATTTATTTTGTATATTTATGTATTTACTTTAACAATATTTCATGTGTTGATATTTTAAATAATCACTGATTATTTTACTTTGGACTTTAATCACTGATGATTTTACTTTGTATTTGTGTATTTTATGATGCTGGTCTGATTTAGGTTTTACAATGGTTTCCCATCAGTCATCCAGGAAGATCAATGGGACAGTCCCTTTTTTATCTGTGAAGTAACATATCTACCAATTCCTGAAATGATCTATATAATGTACATTACCTGCCAATCAGAATTAAACATTTATTAATTTATTCATGTAACTCTGCTAAATTTCAATGTGTCATCTCATTTAAAAAAAGTTTTTCTGGAAAATTAAATTTTACCTTACATAATTGTATTATTGCTATCTTTCACATTATTTTGTGTGAAAAATTCATCCTTTATAATGTCAATATTTATAAAAAGTGATAAGTCTATTTGACAGTTAAGTTTTCTTATCTCATAAAAAAATTTACATCTGTGGTTAGTCTTAACACAGTGCCTTGAAATCAGGTAAAAATGGAATAGAAAAAAATTCATGAATGAATATTATTTAATACTGAACACTAGGAGTGTTCAGTGTGTTAAAGAAGTTGGAAATGTATGGCATTTTTATATAAGAATATTACCCAGAAAAAGAGGAAGATCTAGAAAGAGGTGGTAGGAAGAGCTAGAAGACGGTCTTCAAAACATGGGAGCTAGAAATTAGAGTACGGAGGAAGAAGGTAATTGTATAAAGGAGGATTATTGGTATAAGAGGCCAAGGTTCTTCAAGGTCTGTTGAACAAGTACAGTATGGTACAAGAAAATAGGAGATTTTGAAGAACTCTCACAAAAGTAAAAAAAAATTAATTTTCAAGTTTTATTGTTGAAAACAAAAAAGGTAATAATTACATGCCATTAAGTGTTCCAATATAAAAAATTTCAATTTCTGAACACAATATCGATAAGATGATGGCCGTTCAAACGTATGCATTCCTGGAAATGAATGCTTACATTTTGCATGCCACTTTGAAACATTTCCATGGGAATTTCAGCAATTTCTTCTCAAAACCTTGTTTTTAACCCAGCGATTGTTGTTTGGCAAGTGATGTACACTTTACTTTTGTGGTGGCCCTCACAAGAAAAAATCACATACCGACAAATCTGGTGATCTTGGAAGCCAATGAATATTGCCAAACTGTGAAATTACATGGTTATCAAACCATGTCATTGATGCTCTGGCAGTATGGGCTGTGGTTCCATCTTGCTGCAACCAAGGCTTATGAAGATCATGAAAGTTTTAAAGTTGTTCTACTATGAATGTTTCGAACATATCAACATGTTCAGACGTTACTGTCGTTGCATTCCCTCTTTCATCTTCAAAGAAGTAAGATCTAGTCACACCTCACATTGATACAGCACACTAAACTTTTTGGCTGTGTAATGGTTGTTTGTGCAATTGAGGGTTTTCAGCCACCCAATATCTGCAATTCTGCTTGTTTACATACCTGTTATGGAAATGAGCCTCATTCGACATGAAAAGGTTGTCATCAAAATTGGTGATGTCATTAATCTTTTCAATCATTTTATCATAGAATTGTTGTCGCACCTGTAGTTGATGGTTTCAATTCCTGTACAGCATGAATTTTGGAAGAGTGAAACTTCTAATCAGTGTGAAGTATTTGACAGATCGGTGCTGTTCGGTTTAGATTCAAATACTGCTGCGTGTTTCCTTGCTAAATGGTGTGGGCTCCTTCCAATTGGCCTGAACTTCTTAAATGTTATCTGAGGTTCACTGACCTCCTGGTGGTTTCTTTTTTAGTGCTGAATTCATCTCCATTTCTTCATAGCGTGGCAAGATGGAATGCTACCATGACATCCTAGATTGTAATGACGTCGGAATTCCCATTGAGCAGCAGTCACACTATCACCATTCTTGTAAAATGCCTTCGTGGCAAATGCAAGTTGTATACCGACCCACTGGTGCATGATTACAAAATGGCAGGTAGTTGTACACAGAAGGATGCCTCTCCTACCTTTCTATCAACTCCTCAGGGCTGCCACTAATATTTTCAAATTTTTTAAAGTTTTCTTTACGTTTAATGGAAATATCCTATCATGAACATCAAGAAAGTTTCTCAAATAGAACAATTCCAAATTCAAAAACCAGGATTCCAAATCCTTCAGTACCGGGCGTCCGAAAAAGAACTCCGGAGTTTTAAGAACTAATATAGTCCTTATTTACAACACTATAATGCAGTAATTATTTGCGGTAATTATAGGTAATTTTATAACGACAAAAATTAAGTTTTATTAACACATTCTCCGTCAGATAGAATTCTGTTAGAAGGTTGCACAGACTAAGTTTTATGACCCCGGGCTTCAGTAACATGGCATCACTACAAGAAGAAGCACAGTGCATGTACTGGTTTGCAGAATCGAAATCAGCGACTGCCATACAAAGAAATTATACGCGCGTCTATCGTAGAATTTATCGAGTGACAAAATCATACGAAGCGGTGTGAACAGTTTTTGGAAACCAAAAGCGCTTTGAAATGACACTCGTCAAATAAAGTGCTGAAATACAGAAAGAATTTGAGTGTCTTTCCAACCAAGTTCATAACGATCAATTAGTCGTCCATTATCCTACCCTACTAAACGGCATTTGTATGAGTGTCTGTCTATGTATGCGTCCCCCTTAGCTTAGCACTGGAATGTACCGATCACTAGCGGAAAATCCCGATTCGTTAGTACATGTCCCGTGGTGGTCAGGCGTATATTTGTTACATCATAATATTTCGATATATTGCATATATATCAATACATATGCGAAATCTACATTAATAATATATTTTTTTTTTTTTTGTGATTGTTTTTCTTCATAAAATCGATTATTTATGTTAAGACTCAGGTTTCATGTCCTCCTTTTTTACTTGCAGAAATAAATAAATTTTCACTCTTTCTGTTACTCTTATTAAATGCATTTATTTAATGTTCTATTGCAAGTCAGTCTTGTCCCATCATTCGAAGATTCAACATGTGTTTATTACGAATGTATAATTAATTAATACAATAATGTTATATATATATATATATATATATATATATATATATATATATATATATTAATTACAAGTTTAAAGATCATAATAAAAATAATTTATATTATAAACGAAATAAAGACTTTTATTTATTTGAATCAACCAGCGAATAATAAAATATTTAAACCTAACCGAAGTATTGAACCAAGGCGGCATGTTATTCGACATTTTTGATAATCAGAATATAATTGGTCATAATTGAATATAATTCATCATTCCATATCGTAGCAGCTCTTAAAACACAAATATTTTCGATACAAATAAATCGATACTAAAACTACGATTATCCATTTAGAATCATATACATGATTTTTTTTTTGGCTTGTATTAACATACAATTGTAATTAAACATACATATAGGCAAAACACGTGGGTAAGATCAAATGGTAAACAATAAAAGTCAAAATTAGAAGAATTTAAAATCCTCTGTATCCTTAGCGATTTATTGATTTTGAAGCCAAAACTTCTCTTTTGTTATTGTGTCAAGTTTCGTATTACGATAATTTATTTCGTAAATTAAATATAATATATAAATAATTAATTTAATTTATATTTCAGCTTCCAGCTCTCGTATCCAGTGAATTTTCATATGGATATTGATGAAAATGTTGAGTGTGCAATCTTTAAAAGATGCCTAAACCGACCTAAACCAGATTTAATTGGAAAGATTTGCTGACAATTTTCTCGCTTTTTCGTTGATCAATTTTCATCATTCAAAAAAACATTTTTACAGAAGAAGTAATCAACTTTGGACACCTTATAGCATTCCGAGACGCCGCCCGCCAGGAAGGCCTAGCTGCAGAGGCGTGCCGTCGGCTGGTACATTCCTAAAAGTATTTTCCATGTTGTGTTTTGCAAGTAAATTAAAATTTCGTGCTTATAAACTGCAGCTACTCCGTGAAATTAAACCTAGGGATAAGCAACAAAGTGTTCAAATTGCAGCAACCGTGTTAGACTTCATTTCTTCTGATGAAAACTACCTACAGCGTATTTTATTTTCAAATGAAGCGACATTTCGAATGTACTGGTGAATGCTAAAATTGTCGAGTATGGAGTTAAAAAAATCCATTTGAATCGGTTGAATTCGTCCGCAACTTTCTGAAAGGAAATATCTGATGTGTTATCATGTGTAATCGAATTTTCGGGCTACTTTTTTTCCTTAAGAAGACTATTACGGGTATATTGTACTCGGACATCTTAGAAAATTTTGTGTTTCTGCCGATTTAAAATATGGAGAACCTTACTTTCCAACAGGATGGAGCCCCTCCACATCGTTCAGAAATTATGCGGATTGAGTTCAACAAGTTTTTAGAAGGTCGGATAAGCAGAGAAAGTTGTATCGCTTGGCCACTGCGAAGTCTAAATATGACACAAATAGATTTCTTACTTTTAGTCTACGTAAAAGACATCGTATACTATGAAAAACTCCAGTCACTTCACAACCAGCCTCGAAGAATAATAGCAAACGTAAAAGCGATTCCTGTAGACATGCTCGCCAGTGTGGAATGTGGTTGATTATAGGTTTGACATCTTAAGGGCTGTAGACGATGTTTATATTGAGATACCTTAAGTGGTAAAAATACTTTACAGAGTTGGTACTTTCATTTGATAAAACGCATACATTTGTAATTCTAAATGTAATAAAGTAAATTTAATTTAAATCCGCGGAGTTTTTTTCGGACATCAGGTATTAAAGTATTTACTCACAACTTGTTATTTACTACCTTAGTCTTCATTTCATCTATTTTACTATTAAAAAATTTAATTTTTTAAGCTCTTCTTAGAAAGATTATCTCAGAATTAAATACTCGATAAATTTTATTTGTTTTCTAAAACTTAACGAAGTTATTGTGTCTCAAAAGGTTATTGTGTCAAAAAATCAGAAGACGATTTTTTTTTCTAAATGTTTATCGGTATTATTTTTTTTAAATCATTAGTTTTTACATAAGTAGATATTTTATAAGCACTTTTATAAAAGAATATTTTGTTTTTAAAATTATAAACATGAGTTGCAGAAAAAGAAGTCACATCTGGACTTGCTTTTCCGAAGCAAGCCCTGGAAAAGCCTTGTGTAATCTTTACCGCAGTTCAGTACCCTATGCAAGTGGGACGACTAGTAATCTATCTCGTCATATTAAAGTTAAACACCCAGGAGTTGATATTTCAAGACAAAAAAATCCTTGTCCTTCTGATTATCATGTTTCAGAAATGCATTACAATTTAAATCCTACTATGTTTACTGCGACTGAACCAAATGAATCGTAGCAATTAACCCTTAAATTAACAAACCTTGTTGAATCCTTCTGTGCATCCAATAACATCTTTGTCCTCAAAAAAACACAACAGTTGTCCCTTACTTTCTTTGTTACAACACCTGTTCCTCAAAGTAAAAGCCGAGCGTTAGATATTCAATTAATTCGGTTAATAACTAAAGAATATCAACCTAGTTGACTCGTTGAGAATGAAGAATTCAAGAAGTTTGTTCACATGTTAAACCCTGGGTATTCGCTTCTTTGTCGGAAAAAAATTACGACTAGTTTAATTCCACAATTATATGATAGAATTAATTGTGAGATTCGTAAGTCATTATATAATATAGAAACATCCGCAATAACCACTGACAGTTGGACATCAGTTTCAAATAATAATTATATGGCCATAACTATTTCATTGACCGTGATTGTAATTTAAATCAATTACTTACTTGTATGGAAATCTGTAGTCAACATACGGCTGAAAACATTGCCATAGAATTACAAGGTAAATTCAATGAATGGGCTATTACTGATAAAATAGGAACAGTTGTTAATGACAATGCAGCAAATTTAAAAACTGCTATTTGCAATTGTCAGCTACGCCATATTCCTTGCTCTAAATAATATTGCATTTGATGAGTGGGCAGTTATAGCTGAAATGTGAAAATTATTGAAAATGTTTGAAGAGATAACTATAGAAATAAGTTCTCAAAAAACTGTCACTATTTCAAAAATCTATTTATTGGCGCGAGCGATGACAAGACATGTACTTAAGATGAAATCTTCTACTCATAATTCTGAAATCGTTAAAGTATGTAACAAGATGTTAGACCAACTGCAACATAGATTTAAGGATGTTGAAAATAATAATATTTTGCTTGAAAGCATGCTATTGGATCCTCACTTTAAAAAAACAAAGCTTTAAAGATGAAGCATCTTACCAAAATGATTACACAAAATTTTCACAGAAAGTTCGAAGTATTCAGATCGAACAAGGCGATAGGTTTGAAACCGAACAAAAAATTATTGAACCCTGCACTTCAACTGCATGGGAGGATTTTGGTAAAAAGTAACGCCAATTTTAACTAATTCAAATCCAACAGTAGTAGGAATTTTAGAGCTAGATAAATATATAAATGAACCGCTCATCTCAAGAACACAAAATGCTCTCTCTTGGTGGAAAGAAAGGCGGTTAATTTATCCAAGATTATTCAAAATAATGCAAACTAGACTTTACATTCCTGCAACCTCTGTTCCCTGTGAACGATTTTTTTCAAAAGCGGGACACTTAATAACAGAAAGGCGAAGTAGACTTACATCAAAGAAATTTCGAAAAAATTATATTTCTACATGTAAATATGTAAAATACTGTAAAGTTTATTTGAAAGGTAATTATTTATTTTGATTATTTTTTTATTATTATTGTTATTGGTTATATTATTATTTTTTTGTGATAATAGAACCAAAAATTTTTAAAACAAAATGTTTGTGTGTGTCTGTCTAAGTAACTGTGCTCGTATTAGTAAAAACATCAAAGTAAATATAAAATCATAAAATCTATATGATAAAAAAAATAAAGACGGAATCAAAAGCTCGCTCAAAAATAAGGTACGGTACAAGCTATATTATTTTAAATTATTCATTTTGTCAATTTATAACTTTATAAAAATTAGTTTAAGATAAATTTTCTAGTTATAAATACTTTTAACCACAGGGTTGATCTAGTGGTGAAGGCGTTTACGTAAAACAGCTGATTTCGAAGTCGAGAGTTCTAAGGTTCAAGTCCTAGTAAAGGCAGTTACTTTTATACGGATTTGAATACTATATCGTGGATACCGCTGTTCTTTGGTGGTTGGGTTTCAATTAACCACAAATCGCAGGAATGGTCGAACTGAGACTGTACAAGACTACACTTCATTTACACTCATACGTATAATCTTTATTCACACTGAAGTAATTCCTTACGGTGCTTACAGAGGTTAAAAAGAAAAAGAAAAAAAATATATATATATATATTTCTGTAATATACAGCTCATTTCGCTGTAGTTTGGTGATAAAACATAAAAAACGTGTAATGGTGCTTACAGATAAAATTTAATTGTTTAAGGTTAACTTAATTAAATAGCACAGTTAATGAAAATATTTCATAATCAGAAGTACTAAATTTGCCGAATGTTCAATAAACATTAGTGATGGTAATGTAATAAGTAATGCGTCACATGTGGAAAACAATAAATAAATAAAACAAACGCAAGCTAGAATTTGGATTTGGTATGGTAGGAGGTTACCGGCTTGGTCTAGTGGAGAACGCGTCTTCTCAAATCAGCTGATTTGGCAGTCGAGAGTTCCAGCGTTCAAGTCCTACTAAAGCCAGTTATTTTTACACGGATTTGAATACTAGATCGTGGAGACTGGTGTTCTTTGTTGGTTGGGTTTCAATTAACCACACATCTCAGGAATGGTCGAACTGAGAATGTACAAGACTACACTTCATTTACACTCATACATATCATCCTCATTCATCCTCTGAAGAATTATCTAAACGGTAGTTACCGGAGGCTAAACAGTAAAGAAAGAAGGGGTTCCACCTCATTATTATCTAAGGTAAAATTTTAAATGAACAATTTCCATATGGCTGGATAAACGATATCCTTTCAAAATTTATTTCATTAATAATTTACGATCGAAAACATTTATTTAAAGTTTTAAAATAAATATTGTAATATTTAAAGTAAATAATATCAGTTGATATAGCCGTTTAATCTGTTGTTAATTATTAGTTGTTTATTATTATTATTATTATTATTATTATTGATATTATTATAGCACTTTTTAAAGTTCGTTGTTGTATGCATTATGAATGTAAAATGCAATAAAATTGTTAATGCAGCGCGTTTTACCTCGTTTTATTGTTAACAAAATTATTCCATCATTGCAATTTTGAATGCCTTCGTTATCGAAGGCATTAACAGAAAAACGGGTTTCACCATTGTTTTCCATGTAAAATTTTAAATCAAAATCATATGTCCACCTTCATATTTAAAAAAAAATTAAGCTTGACTCAATATGGCGGACAAAAATTAAAACCCACCATAATGCAGATTTTTTTTATTTATGTAGAATAATCCCATTTCTTTCTGTTTCCAAATACCTCTCAGATATGCAGAATAAAGCTGTACCCATATTTATATATCACCCCGTGTATTTTACCGTACTATTTTAATTACCCCCCACCCTTTTAACAACGTCAGAAAATAAAAATCATATTACAGAACACTTTTCTTCCATAGTATACGTTTCAAGCGGAGCCGATATTTTGAAATAAACAAAAGAGGATTTCTATTATTATAATAATATAATTTTTTCGTACAGTTGATATTATCTGTCAGGATGCCAACTTCAACATCAGATAGTTTCAGTTTATTTTATAAATAAACTTCCGTAAATAAAATTTCCGCGGTTTCCATTTGATTGTTTAATTATTGAACTACCCTCGTATATCTCTATATTTCAAGAAATTATAAAATAACCAATTATTATTTCATTTTATAACTTAAAAAAACAATCTTTGATAAGTTCAGGATATTAATACTACAGAGTGATTTTTTAGTCCTGTTACCCAATTTTAAATGTAATTTAAGAAAGGGAAATTTAGGTGGAATAAAAAAATGTATTTGTTACTTACAAAAGAGATTTAATAAAAAACTATTACTTACATAATTGTTAAAGAATATGCTCAAAATGCCCACCCCTTGCGGTTATACACGCACGAACTCTTTTCAGCATATTAGCAGAAACCTTTTTAAGAGTTGCATTGGAAATATTCGTGATTAAGTCTGTAATATTGACTTTAAATTCATCAATAGTGTGAGGATTGTTTTTGAAGGCCTCGGACTTAATATAGCCCCACAACAATTAGTCAGGAGATGTGAGGTCTGGGGACCTTGGAGGCCATAAGCCCTTGCTTATTATTTGATCATCAAAGAACTCTTGCAGAAAATCCACGGTTTCTCGAGACGTGTGGCGTGTAGCGCCGTCTTGCTGAAAACAGCAATACCGTTCTTGAGGTTCCAGGAGGGACACAAATTGGCACACAATATTCCTGTATACTTCACCATTTACTTTCTTTTCGAAGAATATGGGTCCGACTATACGATGACGAGATATCGCACACCACACACCAATTTTTTCAGGAAGCAAAGATTTGTCTTTAAAGCGTTAGGATTTTCCACCGCCCAAATTCGTCAATTTCGACTGTTCACATAACCGTCGAGATGGATCCTTCATCACTAAAGCTTCATCACTAAAGAACACTGTGTTTAAAAATTCGATTCCGTTATCGTTTACAAGAGACCTAAACCAACGGCAATATTGCAATCGCTTGTTTAAATCTGGAGGCTGAAGCTCTTGAACTAATCGTACGCGATACGGATACAATTTCAATTTTTTAGCGGCTTTCTGAACACTCGAATATGACAAACCGACTTGCGTGGAAAGTTTTCGTAAACTTTTCCGTGGAGAATTGAGCAATTTTGTTTTCACATTCTCTAAAACGTCATCTGTTAAACGAGTTGGTCGACCGCTACGTTTTCTGTCGCAAACACTACCTGTCTCTCGAAATCGGTTTGCTAGCCTAGAAATTGACATTTTTTCTGGCGGAGGAACATCAACAAATTTAATTTGAAATGATTCTTTTACACTCGCTTACGATTTCGTAGCAAAATATTGTTCAAGAATGAAAACTTGTTCTATGGTAAAAGACATTCTATTCGTAACACGACCGGAAACGGCACAAAAGTTTCCATACCTTAAGGAGAATCAACTCACACTGTCGTACTATAGGGGTTGAGTAGCGCTACCAACTTCGTGTCACAAACCACAATTTCCCTTTCTTAGAAAAAAATTACCAAACATTAACAATTGGGTAACAGGACTAAAAAATCACTCTGTACAAATCACACAGGAAAAGTTCGAAGAAAGTATTTTTATTTTGTTGATAATTAATTTACCACATAAGCCTAAAGCTTGTGCGTGAGAATATGTTATAGATATATTGTAGCGTCATAAAAGATAATTTAATGTGTAATATTCATAAAAACATCTCCAAATTACAATTTTGTTTATTAATAAATCACATAATACCGTAACAAAAATAAATCTCACTAATTTCATGCATTCTACACAACTAGATAACTTAAACAAATAAAAGTTTTAAAATTAATACATGCATCAAAATTTGTTTATAAATTAAAATATCCTAACTACTACTGTATTCTCATATTGATAATATTTAATACATATTTAACAATTTTTATTTAAATTTAGATTTTTCAGACTTAAATATTATTTTTTTAAAATAATTAAATGTTTTTTTTAATTGGTGTTTTAAGGGTCCTTAATGTGATTTTCTTTTAGAATAGTAATAAATATGATAAATAAAAGTGTCCCGTAAGTTTCCTTAAGAGGAAAAATAAGAATATTTTTTATGAAGGCCATGGCGTATCAGGAAAATATACGTACTTTTATGAGCTTAAAAATGCTGTACTTAGCACAACACTCCAGCTGGGCTAGCAGTTATGCTTGTAATGGCGTTCCTTATACGTTTCTTGAGATGATTTATATTTTTTATCTATTCCTAACACACCTGGTGAGGCTGAGTTAACCCCACCTAGTCGGGTTAACTCTCGCTACGGTTGGTCTAATGGTGAACTCGTCATCGCAAATCAGCTGACTTCGAAGTCGAGTGTTCTAAGGTTCAAATCCTAGTAAAGGGAGTTAGTATAGGCACGAAATGCCGAGATGCTACCTACTGAACCACGAAGATTGAAAAATTAATTTTAGATAACGATTTAAATAAAGAATTTTGAAATCGATTTTAGAAAACGATTTTATAAATCGACTAGAATCCCCAGTTACCGCTTAGCCCGCGCTTTATGGTAATAGAACTACAAAAATTGGAAATAATTTTTTAGTAATTAAGTGTGAATTGCTGCTCTCAGAGAGTAAAATAAAATATTTAAAGTATGTGTTTTTAAAATCAAATTTTTAATGAGATCAGGGAGATATTGAAATTGTTCAAGAATTACTTTTCTCCCACACAGCAACAGTTAAATATTTTAATCATGATACCTAATTCAATATCTTTCAAATTCAGATAGTCAATTTCACGGTGATAATCAAAGCTGATTTGAAATTTAACTTATTTGTCGAAGGTTTTGAGCCAAGAGTATACGTTGCTGTTCAAATCTTTGGGTACGTTCTGGCTAGATTCACTTTTCTACGATCAAAAATTGTTGTAAGCTTTGTAGTACGATCAAAAATTGTAGTATGTTCTTCAACTTATCTGTAACCTCGCCAACCAAAGCATTATGAAAATATTATCACCGATGTGAAAGTCGAATCTATGCCAAATATGTGTGTAGCTTACCTTGATGGAATACCTTAATTCAGTATATTAAAATCTACAGAATGCTTCCGTGAGGATGACTTCTCGTAGGTCGCTGCCAGATTAGCAGTGACATTAAATTTAGTAAAAACCACTGATCTATATATAACTGGATAGGGGATCATGTATTGGAATTGGTAAAATTTGAAGCATAAACTAGCGCCACTAAATGAGTGGTAGAACTAAATAAAATGAAACGGCTCATGCGCAGATACGTGTGTACGAGTAGGGATAAAACCACGTTTTTTTACCAATGCAGTAGGAGTGTTCTGATCAGTGGCGGATCGCGTACAGGCACCGTGGAACTGCAACACTCCCTATTTCCACTTGATATTATCGATAACATTTAATATAATGAGTCCTCTTTTCTTTAATTCCTTCTTTATACTTCTACAATGTATAATTCTTAAGCTTAATGTCAGTAGCCATTCCCCAGTTTATGAAAAAGATACAAAAATCTTTATATGGAAATGTGCGCTTCACACTTCCAGCGGCGTGGTGTTTGGCTGTTGTGCGCATGCTCTCAAAGGAAGAGCTGAACGCGAGGCTGCGAACGAGGAACACTGCTGCTCCCGCAGTCCCGATCCCTATGTGCCGGTGGAAGGTAGTTTTTTTTTACTCCGCGTGTGTATGGAACGTTCTAGTTTTTCGTTGCCTTTTCTAGTTTACTCGGTGGAAGGAATATGAAAATGATTTAGTTGTTTTTTTAGTAGCGATCAGAAGTTGGGGGAAAACAAGGGCTCTTTGATTGCCAGATCTGTCCAAAAACACGCTGGAAAGGCGAAAGAAAAGGAATTATGGATTGTTTCTGTGTAGATAGAAATTTAAATTAAGCACTGTTGGACTATATTGTTTTTAAGCGGACATTTAATTAAGTTATTATATTTTCTTTTTTATTTGTCTTCAGTCATTTGACTGGTTTGATGCAGCTCTCCAAGATTCCCTATCTTGTGCTAGTCGTTTAATTTCGGAATACCCCCTACATCCTACATCCCTAACAATTTGTTTTACACATTCCAAACGATGCCTGCCTACACAATTTGTTCCTTCTACCTGTCCCTCCAATATTAAAGCGACTATTCCAGGATGCCTTAATATGTGGCCTATAAGTCTGTCCCTTCTTTCAGCTATATTTTTCCAAATGCTTCTTTCTTCATCTATTTGCCGCAACACCTCTTCATTTGTAACTTTATCCACCCATCTGATTTTTAACATTTTCCTATAGCACCGCATTTCAAAAGCTTCTAATCTTTTCTTCTCAGGTACTCCAATCGTCCAAGTTTCACTTCCATATAAAGCAATGCTTTTGTTATTATCTAATTTTTTTTTTTTTGTCTTCAGTCATTTGACTGGTTTGATGCAGCTATCCAAGATTCCCTATCTAGTGTCTAATGTGACAAAAAAATGTCTAATGTGACAGATTAAATTTAATTATTCAAGAAGAATATGTTTTAGCTTATTTCATCATCTCAACCATCATTTCAAAATACAGTCCTTACTCGCTCTACAACTTAATACCTCCTTATTTTGTAGAGTTCGTTAAATCCCATTATTCTATGAGTATTAAAAAGTTAGAAAATCGTTTTCTATTTGTATCGAATTGCAAGGTGACTGCGTTGAAAAAATAAAAATATTCTGAAAAATCTCCTTTCTTTGTCATGCCAAGAACTTTGCAAACGGTTCTCGAGTATGCTGCATATAAAGAGTTCAATAAACGTATGGGAACCCTTAAATAATTTTATACTCCCAAACCGTCATAGGGGGCAACCCTAAATTCATAAATCCAAAAAGTACGGTTGTGACAAATTATTATAAAAGGCATTGAAAAACAAAATTGCTGATATAAAAAATCCTAACCAAATGGCACAATTTAAAATGTTTTTACATTTAATTTCAATCATGACATATAATATACTAAGTAATTAATGGTCATATACAAAAGAAAAAAATTGATCATTTTGATGAAGGAACATTCGCAAAATTTGATGGAAAATTATTGGTCTAAATGTATCAAATTGAGTCCTTTAAAAATAAAAAAAATTTCTGATTTGTGATTTCTTTGCTAGGCCGAAACATTTCTTTAGGTTATGACCGTAGTTTTGCTGAATAGATATGAAAACAATCTGTTTTTTTTACTTTTATACTTAGACAAAACATGAAATATGTATACGTATACCATATAATTGAGAATACAGCATAAAATCAATTACCATTAGAAATAAATATAAAAATAAATAAATAACTAGAAAAATGGGTAGAAATTACTTTGAAAAAAAAATTATGAAAAAGTATAACGTTATATTTATTTATGAACCTATCTATAAAATTTAAAAACACGATAAACTTTCTAATTTAATTAAGTGTTGTACAAGATGTATAAAACCTATAAGTACATCTTGCAACCACATTTTTGATCTGCTGAGAATTAGTTAATTAATTTTCATAGTTATACGTTTACCAAAAATAATATTAGTAAAAAAAAAATTTGTCGTTAAATTTTATAGAAAATAGGCACACATACGTAAATAAAAATAAGCTATTTAAATTAATCTACTTTTATAAAATAATTCTACATACCTGGGGTACAAAATCACCAAAACCAATAGTCGACATAGATATAAAAACAAAATAGAACGATTCAAAAAAGCCCCAGCCTTCCCAATACCAGAAAACCAATGCACCACAAACAATGTATATTAGTAATATAACAATAGCCACAGTTATCGGTATATTAAATTCATCGTCGACCGCAAAGGTACTAAGAGCAGGAGTTCCAGGCGGGTCGGTCCCACTATTATGATTTTGTTGTGGATAAGCTGTTCTAGGAGGTAATGGTGGTGCTCCTTCCACCTCTGTTCCAGGAGGTATCTGACTCGGACGTCTGAAAGTAGCGATATCATACACCATCTGGACTCCTTTCATCATTTCCTGTAAATATAAAATTTACTTTATAAATAAATAAAAACAACGATCACAAATTTATATTTAAAATTTTATTAATTATATTCAGCAACCCAAAAAAAGGAAAGAATAAATACAGAAGTTTAGGACGTATTCTTAAAATGAAAATACGGTTAAAAGTATTCATTTAAACATGAGTCCGGAAACGCATCGTTTTGAAAGTTATCGCTTACGAAAGATTTAGCCCTGATTTCTACTTCAAAGATCAAATGAAACAGTACTAAAATTCTTGGAATTTTCTTGAACTTAAGGAATAAATTTGATAGTTTAATCTTGCTTTTATCTGGAAAATTGAATAAAAGAGGTTGAAAAAACTTATTTCTAATAATTTTTAAAAAAAATTATAAAATATAATAAATTCCTGTCGCAAAACATAATTTGTTAGGTTTGATGTATAATCCTTTTTTTTTCTTTTAAAATTCTGTTTAGCCTCCGGAACCACCGTAAAGTATTACTTCAGAAGATGAATGAGAATGATATGTATGAATGTAAGTAAATATAGTCTTGTACGGTCTCAGATCGACCATTCCTGAGATGTGTAGTTAATTGAAACCCAACCACCAAAAAACACCGGTATTCTCCATCTAGTATTCAAATCCGTATAAAAGTAACTGCCTTTCTTAGGATTTGAACCTTAGAACTCTCAACTTAGAAATCAGCTGATTTGTGGTGAGGAGTTAATCATTACACAAGCCCGGTGGGCGTAAAAATTTGTCCGAGTAACGACAACTGAACATGTAGAAGAGTTTAAGAAATTATAGCGAAAAATTATTGAAAAATACTGTATTACTACTTTAAACAAAACAAGAACCATTTTGGTACTGGAAAATATATTGTAGAAACAGAATTGTTCAAAATGTCCTTCATTATATTTAACAAAATTTTTCAGGTTGAAAAAATTATATGAAACCACCAGATTTACCTCTTAATTTATGTTATTCGTTCCAACGTATAAAAAAACGAAGCATTTTCGACTTTTATTTTTAAATCATTACCGAGTAGCATTTCAAACAGCATAAAGTAGCCCGATATCATAAGGTGTTTAAATTATACAGGAATTTTATGATGTATTAACATTCTATTAGAAGTTAATGTTTAATAACAATAATGTATATCAGCGGTTCTCATACATTATCTTTACGTATCACTCACGTGAATTACAGATCAGTAGCGTACAACTGCACTATTAAACTTTTCATATTTATGTCATTAGGTATATGACGATAGCGTTAAATATCAGAATGATAAAGCAATAAAAAGATTGCAATCTACTTTGTCAATAATTATATTATTTAGCGGTGTTTTTACAGCCGATTCGGCCATTTCCGGCATCCTATTCTCCAACCTTTCCTATCGTGGGTAGCTTCATCCAACAAACTACGCTTATCCATACGCTTCACCGCATTATGAACCCACATCCTCCGTGGCCTTCCTCTCTTTCTTCTATTTTATGGCTGCCACTTGACGAAGCGTTCTGTGTGGACACATCCTGCGCATATGACCATACCGTAGCAGCCGTCTAACTGCTACATTTTCTATCAAAGATGATGTGACCTTCATAATTTCTCTTAGTCTATCATTTTTGACTCTATCCATCAGTACAATTAGGCAACATCTCCTCCAGTACATTGTATCTACGGCCGTCTCTGTTTCATCATTTCATTTAGAGTCCATAGCTCAGATTCATACGCCACACTGCTTTCAATTAAAGTTTTAAAAATATTATATTTATTTTTCATTAAAATATGGTTGTTCCAGAAAACTGAATGCAACCTTATTACATTCCTTTTCCCTTTATAATCTTATTCATACTATCTGCATTACTTCTTCCATCAGATGGTAATGTTATCACAAGATATTTAAATTCATGAGAATAATTTACAGTTCCTAACGACGTTTCTAAATCCTCTCCTTTTTCTCCAATCACGATATACTGTGTCTTTTCTACATTAATTTCCTTCCTTTAACCTGTTTAGCCTCCGGGTATCACCGTCAGGTATTACTTCAGAGAATGATGTGTATGAGTGTAAGTGAAGTCTTGTACAGTCTCAGGTCGACCACTTCTGAGATGTGTGGTTAATTGAAACCCAACCACCAAAGAACACCGGTATCCACGATCTAGTATTCAAATCCGTATAAAGTTTTCATCAATTCTACATTGATTTCCAGTCCCCATTTCTTTTACTCAGTAATTAAAATGCGTTTGTTTTATGACATGTTCCTTCCCAAAAACTATTTTTTTCTGTTTTCCATCTTCAAGATCCGCTGAGAGCAACCAATTTTGAAAAGCGCTCTTCTTTTGCTCCACCAAGCCTGACAATTCTTCAGACCACCAATAATCATTAAATAAATAATCTATTTTAAAAAAATATATAGAAAAAATTTTCTATTTAAAATAGAAAAAAATTCTATTTATTTAATATATGGAAAATATCTATTTATTTAAAAAAAAATCATGAATTACAATTTTTTTATTTATTACAAATTTTTAATCATTGTTTACAAAAATATTAACATTACTAATTACTGCTCATTCTTGAAGACTAAAAATTCAGTGAGAAAGATGGTGCTACGTTCTTGAAACAAGTGAAGAGATATCTAGATCAGTAGAACCTGCAGAAATTTGGGTCAAGGTTCAGTTTATTACGGAATATATCTTTTACAGTCACCATATCAGAAAATTCACTTTTATAAAAATATGCGGTAGAAAATTGAATTAAAAATAACAAAATGTTTTTGGGCAGCGATGTATATTCATTTTGTAACCTTTAGCCAAAATTCACGTAACTCTAATTCAGTAATTCAATTTTCAAGCCTCCATTATAAGATAGTTCATTGTATATTTTGTTTCGTTTTTCGTTAGGGGTTCCAGGAATGATATCCGGTATGAAAGATTTCGTTTCGTAGGAATTCAGTCTTCTTTAAAAGTTTCAGGGAGATTAGACAATGGTATTAGCCTCCGGTAATCACCGTCAGGTATTACTTCACAGGATGATATGTATGAGAGTAAGTGAAGTGTAGCCTTGTACACATTACTGATGAGATTATCTTTCATTTCAATTTTGTGTACATTCACAAAATTGTAAAAATTTGGAAAAGACTACAGACAGGTTTTCATTCGAAACACTATTATTCATCATTTGACATTTTATCGTCTATCCAAAATGACTTGTTTCATCTTATAAACTTAAATTTAAGTCAATGAGGCAATTGGAAATATCTAATAATTAGATATTGTGATCCAAAGTTCGTCTGTCAATCGATCACGCAGTTCAAAATCGGTATCCATCAGTAATATCTGGACTTCTAAATAACCGTGTTACTGCTAAAAGATTCTCTGTGGATGCTACAGTGCGTGAGGGTACAATTTTTTGTAACCGATTTTTTTTTTTTTTTTTTTTTGGTTGCAACACCTTATTAACCTATCATAGCTCGATCACCAGAACAGAAAATAACGCTCCCCCAGTCGAGTCAATTTTCTGCAAAGAACTCATCTCCCTTTTTGAATATTTCATTGATGGTTAGTGTTGATAGCTCATCACAAAATAAATAATTTTCTTTATTTGTAAATACATACCGCATGTAAGCCGTAAGTTGAGCATAATTTCTTACATCCGTGCTCTCATCGAGTTGTATGGCAAAAAACTACTAGACTCGAAATATTAAGGTCTCTTTAATGTTTAATGCCGTGCTTTCAATTTTGCGAGCACACGCATGATTTGACGGTGGTATCGTATCTAGCTGTTCAGCTGATGATTTACCCAATACACAAGTAGTCATCATATCTTTCGCAACAGCTCTTCACTTGTTGTGTGACAAGTTCTATACTTTGCTATTCCTAAGCTCACTAAGGAAGGCATCTTCACTGCTGCTTTGTACTGCCTATAAATGACAATATAATTTTCTTTCTGCATTTCATCTCTGACGATTTACGAAGAAAATAATCTTAGTTTGTTCTCTAAAGTTAAATGTTTAGTATTAAGGTACCGTATCAATAAGGAAGGGTTCATGCTTCGGTTTGAAAGAATTTCAAAATAGATTACATATCGAGGTTGCGGCTTATTGATTGATGTACTCAGAATTATATTTTATTTCAACTTTTCGTATTTTAATAGGAAAAAATCTTGACTCACCAGAAATTCTGATTCTGAAATAGAGCTCGATGGTACTAGGATTTTTTTCTGACGATGTTTTGTCTACTGTTGATCTATTAAACCACTTATCCATGTCAATTTGTATTTTATGTCGACTAAACTAAACCAAATTAATTCAAGCAAAATACGTAAATAAGTCTATATATAAGAAAAAACTCCCTTTCAAGATACATATGCCAACTTAAATACTGTCAAATGAAAAAATAACACAGTAACAACATTTTTTTAAATCAGGTTATCACAGAGTAACCCACCGGGTTGATCTAGTGGTGAACGCGTCTTCTCAAACCAGCTGATTCGGAAGTCGAGAGTTCCAGCGTTCAAGTCCTAGTAAAGGCAGTTACTTTTATACGGATTTGAATACTATATCGTGGATACCGGTGTTCTTTGGTGGTTGGCTTTCAATTAACCACACATCTCAGGAATGGTCGAACTGAGACTGTACAAGACTACATTTCATTTACACTCATACATATCATCCTCATTCTTCCTCTGAAGTAATACCTGAACTGTAATTCCCGAAGGTTAAACAGGAAAAAAAGCTTATCACAGAGTATGTAAGAAACCGGCAGTTGGTTTCGGTATGTCCGTAGGATAACCACGACCGATTCCATTAACTGCTGGAGGGAAGTACGGCAATCGATCTACAGTGGCCGATAAGAAACTTGTTCGTGCATGTGCTACGCGGTGAATGCATCGAACAGAAAAGTCGTAACACGAGTGCTGTGGTATGTAAGAACCTATCGATCGGCGTTGCGTGTTACCAGTTGTTAACCGAATAACTGATATTCCTGTTGTTGCTATACACAAATGATTTACTCAAATTAACGGAAAAAGCAATGCATGAGAAAATACTTTTGTACTATTATACATCAATAAGGTTTGAGAACTGCTGATCCACTTTATTATTATTATTTATTATTATTATTATTAATAAAAAAAATAAATAAATAAATACTTATAATTATAATAAATATCTGGTATATTAATAATTTTGTACAGGTGTTCAAAAGGTGATGCAACCTTATGGGAAAATAAATATGTTGCAATATTAGTTGAAAGTGGCCTCCATTATCCGATTCACATAGTTGAATACGACGTTGTATACTCTTAAACACATGTTGTAACATTTCTTTAGGAATTGCAGCGACACATCGTTTAGTTATGCTGTTTAGTTCGAGAATGGTGTAAGGATGAGTTTTGTAAGCAGCATTCTTAAGGTATCCCTACAGGAAAACATCAGGAGAGGATAAATCGGGAGACTGAGGGGGCCATAACAGCTTCGAAATCACTTATCCATGAAAGTCATAATGTTGTTGGCTGTATAAGCCGTAGCATCGTCTTGCCGAAACCAAGTGTACTCTAGCCGGTCTGCAGATACAGTGTTTACAGATTACTGCACTGGTATGGTAGGAGGTTACCGGCTTGGTCTAGTGGTTAACGCGTCTTCCCAAATCAGCTGATTTGGAAGTCGAGAGTTACAGCGTTCAAGTCCTAGTAAAGCCAGATATTTTTACATTGATTTGAATACTAGATCGTGGATACCGGTGTTCTTTGGTGGTTGGGTTTCAATTAACCACACATCTCAGGAACGGTCGAACTGAGAATGTACTCATACTTATCATCCTCATTCATCCTCTGAAGAATTATCTAAACGGTAGTTACCGGAGGGTAAACAGAAAAAGAAAGAAAGTGATAGAAAACTACACGTTTTTCATTATCTGCAGGTAAAAATTCGTGAACAACATGAATTCTGTACGGATGCATCTTTAAACACTTGCCTAATGCCATGTGGACACTACCGATAGAGAGACCAGAACCGGATAGATAGGCATCGCACAGATTTCTTGGGATTAACAGAATACGCAGCTTGCACGTCGATCAACGTTTCTAGTTTACTACTTACGGTCAACCACTTTTGGCTGCACCTGCCACATTCCCTGTCTTCTGTTGGAACTTGTAGCCGCTTGATGGAGGACTTGTTTGGTCCACATCATAATTTTCTGTAAAGGTATTCTGGGTCTGAGCATTACTGGCGTAACTAATGCATCGGGAGACAATGAATATATTCTCTGCTGCATTATGTAACCTTTTTTTTCCCTGTTCAGCCTCCGGGAATCACCATCAGATATTACTTCAAAGGATAAATGAGGATGATGTGTATGAGTATAAGTGAAGTGTAATCTTGTGAAGTCTCAGGTCGACCGTTTCTAAGATGTGTGGTTAATTGAAACCCAACCACCAAAGAACACCGGTATTCACGATCTAGTATACAAATCCGCATAAAAGTAACTGCCTTTACTAGGGTTTGAACGTTGGAACTCTCGATTTTGAAATCAGCTGATTTGCGAAGACGCGTTCACCACTAGACCTCCGGTAGGTTGCATTGTGTAACCCATTTTTCCTCAATTAAACATGCAACAATAGAACGGAACATTCTTCCGTAAGGTTGCGTCACTTTTTGAACACCATAGTGTGAGAAAAAAGTTTTAATTTTTTTGTGTTACAAATAGTTTTGTTTGTCTGTTTGCGTAACACCAGTGCTAAGCGTACCTCAGTTTGAAAACTGTTGGAGTGAATTATAAGTTTGATCAAATGATTAATAAATTTATTTATTTGCCATTTGGCTTAACTTAATTTTACATAAATGTCACCGGAAACTTTATGATTGTGGTTTGTTTTTTTTAGTTACATATGTTTATTGTATAGCATTTCTGGTAAAGTTTAGTTCATAAAAAATAAATTAAATTAAAGAGAATAAAGTAATTTATTATGTTTATAATCTGCAATGAACTGTATAAGTTATGGCATAATTTGTTGACAATTGTGAGTGATAAATTAATATGTCACAATAATTTTTTTCCTAGTATCATAAACGTAGTTCGTCATGAGGTCAGTATAATCTCTCTCTTTTTCTATTAAGCTTCCAGAACCACCGTATTACTTCAGAGGATGATATGTATGTATGTAAATGAAGTGTAGTCTTGTTTAGTCTGAGGACGACACACGTTCCTGAGAGTTGTGGTTAATTGAAACCCAACCACTATCCGCGATTTGTTATTCAAATTCGTCTAAAGTAACTGCTTTTACGAGGATTTGAACCTTAGAAATCTCGACTTCGAAATCAGCTAATTTGCGAAGACGTGTTCACCCACTAGACCAACCCGGTGGGTTAATAGATTCGTACTTGGTTGAATGTATGTGGCGGTATCGATATCAAAATGGAGATTTATTTGAAAAAAATTCTTCAGTGTATTGCAGAATATATGTTACCAGAATAAATTATCTTTCATATTTTTTATTATTCTACACTACTTTTGTTCTGTATTTTATGCCTATAATATTGTTCTTCTTCATTTTGTTTTTTAATGCCCTTTAAAATTACATGTCTCATCTCTACCCTCTTCATGTAACATTTTTACTGTCCTCCCATGACGGCTAGAGAGTGTGATGGTCTCGTACTAAAAGTATATTTTTAAGGTAGGAGCATATCTAAAAATTTTAGGTAGATTTCATAAGAAAGCTACCTATTATAATGAGTACCATGATTCGACTTCCGGAAAATTTCGACATATCTTCGCGTTTTACATTTCCCAGATTCAAAAGCCATCGTCAGTTCAAAAGTTTATATATATATATATATATATATAAATATATATATATATATATATATATATATATATATATATAAAAGTTTATATATATATATATATATATATATATATATATATATATATATATATATATATTTCACTTTCTTGTGGACACGATAACTGCCGTAATTTTGCGCCAATCACTTTCAAATTTGTATAAAAAACATAACGATCCAAAATTTCAGTCGAGTTCGTTAATGGGAAAAATCGGACCATGGGGGTGGAAATGGGGGCGCTTTTTCGAAAAATCAAAATATTGCTGTAACTTTCTTCTTAAGTAAAATATCGAATTCGTTTAATGTTCCTACTATTCTTTGGATAAGGGACTAAAACTTTTATAAGTAAATTTTTTTTATGACACCAATCATTGACCCAGTGGGTGGAAAAAATGAGGTTTCTAGCCAAATAATCATACCTCCCTTAATATCGAATTAGTATCGAATCGATTTAAATTGGGCGTTATTTCTCTAAATATTACCTAAAACCTTTGTCTGTAAAAATTTTTGATATGACCAACCCTTACGGCAAGGAATGATCGAAATGTTGCTAGAATTGTAAGAAGATGGGGCTTGTCGTATGCTAAACATATGAAACGTTTTTCCACATGCAACCATTGTCGTATTGAGTAAATTTGAAGTTTTTCTTAACTTTAAGGTGGAAATCTTTTTTATCCCCTAGTTAGCACCGGTGAAATCTCCGGCGAGCTACTTTGCCACCTTCCGGCGAGCCGAAAGGGATTTTTTTTTGCGATTTGTCATTTTAAACAGACTACTAAAATATTAGTCGGAGATTTTTTGGATTTTCATTTTTCACTTTTGCCAGTAGAGTTTCATTTATTCTGAGAAGTTCAGTTTTCTTTCATTTGACTACTGGGCTTCTCCTTAGCGTCTTCTGCTTTCGTTCGCAAAGATTTTGATGTTGTGCAGGCGTTTTCTGTATTCCGATCTGTTACCGCACAATTCATTCGTGATGTTGTATTTGTTTGGTAGCACTTTCATTGTTTTGGTGAAGGTTTAGTTGGTTTTGAAATTCATCATTTTCGTTTAGATCTGTTTGATCCACCAATCAAATGTCCATCAAAAGATGGAATTTGAGTCGATGATATTGGGATAAATGTCTTCTATGTGTTTATGTAACGGTGTCCCATATAAAACGCAACCCATCAATCACTCATCCATGGAATTTCAAAATTCAAGCTTACTCCCCTACTCGTTACTGAAATGTACTCGTCCAACATCTGAACATCGCGGTGACGCAGTAGAACACTACCTATAGTAACAATAATGCAATCATAACGTTCAGTGTATTGCTAGAGACAAGATGGTGTTTTCGGTAGATGAACGTGTTTTCATTGTTGAGTCGTACTTCAGTACGAAATCAGCGGTTGCAGTGCAAGATTTGTTTCGCCATAAGTACCCAGATAAACCGGCTCCTAACAAAACATCAGTATTAAGGTTAGTTGCAAAATTTAGAGAGACCGGTTCTGTTAATAACAAGGAATACAAAAGATCTGCGTCTGTGTTGAATACAGATACAGTCACTGAAATCAAAGACCGATTACTCGCCTCGCCAAATAAATCTATCAGACGTTTGTCTGCTGAAATTAATTTGTCTAAATCGACTGTTCATCGGGCGACCAAACAATTACAATTACGACCTTATCGCATTCAAACCGTTCATCAACTTCTTGAGCCCGACAAAGAGAAACGGCTACAATATTGTCAACGGTTCCGTCGATTTCTGCGTGAGGGAATTAATGTTATGGATTCGTTATTTTTCACAGATGAAGCACGGTTTCATTTGGATGGCTACGTAAACAGCCAAAACAGTAGAATTTGGAGTGCTGAAAATCCCCACGTTTATCACGAAAAACAATTACACCCGCAGAAGTTGGGCGTGTGGTGCGCGATATCGCGGAAGAAAATAATCGGTCCTATTTTTTTTCGAGTACACCATTAATGCAGAACGATATCAAGGATATTTTATTTCAGTTCATTGCACACTTGGAAGAGGAAGACAGACACCGCTGGCTACAACATGACGGTGCGGCACAGAACTACGGAGGTTCAACTTCTGATTTCGTTGAGGAATTCTTTGGTAATCTTGTTATCGGTCGAGACATGTGGCCACCAAGATCTTGACTGCGACAGATTTTTTTCTATGGGGTTACCTCAAAGAAAAAGCCTACAGCAACAAACCACGAACACTTGAACAATTGAAAGTCAATATTGAACAAGCTGTATTAAATATCCAGCCACTAACTTTGAAAAAAGTTGCAAGAAACGCTGTAAAAAGAATTGAAGCTTGTATTCAAGAAGATGGCGGCCACTTCCAACATTTACTCTAAATGTAAGGTAATGAATGGTAATAATAAAAATTACATTTACATTTACACATGCCTTTTTATTATTTCAATACCTACCAATATAAGGTTGGGTTGCGTTTTGTATGGGACACCCTATATTTTGTGTGTGTTTTATTTTATTTTATTTTCTATTTTCTGAAGGTCTTTTGGTTCTGTATTTAGCGATAGTGTTTCTAATCCAAAGAGAAGTAATTACTGGTCTGATGATTGCGGTGTAGCGCCTCAGTTTGGCTTTTTTTGAAAGGTTTTTCTTGTTGAACTAGTTTCTGATTGTGTTCATTCGTTTTTCCAACTTCATCTTTCTACCCTTTCTATACTACATTTTATTATTATTATTTTAGTGTATTACTATTGACTGGTTATTTAAGAGGTACTGTAAATTACTTTTGAAACTAACTGTGAAAAACACATTAAATGGCCACTTTGGTTGCCGTTTAAAATGATACATTACATTCCTATCCTTTCCACTTAAAATTGTTGAGTCGCCCCTTTGGTGCCTATGGGGCTTGAGAATACCTTTTTCTGTTGAACATGTACAGAAGAGATCACTGCATTTAGCCAAATAATATCAGATATTTCAAGATAAAGAATAAAAATTTCAAATAAAATTATCTTTTTCCATATCAATTAATATTTATTTAATAATAAAAACCCACCTGAACAGGGACAGTGCGGCGAACTTTTCGACAACTTCCAGTATAGTAAACTCTTCTGACAAATGCCCAAATAAATTTTATTCCTCTTGTAAATAATTTACCGAAGTCTGCAAGGAGTATTAGGAACATAGGTATACCAATAATCGCGTAAGCTATCGTTACGGCTCGACCTGTCGTCGTAGATGGAGAAATATGACCGTATCCTGTAACAAACAAAACGCAGACGCATTAGTATAATACAACCCTATTAAACATATAAATACTGTTATAAAAAATTAAAAAGTTATCATAAATCTATATACGTAATCAGTGTTTGACAAATTGAAATATATATATGTATATATATATATAAATAAACTTAATAATCTGGACGGTAGAGTATAAACTATATAAATACGTCAGGAGTGGGTAGATGTGCTATTAGACGGATAAAAAAGGAACTCTCAAAGGATTCACATGAATGGATCAAGGGAAGCATAATAAGAGCAGTATTACAAAATACATAATTAAAAAATAAAAAAAATATATGTGATAAAGTTTGTTTATTAATTATTTAAAATATAAATTCACGAAATAATGTTAAATACGTTAAAATAGTAAAATTAATAAAAATTACAGTAATTATTTATTACAGTAAAAATAATAAAAATAATTAGTAGTAATATAAAAATAATCACAAGATACTTCACAGTTTTAAGGCATTCTTAGCATTATTTTATGTAGGCCTACACATTGAAATGGATTCAGAAAATTCGGGTTTATTTTAAAGAATTAAAAAAAAAAACTTAGTCTTTTCTTTGCTTTTTAATTGTATTTTAAGTAATGCGGTGGTAAGATTTAAAAAACAAAGCTGATAAAAAAGTTGTAGGACTTACCCGGACACGGTTTTGTTCGCGTGACGCAAAAGTTCTATAACAGTGGATTGTTTCTGATGCACGGCTTACACGTACGACTTAATAAAAAAATATTTATCATTTTATTTAAATATAATATTTTTTCGTGTATTTAATGCACTGATTCTAATTAAAGCGCGCGCGCATATCGTATTTAATTCGCGCGAATGTGACGGTACCAGTGGTGAGGTCGAATGTAATTTCACAACTTACATAAAATAGATTTCGCTTTTACGAATCGGCAGACTAGTGTAGCTGCGAGGCTTAACGCACCAGGTACCGAGTCAACCAGGGATCGAGTTCGAGACCCGGCCAGACCGAGTTAGTTTTTTACATTTTAAATATTATTCATTTATTTAATTCTACCGCTCAGTTGTGACGTCACAACATAGCAGACGACTACAAAAGCATTTTCTTGGGGTGGGGGTGCGATTTTGCAAAGGTTTATTTGCAAATATTGTTACTTTTTAATCGGTAACAAATGCGCCTAAGAAAAATATGACCTTAATTAGGCAAAATCTCGAGATACTGAGGGTGTCCTTGCTTTACATTCTTAACCCCTTGAGCTTTTAAGTTGAAAAATTTCCATCCGGTGTTAGAGTTTCTTAGGTGTCAAAAAACGTCAATATGCGCTCAGAACCGCATATGCGGAAATTGGACCGATTACAATATTTTCCCTTTAGAGCTCTACAGCCCTGCTATAGTTCTATCTAAACGAAAAAAGTAAAAACTTGTGTAGTTCTGTGCAAGAAGACTGAATTTTCGTTTCCGACGCCCTCACTCTCTCAAAGTCAGAAGAGCCCTGATTTTCAGAGTATACACACTACATACGTTCGATTAACGAGAAGATCCTTCACATAAGCATCAGGTTTCAACTCATCAGCAAACTTCAAATTGAGGTTATGTTTCTGATGTCCAACTTAAATTGATCGTAAATCAAGAACTACTCAACCAATCGTAATCAAATTCTCACATGCATAACTTCAGGTACATTACTTTCTTTTTTCCTGTTTAGCCTCCGGTAATTACCTTTCAGATAATACTTCAGAGGATGATATATATGAGTGTAAATGAAATGTACTCTTGTACAGTCTCAGTTTGACCATTCCTGAGACGTGTGGTTAATTGAAACCCAGCCACCAAAGAACACCGGTATCCACGATCTAGTATTCAAATCCGTGTAAAAATAACTGACTTTACTAGGACTTGAACGTTGGAACTCTCGACTTCCAATTCAGCTCATTAAGGAAGACGCGTTCACCACTAGACCAACCCGGTGGGTTTTAATTTTGAGATTTTCGAGCCACAAAATTTTATTATACATGAATGAAAATTTCGTAATCCTCATACCTCAAAACGTAAAAAAGATTCAATATTACTTCACCCCCAACACCACCGTGAAATCGAAAGTAATACCATTCTTTTCTTCGAAAAGTCGGTAAAAAAAAAATATATATATTTTAACTTGAGAAAAATCTTAATTGTAGAATTATAGAATTGTAGAATACCGGTTCAATGTTGGGTACTTTTACGTTTTATATCACCCAAAAATCAACTCAAAATCGCTCAAAAATAATTATTATGTTAAAAAAAAAAAAAAACAATTTTTAGACGAGAAAAAAGGTAAAAAAAATAATTGTTCAATTTTTTCTAATATTTTTGAAAATTATAGGAATATAAAATTATAATTTTACATTTATGAACGTGTATTGTAACAATCGGGGAGCTCCGCCCTTCCCCCAAATCCCTTGAACAATCATTATATTTCCTTGATTTTGGATATAAAAATAATTTAAAAATAAAAAAAAAAATTAAAAAAACTATTTTTTTTTTTTTTTAATTGAGAAAAATCATTTTTCCTCGCCAAATCAAGTTGTGAACCTGTTAGAAACTTCTATTTATATTTTATAAATATTCGTTAATCAAACTTAACCTATGCTCGCTAACCTTAACTATAATTAACACAGTTATGTTTGGAATATTTAAATAATAAGTTGAGTAAATTTTTTTTATTTTTATTTTTTTTTAACCTCCGGGACCGCCGTTAGTTATTGCTTCAGAGGATGAGATGAATGATTTGTAGCGTTTGTGAAAATGCCATGCCTGACCGGGAGTCGAACAATTATTTGTTATGTAAATAATCAAAACATTGCTGTTAATTAGTCGAAGTTAGCGAGCTTAGGTAAAAAAAAAAAAATTTACCTTTTTTCTCAACTAAAAATTGTTTTTTTTTTGTTTTAACATAATAATTACTTTTGAGTCGATTTGGGCAAGAATTTTTGCGTGGCATAAAACGAAAATGTACCCATCGTAGAAAGCCGGGGAACAGTCCAAAATACTGTTTTGCATAACTTCGTTCAGTAGAAGATCCTTTTTCTTAATGAAAGGATTAAAAGGATTGCCGAACAGATAGGCTAACAGTTCAAGAGACCGGTAACATAAAAAGTCGTGAACGCGCCTCTAAATACTACATCATGATGTAATAGAATTACTATTTTCGTCTGGACTTCGCACATTTTATATATATAGACAGCAATGTAGGTTAGTCTTAATTGTTTTGTTGTAAGTCTATAAGTGGTTTAACATTTATCATAAATTTGTTAGAATAATTATTACGTGTTTTGATAAAGTAACGGCGTTGAAATCTGTCATTCCGTTGTAGTTGTAGTGGCTGCGCAGTATTATGCGCATGCGTTGAATCGTACTGGCAAGAGTACTGCTGCTAACAACGGCAGTAAATTAATTGTAACCATCGGTTTAGTGTGTAGAGTAGTGAGTCTGTTACAAGTGTTGTTTTGTGATTAACTGATCGAATAATAACATTTCTACCGTTCTGTACGTTTATAAGATTTGGAAAAGGTAGGAGAAATATTTCTGTTTGTTTTATATATATTTATATACACATGAACATTATAAACAGTATTAAATTAAGTAAACAGAATAATTTTTTGTTTGTTTATTTTTAAGTAAATTAATAACACGCCATGTCGATTTTATTTTGCTAGCAAAACAAATTTGATTTTCTAAGGTTTAAATTATTCAGTTTATCAACTTTTCTCTAACTTTCTAACCTGAAAGTTTATTCTTTCTTCAATGTTCTCGTGATATTACATTATAACCTAATTAATTTAACTATTTTCTTTGCGATGTAATCTGTGTATACAAAAAAATAATCACATTTATAGTATCTTATTAATGGATGTTGTAAAAGGCCTAAACCACTGATTAGAAATTTTATTTTTGAGTAGTTTGATAATTACTGCATTATGCGGATAAGGGCATTATACAAGATTTATAATTTTCCTCTACTCTACGCGTTACATCGCTATAACATAACTTATAAAGTTATGTAAAGGTTAAGCTAAGGTTAGGTAATGTAAGTTAAAGTTAAGGTAAAGGTATAACCAACCATAGTTAAATCCTATAAAGGTTTTAAATATTAATGACGTTATCGGCGAAAAAATTATAAAATACAAAAAGTAAAACGATTTAAAAAAATACGGTAGAAGTCGATTTGTGTAGGTGTTTTGGAAGGTTCTAGAGATACTCCATTAAATTATAAAAGGTACCGAATGAGGTCTTTTCTGTTATTTCGCGACATTTATAAACTTTAAATTTTCAAGGTGTTTTTTATCATCGTTATTATGGTACTTTGCGTTAGGACTTCAGTAAAATTAATTACAGAAATACTCATGCTGTAACTCACCTACGAGTGTGTCTGTTAATTATACGACATGACGTCCTTGTCGTCATATAACATAGGGACATAACTAAAGTTCCCTTTCATTTTTTTTCAGAACTGCGCGCACGAAAATCAATTGTGGCCAAAAAAATGTATTCAAAAATCTATTTCTGCCAAATATTTTATTGTTATTATATACATATGTATCAGTTGTACAGTTCATTCATGTTTGTTTGTATACATATCAAAACGTTAAAAAATTAGGCTAGGTGACTTGTTTTATTTTATATTAACTTTTTTCTTAAACTTTATGTCTGTCTTTCATGGAAATCCATTATTTGTAAACTTCTTAGTATCTACTTCTTGACTGTTGGCTGAACGTAATTTAATTCTCCTAGTCACCCAAGTGTTCATTTTCTAGTCTGTTTCGGTATTTTGTTTTTATGGAATTCATAATAGGAAATTCACATTCGCAGTCTGCGCTGGATGCTTGAAAAGTTCCCGTGTAGAAAGGAAAGGTTAGTTAAGTCGGGGTTAGTTTGGACTGAGGTGACCCACCGAGTTGGTCTAGTGTTGAACGCGTCTTCCCAAATCAGCTGATTTGGAAGTCGAGAGTTCCAGCGTTCAAGTCCTAATAAAGTCAGTTATTTTTACACGGATTTGAATACTAGATACCGTGGATACCGGTGTTCTTTGGTGGGTTTGTTTCAGTTAACCATACATTTCAGGAATGTCTAACTGAGACTGTACAAGATTACACTTCATTTATACTCGTGCATGTCATCCCCGGTAAGTAATACATGAACGGTCATTCCCGGAGGCTAGATAGAAAAAAGGAAAATTTGGACAAAGGTATTGCTGCTACAAGTCTTTAACAGTCCTAGTTCACTTTTCTCTAGAATTGTAAATTTCAATTCTGAATATTCGTTCCTTGTTTTATCTATATCAGCGTGTTTATTTGTCATAAATCCTGAATATTTTTTTATGGAAAGCTGTATTATATTTTGCATTCCGAAATCAAAATTGTTTCCTGAATGTATAATAATTTCATTATCAAATGCTTGCCTATCTTTTAATTCTTCATTTGGAAATTGCTGTCTACATACACGGCCATAAATCGAATTATAGCTGATGTATTAATACCATTTTTACGTTCCGATAGTATTTCTCTTTCAGTGTCACTGCAAAAGATTTCGGGACCCAAATATTAAGTTTTAGTTTTTTAATTTTAACATTTACATACTGATGAGCATCAATAATTGTTAAATCACTTTTTTGTAGATGTTAGCGCAAGAATGTGAGCTCGTGTAATACATATATTAGAGAAAATATTGCTACCTGATATTGTGAATTAATCAAAGTTTTTCGTAATATTTACAAATGAGGTCATTGCATTCTGCTGTCTGACTTTTACAATACTCAATTAATGTATCGTAATTTTTTACTAAAACACCGACTGCGAAATACCTGGATGACATCTAACATTTAACGGTTTAAATGATGTAACATCATGCTCTAACACTTAATTCGGTACTTACGTATTAACGCCACCGCAGCTACAGCTTTATTTAAAAACAAAGTAGTCAATCGGATTTCGTTGGAAAATGGGCCGATATAGAGTTTAACATAAATAAATAAATTTTTATTTTATAAATATAATTTAACCAAACTTAACCTACGCTCGCTTCGCTCGCTAACCTTGACTAATTAACACCGTAATTTTTTTAGTATTTATTTAATAAATTCAGTAATTATTGCAATTCGATTATTTAAATAATAAATAATGTACCGGTAAACATGTAGTCCTGTATATACTTAGGTTGACCGTTCCCGAGACGTGTGATTAATTGAAACTTAACCACTATAAAACACCGGTATTCACAGTCTAGTATTCAGACTATTCTATACTCGAACCTTAGAATTCTTGACTTCGAAAATCAGTTAATTTTGCGATGACGGAGTTTAACCAATAGACTAACCCGGCGGGTTATATATATGTGGTTTTATTTTTCTGGATAATCGTTGAGCATTAGCCGAATTATAAATAAAATTTAGCCAAATGAAAATTTAGATCTGTTTGACCCCCCCCCCCCCCCCTGACTGATAAGTTATATTAATTTTAGTGTAACACGTTTTTATATACGTAAGATTAAAAAAAAAATATTGTGGGTACTGTTTTACCCTTTTCTCCAAATGGGGATATAAAATTCTTAAAATTCATATCCTATTATAAGGAAACATTTTAATCGGATTTTGTGCTTTAATATAAAATTTGTTTTATGATATTAGAATAAAACTAATAAAACATCAAATTTTTGAATCAAGAGTACTCCTTTTCCATTTATCTATATACCTAAATACATCTCATTCGCAAAAATACTTAGACCTAATTTGATGTCTAATGGTTAAACTGGTTAAGAAATATTAAGAAAAATGTAAGGTCTCACCTACTTGTCGAATCGGATTAAATTTTGACAAAATTTTTACGGAATTTTAAAGTTATATAGGAATATTTTTCAGGCTTTATAAGTTTTTACTAATCTCTTATAGGAACGAATAACGAAAACCCTAAAATGATTAAGCTAATTTATATTTATCCCTAAGTAAGGTACTTTTATACCGATTTGAATATTAGATCGTGGATACCGCTGTTCTTTGGTGGTCGGGTTTCAATTAACAACACATCTCAGGAATGATCGACCTGAGACTGTACAAGTCTACACTTCATTTACCTTACGGTGGTTCCGGAGGTTAACAGAAAAAAAAGAGTACAACCATGTACCGAATCTAAAGTTCCTACTATGCCTCTACAAAAACAAAAATGGGGTAAATACTCCATCCCCTTGTCTGATAAACTTACAAAGTTTAATGTCATTAAATACCACATACATAGAAAACCTTAAGGCAAATTATCAAATTTTAATGTCCAGATAGAGTTCGAACATATCAAATTATAGGACAGTGCACACACAAAATATCTTTCTGGAATTTTTTTTTTGAAATAGAGGGGACCATAAAACTTGGAAATTTACAATTCCCTCACACAAAACATTTTTATCGGTCATCGTAGTTGCCTTATAGCTATAGCTATTGCAACTGTTATATAAATATTGCTGGGAAAGTAGAATATATATATATATTTTTAAAATAATAACTAAACTTTATTCTTTGGTTAGGCAAATATTTTTTTTTTTTTTTTTTTTGTCTTCAGTCATTTGACTGGTTTGATGCAGCTCTCCAAGATTCCCTATCTAGTGCTAGTCGTTTCATTTCAGTATACCCTCTACATCCTACATCCCCAACAATTTGTTTTACATACTCCAAACGTGGCCTGCCTACACAATTTTTCCCTTCTACCTGTCCTTCCAATATTAAAGCGACTATTCCAGGATGCCTTAATATGTGGCCTATAAGTCTGTCTCTTCTTTTAACTATATTTTTCCAAATACTTCTTTCTTCATCTATTTGCCGCAATACCTCTTCATTTGTCACTTTATCCACCCATCTGATTTTTAACATTCTCCTATAGCACCACATTTCAAAAGCTTCTAATCTTTTCTTCTCAGATACTCCGATTGTCCAAGTTTCACTTCCATTTAAAGCGACACTCCAAACATACACTTTCAAAAATCTTTTCCTGACATTTAAATTAATTTTTGATGTAAACAACTTATATTTCTTACTGAAGGCTCGTTTAGCTTGTGCTATTCGGCATTTTATATCGCTCCTGCTTCGTCCATCTTTAGTAATTCTACTTCCCAAATAACAAAATTCTTCTACCTCCATAATCTTTTCTCCTCCTATTTTCACATTCAGTGGTCCATCTTTGTTATTTCTACTACATTTCATTACTTTTGTTTTGTTCTTGTTTATTTTCATGCGATAGTTCTTGCGTAGGACTTCATCTATGCCGTTCATTGTTTCTTCTAAATCCTTTTTATTCTCGGCTAGAATTACTATATCATCAGCAAATCGTAGCATCTTTATCTTTTCACCTTGTACTGTTACTCCGAATCTAAATTGTTCTTTAACATCATTAACTGCTAGTTCCATGTAAAGATTAAAAAGTAATGGAGATAGAGAACATCCTTGTCGGACTCCCTTTCTTATTATGGCTTCTTTCTTATGTTCTTCAATTGCTACTGTTGCTGTTTGGTTCCTGTACATGTTAGCAATTGTTCTTCTATCTCTGTATTTGAACCCTAATTTTTTTAAAATGCTGAACATTTTATTCCAGTCTACGTTATCGAATGCCTTTTCTAGGTCTATAAACGCCAAGTATGTTGGTTTGTTTTTCTTTAATCTTCCTTCTACTATTAATCTGATGCCTAAAATTGCTTCCCTTGTCCCTATACTTTTCCTGAAACCAAATTGGTCTTCTCCTAACACTTCCTCCACTCTCCTCTCAATTCTTCTGTATAGAATTCTAGTTAAGATTTTTGATGCATGACTAGTTAAACTAATTGTTCTGTATTCTTCACATTTATCTGCCCCTGATTTCTTTGGTATCATTACCATAACACTTTTTTTGAAGTCTGACGGAAATTCCCCTTTTTCAGAAATATTACACACCAGTTTGTATAATCTATCAATCGCCTCCTCCCCTGCACTGCGCAGTAATTCTACAGGTATTCCATCTATTCCAGGAGCCTTTCTGCCATTTAAATCTTTTAATGCTCTCTTAAATTCAGATCTCAGTATTGTTTCTCCCATTTCATCCTCCTCAACTTCCTCTTCTTCCTCTATAAAACCATTTTCTAATTCATTTCCTGCGTATAACTCTTCAATATATTCCACCCATCTATCGACTTTACCTTTCGTATTATATATAGGTGTACCATCTTTGTTTAACACATTATTAGATTTTAATTTATGTACCCCAAAATTTTCCTTAACTTTCCTGTATGCTCCGTCTATTTTACCAATGTTCATTTCTCTTTCCACTTCTGAACACTTTTCTTTAATCCACTCTTCTTTCGCCAGTTTGCACTTCCTGTTTATAGCATTTCTTAATTGCCGATAGTTCCTTTTACTTTCTTCATCACTAGCATTCTTATATTTTCTACGTTCATCCATCAGCTGCAATATATCGTCTGAAACCCAAGGTTTTCTACCAGTTCTCTTTATTCCGCCTAAGTTTGCTTCTGCTGATTTAAGAATTTCCTTTTTAACATTCTCCCATTCTTCTTCTACATTTTCTATCTTATCTTTTTTACTCAGACCTCTTGCGATGTCCTCCTCAAAAATCTTCTTTACCTCCTCTTCCTCAAGCTTCTCTAAATTCCACCGATTCATCTGACACCTTTTCTTCAGGTTTTTAAACCCCAATCTACATTTCATTATCACCAAATTATGGTCGCTATCAATGTCTGCTCCAGGGTAAGTTTTGCAGTCCACGAGTTGATTTCTAAATCTTTGCTTAACCATGATATAATCTATCTGATACCTTGCAGTATCGCCTGGCTTTTTCCAAATGTATATCCTTCTATTATGATTTTTAAATTGGGTGTTGGCAATTACTAAATTATACTTCGTGCAAAACTCTATAAGTCGGTCCCCTCTTTCATTCCTTTTGCCCAGCCCGTATTCACCCACTATATTTCCTTCCTTGCCTTTTCCAATGCTTGCATTCCAATCTCCAACTATTATTAAATTTTCATCTCCTTTTACGTGTTGAATTGCTTCATCAATCTCTTCGTATATACATTCTACCTCATCATCATCATGGGCGCTTGTAGGCATATAGACGTTAACAATCGTTGTCGGTTTAGGTTTTGAATTTATCCTTATTACAATGACCCTATTGCTATGCGTCTTTAAATACTCCACTCTCCTCCCTATTTTCTTGTTCATCACGAAACCTACTCCTGCCTGCCCATTATTTGACGCTGAGTTAATTACTCTAAAGTCACCCGACCAAAAGTCGCCTTCCTCTTCCCACCGAACCTCACTAATTCCTACTATATCCACGTTTACCCTATCCATTTCCCTTTTTAAATTCTCTAGCCTACCAACCTTTTTTAAGCTTCTAACATTCCACGCTCCGACTCGTAGAATGTTATTTTTTACTTTTCTGGTGACCCCTTCCTTAGTAGTCCCCACCCGGAGATCCGAACGGGGGACTATTTTACCTCCGGAATATTTTACCAAGGAAGGCGCCTCCATTATTGCTTTTGAAAATGCAGAGCCACATTTTCTTGGAAAAAAAAACAGCTGTAGTTTTCCATTGCTTTCAGCTGCGCAGTACTCAAAGGACTGAGTGATGTTGATATGGCCGTTTAAGTCATTATGACTTACGCCCCTAACAACTACTGAAAGAGCTGCTGCCCTCTTTCAGGAATCATTCCTTAGTCTGGCTCTCAACAGATACCTCTCCGATATGGTTGCACCTTCGGTCCAGCTACTCTGTATCCCTGAGCACTCAAGCCCCCTCACCAACGGCAAGGTCTCATGATTCATAGAGGAGGTCAAATATATTAGATTATACTAGCATACACTTCACTTAACCCTTTATACCTGTTCCGTTGTTAACAGAATTTTTATATTTGATAATATGAATCATTTCAAGTATCGACTTTTTTGTATTATTTACATCATAATCTAAAATATTTCCTGCTCATAATTAAAATTGTGTTTATTTTATTTTTCATGTCGGATAAGGCTGTATGTAACCTCATGTTTCCGGTACCTATGAGCCTCCAAACGCTTTTTTAAAATATTGCGGGTGTTAAACGTCGTGTTATTATTTTTTTATTTATGTTTTTAAAATAATATTGTAGAATGGTTGTTACCTGAAGATTTATATAATAAAATATGCATTGTAATTATAACAAACAACCGAGAAGGTTTTCATTGATGGTTTTATATATATAATCATAAGTGTTCAGTGTACTGGTTTCACATTTTCAGCCGAAAAAACAAATTGTGTAGTTTTTTCTCGCCTACGAAACCCTTCTATCCCGCAAGTTTTTCTGAACGGAGAGATTATTACTATCTCTACTTACGTCAAGTTTTTAGGTTTATTTTTTGATAGCCGTCTTACTTGGGTCAAACATTTAAAAGAATTGAAAACAAAATGTTCCAAACTTCTAGATATGATGCGAGTCCTTACTAACACCAACTGGGGAGCCGATAGGTCATGTATGATACGTTTCTACTATTCCTTTGTTCGCTCCCGTTTAGATTATGGTTGTGTCGCCTACTCTTCAGCTCGTCAAACCGTGGTTAAAATTCTGGATAGTGTACATCATGCTTTCCTTCGGCTTGCCACAGGCGCGTTTAGATCAAGTCCTGTCGCAAGCTTACTTGTAGACTGTGGTGAACCATCACTTTGGGATAGACGAGACCAGCTTTTATTATCTTATTTTGCTCGTCTCAGAGGACAGCCAAATCACCCGGCTCTGGACTCAGTCTTTAGAAATCCTAATCTAGGAAAGTATGAGGACCATCCACGTCGTACTGCACCTGTAGGTGTCCGTATGTGGCGTCTGCTGCAGCATATAAATGTTGACACACCGTCATTCTTTCCTACGTATTCTTGCTCATATCCTCCGTGGAGAATAAACCTTATAAATTTAACTTTTGACCTTACGACGTACAATAAACAATCAACACTACCTATTGTCTTCCAGCAAATGTTTTAGTGTGTTCTCTCCAAGATGAAACCAGACGCGGTTGTATACACTGATGGATCGAAACAAAACGATACAGTTGGCTGTGCATTTGTTGTCAATGAAAGAACTTATATGTTTGGTCTACCCGGTATTACGAGTGTGTTTACCGCTGAACTATACGCTATAAATAAGGCTCTAAACATCATTAACCCTAAATATAGAAAAATTCTTATTTGCAGTGATTCGTGTAGTGCTCTCCAAGCCTTAAAGAACTTTTATTCCAAACATCCTATCGTCATTGAAATTTATTACGTAATCGCTGAGTTGAATAATCGCAACACAGAAGTAAGTTTTTGCTGGGTCCCTAGCCACGTAGGGATTCCAGCTAATGAACATGCAGATTCCGCTGCCAAAGAAGCATGTAACCAGCCTCCTTTCACCACCCGAGTTGCTACTTATGATTTTATTAACTATGTAAAACAATCACTAAGAGCAAGGTGGCAAGGTGACTGGACGGCTACCGTTGATAATAAACTCCGTCAGATTAAAGATTCTGTGTTACCATGGGACTCCTCATACAGAAATCCCCGGCGTGAGAAAGTAGTTCTCTGTCGATTGCGAATAGGACACACGAGGGTCACACACGAGTACCTGTTGAGAAGAGGACAAGCACCTCTATGCGCACGATGCAACAGCCGCGTGACTATGCGCCATATACTCGTGGACTCCATATGTTATGCGGCATTGCGCTGTAAATCTAAACTACCCAGAAACATCTTGTGTAATGATAAAGAGGTTTTAAACCGGATGTTTCTGTTTTTGCGTATAGGGTTAATACAAAAAATTTAACATAACAAAAATTTAATTACTTTAGTCCTATGTATTGTTTTTGTTATCCGAGTAGCGAGCCTTTTACACTCCCTATCGGAATTTGTCAAATTTTATATATATATATATATATTCATATTTTTTTTTATGTTTTACAAATTCGTCTGTGATATTAGTTGTAAGATTTTTGTGATATTAGTTGTAAGACTTTAAACATAATAGTTTTAAGTTTTATCTCCTTTTTTAGTTTTAAGTTTTATTTATTTTTAATATGTTAGTTTTTAACGTAGTTTTAAGTTACATGTTAGTGTTTTTTTTTAGTCTTTTGTTATCCGAGAATAGGCCTTTTACACCCATTCCGGATGTTGTTTCCTGTGATAGTAGTTTTAAGTTTTAATTTTTTCTAACAGCTTTAATTACTTTTATTTATTTAAAAAAAAAATAATAAAATAAAAAATAAAATAAAAATCCGGGCGATGATAACGTTCAACCGTTTTTCGCCCTAAAAAAAAAAAAGAAATAAGTGTACAGAAGATTCTGGAATGAAAAAAAACTTTTATGACATCTTCTACTAGGTGAAAATAAAAAAAAGAGTTCATATAAATATAGGTTAGGAAATGATTCGTTAGCGAATTTCATTTAACGAAAGATTCCGCCCTGATTTCTTTAACTTCCGTAAAATTAAGCGAGAGTAGTTTTTGGGAATTTACTCCTTAATTCCAAATTTAGTGGTTTTATATGAAATCTGATCAGAAAAATTGAAAAAAAAACGATCTAGAACGCATTTTTAGTAGACTTTTCAAGAAATCTGGAGTAAAAGACAAAAAATTGGGGTCGAAAAAACACATTGTTTTTTATTTCGTGTAAAATAACTTTACTAAATGGATACTAAATATATAAAAGTTTTAAACCAAATTTGTAGAGAACTTAATTCAAAGTAAAATGGTATGAATAGTCCACAGAAACTAAACACAAACGTACGAATTTCAACGTTTATTAAAAAAAATCAACGTGTGGAAGATTTTAGATAACGAAACGAAACTTTTTCAATATTACAAAAAAAAAAAAAATTAACTATTTAAATAAGGTAACAAACAAACGATTAAATAAAATTATAAAAACGTCCACCGCAACACTTATAGCACTAGCACTGTCCTATTGATATTTACGGTGGCTTTTCGTCTTTCAACAGAGTTGTTTGGTGTTAGTTGTACCGCACTGAAAACTTCAATTACTAACTCTTACCTTGTATTACACATTTATTCATTTACTCGCGATTTCAAGCGGTCCCACAGATAATAGTCTAGAGGTGTTAGGAGACGGCTATATGCGCACGCTCGGCAGGCAAAAAAGTCTAAAGGTTACAAGTACATCTGGCTACGAGATGGGAAAATACTTATGCGGAAGAATGAAAAAGACAAAGTTGTACAGATTAGGAATGAAGAGGACTTAAACAAATTACCGTAAGCACACTTATTTATGTTAAAATAAATTCTTATTATTTCTAATGATCTCTATCGATTTTAATAAATTAATGAACTGTGAATTTAAAATTCTGCATCAAAACATTAGTAGTCTGCGAGAGAACTTTGATGAATTATTAGTTAATTTATCTAAATTTAAAAACGTGCCAGATTTAATTGTTTTATCGGAAATTTGGATAATGTCAAATGAAGTATCTTTATACGAAATAAAAAATTATGATATGATAGCTAATTGCAATGAAGGTTTTAGATCAGGTGGAATAATTGTTTATATCAATTCTAAATTGAACTACTGAAGGGTTTCTTTATCTCTGTCTGCATCTGATGCGATTCTTATTGACCTAGTGCACTTGAATATTGAATATACAATACTTGCGCAATATAGGTTACATAGTAAGGATAAGAGGCACTTCTTAAATGAATTTAATGGTGTGCTGTCTAAAATTAATTCTAATAACTGCATAATAATTGGTGACTTTAACTTAAACCTACTTTCCTAATCCCACTTAATAGATGAGTATAAAACTCCTTATAACTGCCATGGATTTGAATCATTAGTCAATGAACCCACACGACTTACAAGTGGAAGAAGCATTGATCACTTATTGTCAAGAATAGCAAATAAAAATAATTATAAAATAGTTTCAACTGTGAGTCATTTGCAGATAACAGATCATAGTCGTATATGCGTCGGGATATCGTATATCTCTAATGTGACGCATTCCAATACTATTAAAAATGAGAATAATATGAATGCTATTAAAATTGTTATGATAAATTCACTTCCCTTATCGCTAAAGTAGACTGGCGGGATGTTTATATGCATAACGATGCGTCGGCAGGTTTTGATATTTTCATTAAAAAATTTACTGAGATTATAAGCGGATCTAAAACACAATTAGTCATACAGGGTAAGCAATTCAAAAAATTAAAACCATGGATAACAGATAAACTGTGTGAAATGATATCAATACGCAATTTATTATACAAAAAAAAAAAACAAAAAACAATAGCCATCCTAATAACTTAGATTTAATTAAACATTATAAAACATATAGGAATAAACTTAAAATTAAGATTACATCGGCTAAGCAAAAATACTATGATAACATGTTTGACAGATGTAAAGGAAATTCTAAAAAGGAGTGGGACGATTTATTTCATATTTAACGATTATTTCATAAATGTTATAAGTGACTTACGTAAACAATTAAACAAAGGTTGTAATGATACAAATAATGACCTGGCAAATATAAAATGTGAAGCGTCATCAATGTTCGTTCAGCTTAATGCTGAGATTGAAAATATTATCAAAAATCTCAAAAACAATAAATCCCCTGGTATTGATGGAGTAAGTTCAAAAATGGTTAAATTAGCGGTAGATCATATATCACATGTCTTAACCTTTCTTGTAAATATAAGCCTCCAATCTGGGAAATTCCCGGACGCTTTAAAAAAAGCAGTAGTAATAACAGTCTTTAAAAAAGAAGATAAAAACTCTGTTACTCAATATAGACCAACATCCCTACTCTCTATCTTCTCTAAAATCTATGAGAAATGTATGAAGAACATATAACATAATATCGTACCTCAATAAAACTTCTGTTTTTAGTAAAAACCAATATGGATTCATGACTGGGAGCAATACTGAAAAGGCACTCTTAAAATTTTACTACCCAAGTATTTCAGGGCATAAATTATAAGAAATGTGTGAGCGGTCTATTTTTAGACATAACAAAAGCATTTGATTGTGTAGACCACAATGTCCTTCTACGCATTCTGCGAATGAGTGGTATTAGAGGTGTTTCATTTGATTGGTTTGAGAGCTATCTGATCAACAGGTGACAGTGCGTGAGAATAAAAGGGTGTTTAAGTAATTTTGCTGGGATACAATATGGAGTCCCATAAGGATCTGTATTGGGAGCCATACTATGCTATTTATAATATATGTAAATAGTGTCTGTTCGGCCCCTCTTAAAGGTAATGTATATGTGATTGCAGATGATTCTGCCTTGTATTATGTCCCCAACACCTGGTTAGAAGGGACTGATGACATACAATCAGATTTGGACGCACTGCGGTTATGCTTTTCAAATCATTATATGATCTTGTGCGTTGAAAAAACTTTGTATATCAACTTCTGCTTAAAGGGGAAAATAAAATTGCCACTTACAATAAAATATAAATGTAAAAAATGTGTGATAAATAAATCCGACTGTTTAGAATGTAGTGAGATTGAACAACGTGATATTTGTAAATACTTGGGCATTGTGTTAGATAGTGGTCTAACCTGGAAGAATCATATTGCGCTATTAAAGCAAAAACTATTAAGCTATCTTAGGATATTTAATTTTTTAAACAAACTATCCCCAAAAATAACCATGAGAAATCTTTATTTTGCTATTATGCGTAGTCGACTAGATTACGGCATCAGCTGTTGGGGAGGAACTTATGTTATAAATTTAAATTCCATAATCAAAATTCAAAAATGATTCGTTAGAATGATAAGTAAAAAAGGAACTAGGGATCATTCATTGCCAATATTTAGGGAATTGTCTATATTACCGCTACGTTATTTATATGTTTATAAAGTAATGAAAATTTTCTTTATCAGAAGCGGTCATAGAGATAGTATGATAACCGAGCACGAACTTAGAAGTAATAGGAATGTATATATCCCCGGAGGAAATAAAACGAGTTATATGAAGTTCTTTTCAAGTACTGCTCCTAGATTGTATAACATACTTCCTAATCATATAAAGACCAGTAGGAACCTAAACACTTTCTTAAAGCTACTAAGACGATGGCTAATTAATATTGATGACGCTGAAAGTATGTTCCATGTAATTACATGATTTATGATTACATATATAATTAATTATAATGCTTTATACTATTGGTCTTAACATAGTAATAGATTTTTTACATATATAACTTAAGGGGTAGCACTGGATGAAAGGTTTATTAGTATACTTAAATATTTGACGACGATTGATCTTCTCTATACTTAACTGCAGAAAAGATAAGTTTCCACCAGAGTAAATAATGAATTGAACCAAAACTAATTCTCCTATATAAAGATAGAACTGTTTATTTTTTGTCCCCTTACTCTTAACTAAAAAGATTAATAGAAAAGGCATGGTGCTACAAAACGGGCAAGACCCTTGTGGACACCTAATCTTTCATCTTTTACAAATAATATAAATTAAGTTAAGTAATAAATATTAAATTGTATTATAAAACAATGTTAAATTAAGTATGATTAAGTATGATTAAGTTAAGTAATATTATAATAAGTATTAGGATTACTCCATTAATTATTAATTTTGTAAAAGTAAAATAAATAAAAGAAATAAAGGTGTTAAGTCAAACCCCACCGGGTTGGTCTAGTGGTGAACTCGTCATTGCAAATCAGCTGATTTTGAAATCGAGAGTTCTAAGGTTCAAATCCTAGTAAAGGCAGTTACTTTTGTACGGATTTCAATAGTAGATCGTGGACACCGGTGTTCTTTGGTGGCTCGGTTTCAATTAACCACATTTCTCAGGAATGTCGATCTGAGACTGTACAAGACTACACTTCATTTAAATTGATACATATCCTCATTCATCCTCTGAAGTAATACCTTACGGTGGTTCCGCTGGCTAAATGGTGTTAAGACCTTGGAGTCCGGTTGATAGGGCCGCCACGTCCAATCCACTAATGTGTTTTATTTTAGTGTAGGAGAGGGAGAGTAATGAAAATAGATATTCTAGCTGTTGTTTGTAGTAGTGGAATTTTACTGCACGCGTGCGATTGTGTTAGTGCAGTAATATACAGGTGAACCCACCGGGTTGTTCTAGTGGTGAACGTGTCTTCCCAAATCAGCTGATCTGAAGTCGAGGGTTCCAGCGTTCAAATCCTAGTAAAGTCAGTTATTTTTACCCGGATTTGAATACTAGATCGTGGATACCGGTGTTCTTTGGTGGTTGGGTTTCAATTAACCACACATCTCAGGAATGGTCGAACTTAGACTGTACAAGACTACATTTCATTTACACTCATACATATCTTCCACATTCATCTCTTGAAGTATTATCTGAAAGGTAATTACCGGAGGCTAAACAGAAAAAAGAAAGTAATGAACAGATGACTCAGTTTGTTAGTCCTCACTAGTATTTTTATAATAGTGTTTATGTCAACAGTTAAAGTTGTCAACAGAATATGTTTAACTATAACTATCATCATGTGATTAATTCGTAAATAACTAGATTCGGTTGGCGCCAAATGAAAATATCAAACAAATCATCAAAACGTACGCGTGTCTTTCAGGACTTTACAAGGCCACGCGGTTTGCTTACAAGATAAAGAAAATCGAGTATTTAATATTATTTTTAATACTGTTATTTATAATCTGTTCTTTTATTTAATTTATAATGTTCGTGTTTAATTTATTACGCGCATTGTTTATTACTACAGTTTACCCCCTGAAAAAAAGAAAAAGAAAATACTATAATTACATTCATAATTTTCTTTTATTCAATAAAAAAAAAAAACGTGTTAAAAGATGTGGGACCTAAGACGATCTAAATTTATTCTTTTTTGTTATTCAGGTGTTATGATAATGACATTTTTAAATACATTGTTTGTTAAAAGATCCATTGTTTGTTAAAACATTTTAATTTAAAAATCGTTTTTCAAAGATGCTGTTCCAAAAATATATACAGTTATCGAAAAAGGTTACAGCAATAAAAAAAATCATATCTCCCTATGTATTTGAGAAAGTATTAATTGAACCTGTAAAATAATCAGGATATCATTACTCACTAGATTTTAAATTATAATTTTAATTAATAATTTACTCAAAGTTTTTTTTAGACGTGACCGGAGAACTAGCCGACGCATACAACGAAACAGTGCACAACGCCCTGCGCCACTGTCAGTCAGTGCAATGGTGACAGCAGAAAGCACGATGCGTTTTGTGGTTAGCGGAGTTTAAATCAGTAATAACTATTCAACGGACATTACGGCGTATTTTTGCCAATGATTCCCCTTATGCAAACAGGATTAGACGGTGGTTTAAGGAATCTTGCATCGTGGAGATAACCAACTCCCTCGGACGGCCCAAAACGGGTGACGAAGCAGTTGGTTACGCCAAATGTTTTTGCACATTTTCCCACAACTTGACCAAATTGAACAAGAAAGTATCGTTGCTGTAATGTTTCAACAAGATGGTGCGTCCGCACACTTTAGCCTAGGCGTTCGATAAGCTTTCAATGAAAGATTCCCCAATCGTTGGATCCATGCAGGTCCTGTGCTTTAAACCCACCGGGTTGGTCTAGTGGTGAACGCGTCTTCCCAAATCAGCTGATTTGGAAGTCGAAAGTTCCAGCGTTCAAGTCCTGGTAAAGCCAGTTATTTTTACACGGATTCGAATACTAGATCGTGGATACCGGTGTTCTTGTGGTTGGGTTTCAATTAACCACACATCTCAGGAATGGTCGAACTGAGAATGTACAAGACTACACTTCATTTACACTCATACATGTCATCCTCATTCATCCTCTGAAGAATTGTCTAAACGGTAGTTACCGGAGGCTAAACAGGAAAAAGAAAGAAAGGTCCTGTGCTTTGAACCCACGGGGTTGGTCTAGTGGTGAACGCGTCTCCCCAATTCAGCTGATTTGGAAGTCGAAAGTTCCAGCGTTCAAGTCCTGGTAAAGCCAGTTATTTTTACACGGATTTGAATACTAGTTCGTGGATACCGGTGTTCTTTGGTGGTTGGGTTTCAATTAACCACACATCTCAGGAATGGTCGAACTGAGAATGTACAAGACTACACTTCATTTACACTCATACATGTCATCCTCATTCATCCTCTGAAGAATTATCTAAACGGTAGTTACCGGAGGCTAAACAGAAAAAAGAAAGAAAGGTCCTGTGCTTTGGCCCTCCGAGAATCCCAGATTTGAAACCCCTGGACGTTTTCCAAGGGGATACGTTAAAAATATTGTCTACAGTGAAAAAATCAGGGAAGTACAACATTTATGACAACTGATCACCGTTGTTAACGCCAGCAATGATCCAGCGGACCTGGACAGAAGTCGATTATCGGCTGAATGTTTGTAGATTGACCAACGGAACTCATATTTAAACGTTCTAAGGTATGTAAATAAACTTTTTGAGTTGCTGAATTTAAAAAAAATAGATACTCGTTTGATTATCTCTAGTAGTTTCTGAGATACAATATTTTTAAATTGCTGCAACCTTTTTCGATGACATGTTTTAAAATACGAGTCAATATACGTACACGCATACAATTTTTTTTCGTTTAGAAGGGATCATGAAAGGTTGAAATTTGAAAATTCTAACCCAAAATTTTGACTGATCACCATATTTTCTCTAGTAAAAAGCTTATTGTACCAGCAATACAAATATCCGTAAATTAAAAATATTAAAGATTAATATATGTATTTTTTAAATTATTTTGAAAAAGTAAAATAAAAAAATCTGGTTTGATTATTTATTTATTTAAATTTTTGTTTTAATGCAGACACTTTTTAGAAACTACGCTTCGTACAAGAACGAAAGATTAATGGGAATTTAAATGAATTGATAGTACGCTTTTATCATAAAACAGCCGACTTGTAAACAATTAAAAATAACTACTAGGAAAATAATTTTTTGTAACTTTATACGACTTACATTATTTTTATCAGGAAAACATCGTCACGTTATCTTGTATCTGACTGATGTATTCCTTTATTTATTTTTCCCACTATTTCTGTTATTGTTCTACGAAATTACATCATTTGCTGTAGTATCGTTGCGTTCTTCATATGTGTTAGGTGCTGTATGCGTATTGATATACATATATTAATTTATATAATGTATATACGATTAAATTCTAAGTACCAATTGATTTATAAGATCATATTTAATAACTGTATTGACGTATACTTATTTACAAAAAAATAGTAGATAGTTTTTGCTTTCCTTCAACAGCCTCAAAATTATTCACGAATAGCTGTTGCCCACGATTTTGGATTTTTAACCAGAATAAGTTTTCAAAAAAGAAAGAACCATTAAATTTTTCTTAAAATTCTACCATAATTTAAAGGTTATTATTTTTGTGGGCATATTGACAAAAATTAATCTTCCAAGTTGGACGAGGATTTTGGTTTTATCAAATTCTTCTTCTTTTTGTTTTCTTTGTTGTCCACGATGTCCGTGGGTGGGCGTATAGATCAAAACAATATCGTTTTAATCACGTATACATAATAAAATTTACTACTAATTATCTTTATTGTATGATTTTATAGTTTTTGAAGACGTCAATAGATGCACAACATGTATAGTGATCGAATATAATTTATTTTCGTACGAGAATATAAATATTTACTATTTTGAATCAAATGATAAAATTATACAAATATTGATAGAATTATCAAACGGGAAAACACGTAGCAGATAATGAACTAAAATTTACTTACACGCAAAAATAAATTGAAGGACAAAATAATAATAATATTTTGTATCGAATTTGACTAATAAATCTATAGAAAAAGTGAACCGAAGTCGTCTACTAGAATATAAGGATTATTCACTCTATATTATTGAGATTTAAACTTTCATATAAAATTTTGCCCACCCCTTGTCGCCAACTAAATTGAATTTTTGAAAATAGCGTGTAACATGTTTTGCAATTTTGTTTTCAAAGAAAAGTGAAATTATCAATTTTCACAACTGAAACTGAGGAATAGAACTTTCAAAAAAAAATTTGCTCACCTTTCCACCTTCCAAATAGGATTTTTTTTTTAGAAATGATGACAAACATGTCTTTTTAAAGAACAGTTTAAATACCAATTTTCACTGCTGTAATACGTATGTTTGGTTCCAAAGATATAGATTATTCATTTAAAAATTTACACCCTTTTTACCCCCTGTAGATGGAGTTTTCAAAAATCCTTTCTTAGTTATAAAAGCCTTTGTTATAAAAACAACATACCTCTAAAATTCACCTACCTAGTTTAAACGCTTTGATTTAGACGTTGAGAGTCAGTCAGTCCACTTTGTTTTATATATATTAGTACAGGCAATTTGTCATCAAAATAGGCTTTCTTTCTTTCTTTCTTTTTCCTGTTTACCCTCCGGTAACTACCGTTGAGATAATTCTTCAGAGGATGAATGAGGATGATAAGTATGAGTGTAAATGAAGTGTTAGTCTTGTACATTCTCAGTTCGACCGTTCCTGAGATGTGTGGTTAATTGAAACCCAACCACCAAAGAACACCGGTATCCACGATCTAGTATTCAAATCCATGTAAAAATATCTGGCTTTACTAGGATTTGAACGCTGTAACTCTCGACTTCCAAATCACCTGATTTGGGAAGACGCGTTAACCACTAGACCAACCCGGTGGGTTCATCAAAATAGGCTGTATTTGAAAATCCTTACCTACTGATTCATCTTTTGTCCATGCGTTAGTGGTGATGAGGGAAGCTTATCTCTAGATTTGTAACATCCCCCCTCCCATAGATTTTTGAAAAACTCCAAAAATGTTTGAAATGCGTTTTTCTCTGAATCTATGCATTTTAGAGAAAAGTCTTACAAACAAAAAAATGTAGAGGACATTCTCCTCTACAATTAATGTCTGTGAAGTTATGCCGTATAATTTGAAATTGAAATACTAGGTGGCACTGAAGTTGTAAAAAACGTGTTTTTCGGTTTTTTCATTGGAAAAAATTGTTTTTCGTCTGTATTGCATTTGGAAAAGTTGTTAATCTAAAAAAAAAACAGACAACTTTTATTTTTATACAATTTTCTAGTACGACTTACCGTTTTGGAGCTGTAGCTTGTGAAAGTGTGAAAATGTTGTGAATTGGGCACGTGTTCGAAACCGGTCTACTTGTTTACTACGTTTTTTACAACTTCAGCGCCATCTAGTATTTCAATTTCAAATTATACGGCATAACTTCAAAGACATTAATTGTAGAGGAGAATGTCCTCTACATTATTTGTTTGAAAAACTTTTCTCTAAAATGCATAGATTCAGAGAAAAACGCATTCAAAAACTTTTTGAGTTTTTCAAAAATCTATGGGAGAGGGATGTTAATAATCTGGAGTTAAGCTTCCCTCATCACCCTTAACGCATGGACAAAAGATCAATCGGTAGGTAAGGATTTTCAAATACAGCCTATTTTGATGACAAATTGCCTATACTAGATAGAACAAGTGAACCGAAGTCGTCTACTAGAATATGATTATTCATTCTATATTATTGAGATTTTAACTTTCATATAAAATTTTGTCCACCCCTTGTCACCATCTAAATAGAATTTTTGAAAATAGCGTGTAACATGTTTTGCAATTTTGTTTTCAAAGAAAAGTGTAAATATCAATTTTCACAACTGCAGTAAGTACGGTTTCTGAGGAATAGAACTTTCTAAAAAAATTCGCTCCCCTTTCCACCTTCCAAATAGGATTTTTTTTTTAGAAATGATGAAAAAAATGTCTTTTTAAAGAAGAGTTTAAATACCAATTTTCACTGCTGTATTACCTATATTTCAGAATAATATTTTATATAAATAAAATAAATTAAAATTCAACTTTACCAACAATTCTTCTGTGTTTTTCGAGTACTTTCGGTCATTCGACCATCAGGAAAAGTTTTCTTTCAATTTAAAAGTATTAAAATTAACATAAGTAGATAGAAAAGTTTTAAAATATTAAAATCATAACAACCGTTCGTCATAGTGTAAAATTAATTACGTCCGTTATGTAGGAAAGTCACAGTTATGAATATTAATGATTAGAGGAAGACAGGTTAGGTATCTTGATAATTATTAATTATTTGTTTGAATAAAATATCCTCAAATTTAATTTGTTCGTTGATTAATTTCTCGTTATAATAATATTTATTAAATTTTTCTAGGATGCTGGTTTTATAAAAATCGTTAGAAATAAAATTATCAGGATTATAATCGTGTTTATTCTGTAATATATGTTAGCGTAATTTGATTTATCTAAATTGCCCTTATTTATGTTATTAATATGTTCTTTGCCTCTAGTTGAAAAATAACGGTTGGTCATACCTATATATTCTAAATGGCAATCCTCGCATTTTAAGCTATAGGCTCCTTGTATATCTAACCTATTTGTATTTTTTATTTTAGTATGATTGTAATTATTTATAAAATTTATTATTTTGTTGTAAAATAATAAACTCCAAATATATAAATAACTTAGACAAGATAACTTAGACTTAGTTGGTTATCAACTAGAGCCAAAGAACATATTAATAACATAAAGATAGTCCATTTAGACAAATCATAGCAAATTTCGAAGCCTAGTAAGGTTCAAGCCCTTGTAAAGAAAGTTACTTTTAAATTTATTTGCACGCTAGACCGGGGTCCCGGTGTTCTTTGGTGGTTGGATTTCAATTAACCACCAGTCTCAGGAATGTTCGACGTCATGTTTACCGGGACATTTACACGTAAATTGTCTGCAGCTATGTCAGGCCTGGCAAGCAAGTTGTGGTAGTTGCATTTGCCTTCACACACCACGCGCGTGCGCAGCAGTAGCTAGATATCTGGTTGGAGAAAACCAATATAAATGTTGTGAACATTCGTGCGATTATTGTCGGTAAAATAATCAGCGCTCTATGTTTGATTTTTTTTTTTTTTTTTTTAGTCATTTGATGCAGCTATCCAAGATTCCCTATATCCCCTATCTAGTGCTAGTCGTTTCATTTCGGTCTACACCTACATCCTACATCCCGAACAATATGTTTTACATATTCCAAACGTTGCCTGCACGCACAATTTTTTCCTTCTACCTGTCCCTCCAATATTAAAGCGACTATTCCAGGATGCCTTAATACGTGGCCTATCATTACGATGCAATTTGAAATACTTTACTCTCTTTCCTATTCTCTTGTTCATTACAAAACCTACGCCTGCCCATTATTCGAAGCTGAATTATTTATTCTAATCACCTGACCAGAAGTCGTTTTCCTCTTCCCACCGAACCTCGCTAATTCCTACTACATCTACATTTATCCTATCCATTTCCCTCTTTAACCTACCAACCTTTTTTAGACTTCTAATATTCCACGCTCCGACTCGTAGAATGTTATTTTTGAATTTTCTGGTGACGCCTTCCTTCGTAGTTCCCACTCGGAGATCCGAACGGGGTACTAGTTTACCTCCGGAATATTTTACCAAGGAAGGCGCCCCCATCTTTGTTATATGAAAATTCAGAGAGCTACATTTTCTTGGAAAAAAAGCAGCTGTAGTTTTCCATTGCTTTCAGCTGCGCAGTACTCAGAGGATTGAGTAATGTTGATATGGCCGTTTAAATCGTCCTGATGTACGTCCTAAAGACTACTGAAAGAGCTGCTGCCCTCTTTCAGGAACCATTCCTTAATCTGGCTCTCAACAGATACCTCTCCGATATGGTTGCACCTTCGGTCCAGCTACTCTGTATCATTGAGCACTCAAGCCCCTCACCGTCGGCAAGGTCTAATGATTCATAGAGGGAGATGTGTGATGTTAGGGAACAATATTCCTGGGTTTTTATAAAAAAACTACTGATTCCAAAAAAACCGTAACGAACTCGGTTAAAAGCATCCGTTTTTTATATTTATTTCATTATATTTTTAAGTTTGTCATCGTAAATAATCGTCGCGGTCGACAGAGGAAGGTCGATTGTATGGCCACCAAGGAGACCAGACATGACCTTACTAGATTACTTACTGCGGGGCATATGAAAAACATTATTTATTCGGAGAAAATCCGTGATGTCAACCACTTACGGCAGAGGATTGTTGCAGCAGTAGCATCCGTTACACCCGACATGCTGGCAAGTAAGTGAAAAGAGCTGGATTACCAATTGGTGATTACCGACTGGTGAACATATCGAAGTGCATCACACAAAAACTTCAGAATTTCTTTTTCAAAATATGTACTTGTGTAAATAGTGGTTTAAATATAATGTTGTTTAAGTAATGCAATAAAATCTTCTTATTCGGGGAGGGTTAGAGAGTAAAAATGCCGCGAATGTAGAACGAAACTAATACTCATTTAAGGAAGATTGGTTAGGTTCTATGTAAAATGAAAAAAATCATGCGTACTTATTTAGGGCGATTTTATTGATGAAGTACAGACGGCAATATTAATTATAAGCACTGGTGTATTACGCTACATAGATAGACTATACAAAAATATTTACTCGTAAGCACTTATCGAACTGTTTGATTTAAAAACGCACTACAATACGTACAGTATACTGTATTAGAATATAGTATTACATATTCTAATTGTTCTCGGTAATCGCCTTAAAGAGTAAAAAACACCACTACTACGTACACTAAAACAAAAATTACTGTAAAGGAAATTTACTAAACTAAAATAGAATTGTTTGGGATTGCATTTACAAACATTTTTAATTCCTTGTCTCGTTCTTGTTTTTAAATCCATTGAAGTTCTGTGTATTCTTGCATGGCATCTTCAATTTTGCGAATAAAAATTAAGCTTCTATTCAAAGATGGATAAGCATCTCTAAAAAACTGGATAAGATCACGGGATAATTTAATGCCTTCGGTAAGCGTTTTGACATTTAACTATTTTCCAGGGATCGTATCTTCTACCTCTACGTTTATACACTATCTGAGCCATTAAATCTTTTAATATTTCCATTTTTTTAATATCACTACATAATATAATGTTCGCGAATATATAAAAGACATCGCCAAATATTGCACCGCGATAACAAAATCGCGAGTACGGGAGCGCGCATAAGGAAATTTCACTGTATTTTAAACTTAGGAGTTCTTTTTTAAACACTGTATACTGGCATGTTATGGAACTAGACCTCTTCACTCCGGGATATAAACATCCGGTTGAATATAAAAAAATAGTGCTAGGACATGCCGGATACTTACAAACAAGCGCGAATATGCAACTTTTATTTTTGCGGTGTACACTTCATCCGTTGAAGTGCAAATCAGAGCTCGCGGAGTACACTGGGCTTGATTTTTTCTTGTATTAACTCACTCTTTTTCCTGTTCAGCCTCTGGTAATTACCGTTCAGACAATACTTCAGAGAATGATATGTATGGGTGTTATTGAAGTGTACTCTTGTACTGTCTCAGTTCGACCGTTCCTGAGATGTGTAGTTAATTGAAACCCAACCACCAAAGAACACCAGTATCCACGATCTAGTATTCAAAGCCGTGTAAAAATGAGTGAATTTACTAGGACTTGAAAGCTGGAACGCTCGACTTCTAAATCAGCTGATTTGGGAAGACGCGTTCACGACTAGACCAACCGGATGGATTTCTTGTATAAGTGGTTTTGGCATGCAGCTATTCAGTGTTTTCAAGTGAGTTAAATGTAAATAAGAATAAAGTTTAATATTTCTTTCTTTTACTTAATTCCTGATTTATTTACTTAAGTTAAAAAAGATCAGTAAAACAAATTATGAAAATTAATTAAAAGTAACAAAGGGTTTTGATTGAAAACATTCCCTTCTCTTCTAAAATGGTAAAAATAAACAGGAAAAAGTTTGTTTAAAAGTAATTTCTTCTAAAACTGATAGAAATAAAAATTAAAAGCAAGAAAATCGCTAAAAAACAATTTTCTTCCTACGTAAAAAATATAAAAATAAAAACTGTAATAAAGCAAGGAAGATTTACTTCGATTTTAAAGGTTTTCCTAATTTCTTTTATACTTGCATTCATTCTACTTAAAGGACATTTACCTTTTGAGTTTTGGTATACCAAGTAAAATATTCATCAATTTCCCAATTTCTCGCCAATTAAAATCTTTCGAAATTTCAGTGTTGCTAGAGTTAGTAATTTTTATTTTTATACTTTTTGAATTGGAAGAAAATTATTTTTGAGCGATCTTCGACTCCTTATTTTTATTTATGTCACTTCTAGATAAGAAGACAGTTTTTTTCTACAAACGTTTTGTTGCTCGTTATTTATTTTATGTACAGAACTGTACGTAATTACAGTCGTACAAATTTTCTTTGAGCAAATACTTATTATTATTAATTTATAACGAATTATATTATATTATTTCTGTCGAATTTTGGGAACGGTACAGTAAGTGAGCTGAAGGTTTGCCCCAGTCAATCAATCGAAATGTCGGCCGGCTTTGGTGCAACAGGCGAGCGGGGTTTGTTGTACTATCTAATCAGATGACATCATCCGATTATAAAAATGCATATAAATGCATTTAAATGGATATAAAATGCAAACGCAACAGACTAGTACAGTACAATGACTTAGACAGCAGTTACGAGGTGCAAACTTTCAGTTCACGAATTGTATCTCGGTTTTACAACACGGTATCAAATCGGGTCAATTACGTTATAGATGAGAGCATTTTAATTCGGGCGTAATCAGCTTCATTCGTTAAAACTACAACCTCGACGTCATGAACAGTTATGTTATTCAGCCTAATAGAGTATTTCTAAATTACTTGTACAAAAATAACCTTTAATTATGAAAAAATTAAATAACACGGAAATGTTTGATACAATGCTTGATACAGTATATCTTAAAGTTTTATTTAACGTATACCTTTTGTAACACGGCAGATGTCCCCTGTAATCGATTTCCTGCCAATTTCTATGAAGCGGTTCTTGATTTGTGGTGGCAACTGTTTGTGTTATCCGGTGCCGCAGCTCGTCATTTCCTGGAGGCGAAGGAACAAACACCCAGTCATTAATGTAACCTCATATACAAAAATCTATTGGAGTTAATACAAGCGATCGTGGTGGCCAGGAAATTGTTCAACCACGTCCAATCCAAGTCACCACTTTGTTATTGAGATATGCGATAACTGCATGATGATTATGTGTTGGCGCGCCATCTTGCTGGAAAATGAATGCGGTGCCATAACCTGTTGTAATTGTATAACATTAGATAATGTTCATGCATGTCCAGGTAACTGTGCCAGTTACAGTTAACTTGGCAAAAAAAGGACCATAAATTTTGTGACAGCTGAGAGAGAAAAAGAAATTACCCTAGGCGAGTACCGTACATATTCACTTGTGTGACGTGGACTCCGCTCATTCCATATCTAAACATTATGTCGATTCACTTTACAGCTGGTGTGGAAGGTTGCTTCGTCACTGAACACCTATTTTTATTAAGATAAATCTTCAGTCTCAATTTTGTTTTACATGTTTACACAAAACTCTGTTCGTTTTTTTTTTTATACCTTCATTCAAAGCTTGTATCCAGTTGCAATTTGTAGGAAGTAAACAACAGTAGATTACGCAATATCCTCCATACTGTAACCCTGGAAATAATCAATTCTAATTACCCTGATCTGATTCTAATTACCTAGTCTACCCTGATCTGGCGTCGTATGTGATACGCACCTGTTTCAATGAAACGATTGTACATGTAATAACAGACAGTCTTTGAGGTGGTTCTTTGCGATATGAATTTTCTCCGAAAGATAGTAGCCGATTTGGATTCATGAAACCATAAAGAGCACTGATCACGCTCTGCACCAGTATACGACTCCAAGATGACTGATGAAATTACTCATTCGCGCGTGCCACTTAGTGAGAACGTCGGAAGCTAACGGTGTTAGGCGAGAAAGAAATTTGAAGTTATACTGTATTTAGTGATGTATCGAAAAAGTCTGTAAGTTATTTACTTTTTTCATTATTGAACGTTACTTTTGCGTAACTAATTTAGAAATACCCGTAAACAAAGAAGTATTACTTGTTTTCGTAGACAATAGGTCTGCAAAATACTCCTTCCGATTTTAGCTAAATTAAAGAATAAAATAAAATAAATTGTTTACCATGATCGGTTGATAATACTATAAATCACATCAGGAATGGGTAGGTATGCTACTTCATGCGTAGAAAAGGATCTACCCAATCATTTAATTGGATGAATTAAAGGAAACCGTAAGAAAACCCTTGGTCAGAGTAACAACACAATCTTAAATCTGCTGATTTGGAAGTTGAGTTGTGTAGTGTACATGCGCTTTTTATAATTTGAATGAAATATTTGTCCGTTTTTAAAAAAGCGAGATGCCATTAAAAATTTCACGACAGCCTCACCACCCGATTTTTATAAATGGTTCGGTAATTTAATAATAATGGTAATGGAATTATAATAAGATCAGTCTCCTTAGTTGAAGTATTGCGTTGAGTTAGTTATATGAAAATGGTGTTGTCTGGTTTATTAAGTTTAACTGTTTAAGTTTTGTTATGCGTTTAATTCTGAGGATAATGCAGAATAAAAAAGTTACTTTGGAACGTTTACTTCGATTTATTACTACTGCGCATACTGTATTTAATTCGCGCGCGTGTGGTGGAACTAGCGGCAGCGGTCGCCTCTAACTAAACTGATTTAATTCCACAACTTACATATAACAAATACAAATAACAAATACAATATTACATATAACTTATAATAGAACAAATTACGCTTATACGATCAGCAAACCGATGTACTAATTCATGTGGCGATTATATACTGAAGTAGTATAAGGTTTGTAGTTTAAGATGAATAAAAAATATTTATAAAGTTTTCAGAATAAATTTTTTTTTACAATTAACGGTTTTTACTTAAGAGATAACCACTCGTACATATCCCCACTCCCACCAAACTGGGAAACCGCTACCAAATTGGCGGGAAATAAAATACCGCCAAACTGGTTAATTACCTGTCCGGTCTAATATTCAGCCCCTACCAATCGCTCAGTACATGCTCATATCGGCATAGTTATACTGTTTTCTTAAAAAGTTGCGTAACTGGTTTTCAGAAGAAAACTGGGAAATGCCTATTTTCTCAGCCTATTTTTTCAGGAAATTCTTAAACTGTTTTGTTTTTATTAAATTCAGTTCAGCATTGTTTATTAGTACAATTAATTTTTTTTAAATCTGACAAATATTGAATGAAGTTAAATAAAGTAAGTCACTGATATTTAATGTTTTATATTTTAATCCATTCTTATTTATTTTATAAATAAACTAGTATTTAATAGATAAAAATGCATTTTTTGAAATCGGGCGTTATTAAAAATACATGCGGCATGCCGACCGCGGGTTGAAGACCCATGCTCTAAGGCTATAAATAGACTAGACATCGGTGTATGGTATACTAGCGTACTGAATCCTGACTAATCTGTAAATTGGTGTCAACAGACGGGAGACTCCGAGTATCGTGCTAACTGAATTCTCTAACTCTACGGTGTCTCTCTTAGTCCCATAAAAATAGTTCACCGATCAGTTTACGGAATTCCGCTGCAAGGGCATTTAGTTTAATAGGAATCAAGAGCCGATACACTTGTAGCCCGTCCCAGATTCATTATTTTATTACGTAAACACTTTAACATATTTTTTGTCTTAATATTTCTTTTACTTTTTATAAATAATAATTAGTTACAATTTTTATATCAATTGTTTTTTACTTGACTGCCCAAAAAAGAGTGTAATGTAGTTAGGGTGTTTGTATGCATGTTTCACGGTAGCAGCTCAACGACTGAACCGATTTAGATGTATGACCCTGCGTTGGAATCTTTAGATTACCGGGAGTATCATAGACAATATAAATGTATGTGTTTGTGTGTGTGTGTGTGTGTGTGTGTGTGTGTGTGTGTGTGTGTGTGTGTGTGTGCGTGTGTGTGTGTGCGCGCGCTCGTCCCAATATCTCGTCTGAGTTAGTTAACGGCGGAAATCGGACCATGGGAGTGGAAATGGGGAAGCTTTTTCGAAAAATAATAAAAAAACAATATATCGCTAAAACTTTCTTATTAAGTAAAATATCAAATTCGTTTAAAGTTCTTACTACTCATTGGATAAGTGCCTAAAACTTATGTAAGTACATTTTTAGATATCACCAACCATTGGTCCAGGGGATGTGGAAAAAATGGGGTTTCGAAGACAAAAAAACCATACCTCCCTTAATAGGCACAGTATCGAATCGGTTTAAAGTGGTCGTTAGTCCTCTAAATATTACCTAAAACTTTTGTCTGAAACAATTTTTGATATGACCAACCCTTACGATAAGTGATGATTAAAACATTGTTGGAATTGCAAGAAGATGGGGGCTTGTCGTATGCTAAACATGTGAAACGTTTTTCATATGCAACCATTGTCGTATTGAGTTAATTTCAAGTTTTTCTTAACTTTAAGGTGGAAATATTTTTTATCACCTACTTTACACCAGTGAAATGTACTTCCGGCGTGCCGAAAGGGATTTTTTAGAAGTGGTTTGTGAATTCTTTTCTTCCCGTATCGATACTCAAAATTAGAATGACAAAATTAAATAAATATATTTTCACTGTTCTATTTTATAAATAGCTTCTTTTTTTAAAAAAATGAATGTCTATACAAATTACTTCATTCAGAAATTTTTGGTGTAAGTTAATTATGCTTACGAAAACGGGTGTTTGTTATTATGCTTCCATTGTCATTGTTAATAGATTATCGAACGTTTTGGAAACAATTTCGAACAGATTTATTTAAAATACAATGAAAAGGTTTTAGGGTTTCTTTTATAGAAACAATATTACTTTGTTTATGAGTTTTAAAATAAAGAAAAGATAATTAATTTTTTTTGCACTACATACAATGTATACATGAATATGCGCTCAAATAATTCTCATAGACAGCTTCTGAAATGTAATTTATCTTTTATACTTAATATCTTCATGTATTACGTTAACATTATTTCATTTGTTTTTATGTTAAATAATTAGTATGGTCTTCAATCACATCAATTTTTTATTTCATAATAAATTGTGTAATTTATGATTCTGCTGTGAACAGGGTTTTATTACAGTTCCCTTGATCCATCGAGGCAAATGCTGTGTCTTTTCTTTATTACGTAAACAGAATAAAAGACATTAATTTATTAACAGTTTACCAAAATTAACCTTGATCATTAAAGTACTTAAGCGCGCGCTCTCTCTCTCTCTCTCTCTCTCTGTGTGTGTGTGTGTGTGTGTCCCAAGAAGAAACGGCGAAACTTTCAGGACGTTCTACTAATGAAAATAATGAAAAACGTTCATGTAAACATACGTCTACAAACACTTTGTTTTCGAGTTGTGGCTATCGAAATATTTCACCCGGATTTCAGTTCTACTAAAAAGAATCCCTACTAATTTTTGGGATCCAAATTAAGCAGTAAAGTTGGTAGTTCCTTATGTAATTTAAGTTGGGAAATATAATAAAATAGTTCCTAGAACTATAGTAACTCCTAGAACTGTAACTCCGGTAGTTAAGATATTCGACGTAAAACAAAAATTCGGTGTCAAAAAACAAGTTTTTTTTTAAAGATTTGTGTATTACATTGGTTTGTTAAATGAATAATAAAGGCGGAAGATTTAGTAACAAAACTTGTAATTTTTTTTGTGTTTTCTATATTAAGAAATTTTATTAGATACGAAAAGAATAATATGATTTTCTGTCTATTTTTCGTTTGTTTTGCTTCAATAAAAAAATCTGATGTGGAGAACACATGACTTCCTTGGACACCTATTAAATTACATTTACACATTTTTTTTTTTAAAATGAAAAACATAAAATCTTATTTCATTAAAAACTTCTGATATTTTTTCACTTTAAAAAATTTTTTTTTATTGAATTATTACTCATCGTAAAACCTTTTTACAATTAGAGGTTTATAATTAATTATTAATAAATCAGTATATTTTAATTAAAAAAAAGTTAAAAAAAAAATGAGATGCAGTTTGATTCGAACCGATGTGCCTTTCTCTATCATCCAAATATTTCATCAATTAAATTTTTTTTATTTGCTATAACTCTTGAACCAATGAAAATAATTATAACTTATTCAACGATTAATCGTTGAATAAGCTCTCAATGAGGGCTTATTGCTCAGTTAAGAAAAAGTCCAAACCGTTTTTTTTATTTTGGGCTTTTTCGTACACTTTTGGTTCAGTCGATTGCAATCGAAAGGGTAGGGCACAACTACATATTACAGCAGTCCTAAATCCAAAATTTCAATATTCTAGGCTAATCGTTTTTGAGTTATGCGAGATACAGACGTCACGCCAAAACTAGTCAAAAGGGATTCAGGGGTGGTCATAATAGACATTTCCGTTGAAATTAGAAAACTGAAATTTTTCGCGATCACAGTAGTTCTTTTATTTCGTACAAGGAAGTAAATATGGAACGAATATTCAGAATTGAAACTTACAGTTCTAGAGAAAATTAAACTAAGGTTATTGAAGACTTGTAGCGGCGATACGTTAACCTTTGTCCAAATTTACTCTAAATTATCTAACCTTTCGTTTCTGTATAATATGATGGAAACTTTTCTAGCATCCAGCGCATTCTGTTATGAATACCATAAGAACGAAATACCGAAACAGACTTAAAAATAAATACTCGAGTGACCTTATGAGAATTAAATTGCATTTATCCAATGTTCAAGAAGTAAATACAAATGAAGTTTACAAAGAATGAATTTACATGAAACACATATGACAAAAAGTTTAACATTTTAGAAAAAAATTAATCTAAATAAAAATAATATTACAAAAAACTCGCTTTATATTTTTTAGTCATACTTTAATCAAATTATTATCATTTATTACATGAGTTTAATTAGTAGGTTAATTTGGATTTCTAAAGATAATATCATGTCTTGAAATATCTAATATATTTATAAAGTGTCAAACAAATTTTCAATCAAACATTTACTGTACAAAGTAACGAAATACTGAAGTTTTTGATTATTTAAAAACATTTAATTTTAAATTAAGAAAAACTGTTTTTTGTCGCTATCGAATTTGTCATCTTCGACCCCCAAAAATCCAGCTTAGCCGTTTAACAGTTTTTCAGTTTTCTACTCCTGCACCATTAATTTACCCCCGTACGGAAGGTTGTTTGCAAAAGTAATGGTGGAATATTGTATTGTCACCCGACCTTATTAATTGTGCAAAATTTCATCAATAGGCAATGTCAGGAAGTATTTAAAATTATTACACACGCACCCTTAATTTACCCCCGTACGGGGATGTTTTCAAAAGTAATGATTGAATATTGTACTGTCATCCGACCTTAGTAACTGTGCAAAATTTCTTCAGTAGGTAGTGTCAGAACGTATATTAAATTAAGGATGCAAGATTTGATGACAAACATGAAAAAAAAACATTGAGTTAAAATATAACAAGTTACCTAGTCTAATTTGTTTCGTTTAGATATGTGTACATATATGAAAATATTTTATAATTGAACATATGAATATTATACAATTAAAACTTTTACCCAAATTAATTTTTGAATAATTTTTCATGGCCACGATTAATTTTTGTATGCGCAGCCGAAAAAATAAAAGGTAATTTTGCTTGCATCATATTATTACTTTTTATGTGATAATAAAAATAATGATAATCCTAGATAAGTCGTTAAATTACGTAATAGTAATAAGAAAACAAATTTTCAGTATTGTAGTTAGAGGCTAATTAACATGAGTTTTATTTAAAACTCGGAACATTTAGATCCGTAACTCTACGTAATACTGCAGTCGCTTCAAGAAACACTGTTTAAAAATAGCTACGTCTCATAATTTTTTTAAGGATGATGTTTATTTATTTTTTTAATTCTTTTAAAAAAATATACGTAAATAATTAATAATTAAATATTTTTAAATAAATAATAGTAAAAAAAAAGTATAAAATTTTAATGTAAGTATAATCTATTAATAAATATTCGGTTACTAAAGTAGATTTCCTAGTATAACCTACATCTCTCTGTTTAGATACTGATATGGTATTTTTAGTAAAAAAAAAATCACTGGACCTTGTCAGATTATGTAAATATATTTAGCGTGAAATTATGTTATGATTATTAAGTTAAAAAATTATCATTTACATAACCAAAAAAAAAGTAAAATAAAAGATTAATCTGCAGTTGCGTGTTTTATTTTAAATAACTTATTAAGTTTAATGATTTTTAAAGAGTGGTTTCATTTATATTTGATTTACTAAATTTATATTATTTACATATATTTAAATGTATTGTTAATAAAACAAAAGTTATTTATTAAAAATAATACTGATAATCATTCTACTTTACGGTTTTTTTAAAAATAGATTTATTTTTTTATTTGTGTGTGTGAGTTTTTTTAATCATTAAATTTTTTATTTATTCTCTTTCATTTTTTAATCGTACATAAAATAATTTCAATTATAAAAATTCATTATGATAATTTTATTTAAATTTATATATATATTTTCTTCTCCGAAAGATTGCAGTTATGTATGCATATATATAATCCGAACTCCAATTTTCTGATTGTTCAACTATCCAGACTTTTTACATCCCCGCTAGGAAATTAAAAAAAAAAAATAATAAAAATACTATTTAAATAAAAATAGCTTTGTTTCAACATTAAATATATTTTTATCGATCTTTATTTTTACTAGGATTTTTAATTGATTTTTTTTTTTGCAATTCGTATAGAGTTCTGAAATATTTTTTTAATTTGAAATAAATTTATTTATTTATATTCTCGTTTTTATGTGATAACCATTTAATAAGATAATTTATATTCAAATCAGTACGTTTGATAAATCTTTTATAATTTTTTAATTATTGGGATTTCTGATTATCTGGATTCGGTCTTGCAAAAATCAATCCACATAATTGGCGTTCCACTATATAAAACTATTTACTCTATTTAATAAACATACTCTTAATTTAATTCGGTAATATACTTACAATATATTAAAGTTCACTAACACAATGTGTTTGTAATTAAAAAAAATTAAGAAATAATTTTGAAAACAGAACTTTTATATAAAAAAAGTAATTAAATAGAATTTTAATTTTATGTAAAAGTTTATAATATTCATCAATTAATATAAAAATATTTTGTTTATAGATAATATCCCTGCTGTATTTGTGAAGGTACAGTTTCTCAACGTATCCCATGTATAAATGTAACGCGTTACACTTGTTGCTTAAATTTTGTTTTTAAAAACTCCGTAAACTATTATAAACTATTATTATTTTATCACTTCTTTAAAATATTTCGTTATTTAAGTATTTAATTATCAGTAATGTTATATATTTATGTACAGTTTTTTTTTTTTTAATAAGAAATAAGTAAAAAATACTGACCGATTGTTGTCACAGCAGTCAAGCAGTATATGACAGAATTTAAAAAACTCCACGATCGTTGACCACTATAACTTGTTGTACCTGCTTCAAACGCTTCATGTAATTGTTCTTCAAAAGTCATTAATTTACGTCGAGCTAAACTCTTCCATTCTTCTTCACGAAGATTATGACTGCTCGTCCAAAGGGAGTCGACAAAATCACGTTTCACCCTTTTAACACCGCATTTATAAAACGATTCGAAAGCACCCTCAATAAAGCGAAACATTATACCTCCTAATCCGCAATAGATCATTAATATTATAAATGAGGACGCGCAATAATTTCTTAGTAATTTAATCTTTTTCAAATCATCTGCATGTTCTTCCAAAAAAGCGTTCCATTCTTGTCTTAATGTTACTTGTGGTGTTTCATCGTGCGCTTTTTGATATTTTTTTGGCGTTTTAATCGGTCTATTTTCTTGAGGAATTTCTTTAATCTCTCTTTCTAGTCTAATTAAAGCAGATTCTAAACTCCCCGGTTTCCAAAATTCATCGCTACTATCGTCAAAACTTGTTCGTTCTTTCGATAATTGTTTTCTTCGTTCGCTCGACGTCAATTTTTTCTTTTCTTGTGATTTTGGACTTTCATTTGACGGTGAAGATTTTCGTTCTTGCGATGACGATTTATTTCGTTCGATAGAAAGCGAAGCGTTACGTTTTTTATTTGATTTCTGTGAAGGTCTGGTTAAACTTCTATTTCTTTTACGAGGAACAGCCTGCGGAGGTTCTGTACCCGGTTCTCTTTCTAATGATTTTCCACGAGGTTGTGCAGCCCAATTTTGCCATGATTTCCACCACGATGACGAAGAATTCACGTTTCCTTTTTCTTTATCGTCTTCTTCTTCTTCTTCTTTTGGTTTCGTTTCATTTATTTTGTCTTCTACCGATTTCGGTAAACTTTTAACACGTTTTCGAAGGACAGGTTTTGGAGGAACTATCTGTTCGGTAACCTTTTCTTCCGGAGGAGTTTTTGCTTCTTTGATGAATCCCTCTTCATCTGAAGAAGACGATATATTACGACGTAGTTCACCGGGCGAAGAAAGACTTCGTTTGATTTGTTTTTCTTCTTTTTTAATATCTTTTCCGGGTTCAGGTGTTTGCGGTCTACGTATCCTATGACCCGTCGTAGGACTGCGTCGTCCTCCGAATCGACGACTCCTAGACACGCCCCCTGCTGCAAGCGCGGCTCGTGGGACTTCGTCCTCGTCTCCCATGCTCCCCCGCGACACTACTCTCTATTTTTATCTCTCCTGCATCATTTCTCTCCCCCCGTTCAACCGAGCTATAAATACCGCATTTTGAGATGTATCTGTTTACTGCGCTTGCGTTGTCTATCGATTCTTGTTGTTTCGTGTTTTGTCGTTAAGATAGCGTTTGAATACGGTAAGACAACAAAATTATCTGCAGTACAATTTTCGCGGTAAATTTGATTCTTTTTTTAAACATCGTAAGCATTAAAATTAATGAAAAAGAAAAACACAAATAACTTTATTCGTTTTTTTTTTTTAAAGATATCGTTAGATATGTTTGAAGCTTACGTGTTGGTGGGAGTAGCAGTAGGATTTTAAAATAACCAAACTTTTACATAATAATAAAATATTAAATAAACCAAACATTAATTCAAAATAAATTTCCGTGATTGAATGATAGCGTCTTGGCCTTTTATCCGAGCCTGAATTCCGTTAAGGCATGATGTTTTCCATACGTTACAAAATTCCATTACCATATTCCCACATACAAGCTTCTGTGGTGAATTATTATTCATCAGGTCAAAAAAAAAAAAAAAAAAAACTAATTTAAATAACAGAAAAATTACTATAAGTTACAGAAAATAAACAAATAAAATACATATCAATGAAAAACTATTATCAGTTATGAACAAGAGTTAATAACAATAATGATTAGTGAATATTTAATTTATTACTTATAAAAAAAACATTGCAACAACTGTTATTAACAGTGATTCTCAAACTGTGCGCCGCGAAATATTGTAAAAGCTTCATAGATAATTAAACCAAGACATTTATAATTATTCATTTAACGTTAATAAAGTAAAAAAATAATGATGATACACGAGTTTTATTTATTATTATCTCTTAGGAGTACTCATACTTTTACGTAGGATAGGGCGCAATGGAAAACTTTTAACTGAAAAAGGGCGCCTCGACTCGGAAAAGTTTGGGAATCATTGGTTATTATAACAAATGCAAAAATAGGCTTTACAGCAAAAAAAAGAAAAGAGTAAAGGAAGTCAAAACTAAAACAAAATCCGACGAAATTTAATTCGAAAAACAGTTTACCTATTATCCAATTTTTCTGCGCTTCGGTTATGTGATGTCTATTTTTTCTATTTAATTAAAAAGGAACAACTAAAGTTCCTTTTTAAAGGAGCTGGGTTACACGTAAATTACATTTTTCCTTAGTTTTATCTAACATGGTTTTCGCAGGCAGGAAAAGTCAGGAATTTTTGGGAAAACTTGAAAAAATTTCAGAGAATGCATTTTAATTACCGAATTATGTATTTTTAAAGTACTGTTAAAATATTTTATTTACTTTCCCGGCATCAGGAAGTGACGACCCCATCGCCCAGCACATTCCATCTGTACCAATATCAAGCAACCATTAACACGTCCTGTTCTTACTTACATTCCCTAATTGCATTTTTATATTAAAGTATGAATATTCAAAACTACAGTTAAAATTTTAGTTTATTTTAAAAGTTTAGTAAACAAAAAGTTATTGAAAAATTAAAAGGTTTTTTAACTGCTTTCTTGGAATTTCTCTCAAACCACCATGAATTTTTTTTGTATTTTAGCTAATTAATTACTTTTAAATGGCCTAAAAAGACTCTGTTTAATGACCAATGGTTAGATATAAATTTACACGCAGAATTCAGTCGGTTGAGAACAGGTAGGGATTTGTATCATCATTGTGAGGGTGTAAAAAAACATTTTGGACTGGGAAATACGGGACGAAAGACGAAATACGGCACGATAGAGGAAAGCAGCATAATGAAATAATTAAAATAAAGAATTCTCAGCCTTCCCGAAAAATTTTTTGTCTTCAGTATCTTTATAATTTTTTGTTTAATCAAATTTTTACTCAATAGAAAATTTATTAAGCATTTTATTTTGAACAAAATGACACCTTATTTGGAAAAAAATATTGAGAAACATTGCAGACAATTAACCCGACAGTATTTTTTGCACCGTAATGCAAGCAGATAATTTTTTACCTGTTTTTATTTCCTTCACTAAATGTAATAAAAATTTATCTAATGAATAATAATAGAAAATTAATAAAAATTATCAGCTGGCATTACGGTGCGAACACTGAAATATAGAAATACTGGAATGTGCACTTGCGTTAGAAATCCGTGCCAACAAAGATAGCTGATTTAGAGGTATACCTCTCTTTGACTATAGTCCGCTCAAAAAGTTTGTGACAATCTCTCATCACAAATAGCAAGTTATCTTTCATATTTCAAGTTATTGTAGAAAGTTTTTATAAAAACATTTATATGATAAAATGATTAACTCAACATTTATTTAATATTCATAAGCATTGAAATTTTTCTATTGATTAAATAGAATTATGAGATTTTATCACTTAATATTAACTACAATTAAGTATTATGGAATCACTTTCTGAAGGGACGGTACCTTAGGTACCGTAATTAATCATAATCTATTTTATTTAATTCCTTGTTAGTTACATAAAATGTCCAATTTTTTACGTAATAAGAATTTTAGAATGACAATACTATTAAATATGACTTTAGTTTCGTTTAATGTATGATATGAATTTAATAATTAAAAACGTTTTTATAAAACTGAAGTTGAAATATATTTATGTACATTCCCGCGTGATGTTATAAATCACTCTTGGAGTTTCCCTAAAAAGTCACAACGACTTTTCAAGGTACAAAAAATGGATTAGCAAATTATTGTTTGGTGTTCATAAGTTTCAATCATTTAAGTCAATATTTAGTAAATTTAAATTTAGTTAAATTAATTTACCTGTGTTTGAAAAGAAGATGTTTCTACAGTTAATTAGGCATATACGTAATACAAATTGATACGTCATTTATGCACTTAAAAGTGCATAAATTTAACTAATAATCTAATAAATAAAAAGATAACATTATTTTTATTCTTCACTTAAATTTCTAATCTGCTTTTAATTTCAATATAATTACCACTTAAGATTAAAGAAATAAATACTATAAATATAGCAGGGAGCAGAAGAGTTATTTTTCATTGTTTTAATTGTAAAGACATGTTTAAATTTAAGTTATAAATATACTAGGGGACTACGTCCCCTGGCATTTTTCTTACCTGTTATAATATAGGGAGAAACAATGATCGCTCATATCTCGACTTTTAGAGTTGAGGAAAAATTTTGGATGAGAAGTCATTAAGTGTGACTTTATTCGAGCGTTTTAAGCCATTTCCCAATATACCATGTAGATATCTATTTATTGCAATTTTCGTGTTTTCAGTATTTTTTTATCATTTTATAATACAGGGAGGATGTTTTATTCTGATCGATACATAAAATTCAAAATTTATAACTTTTGAAACTCAATCTATATATATATATAAAAAAAAAGAATGTTTGTTTGTTTGTCCCGAATATATATATATAATTAATCATATGTGACCATATATATAGCGCGGGCAAAGCCGCGATGAGGTGCTAGTGTTATATAAAAAAAGCTGATAATAAACTTGTAGGAATTTCCCATCACGCGGCTAAAGTTTCACATACAACTTAATTAAAAATATTTATCATTCTATTTAAATATAATATTTTATTCGTATCTAATTCAATGATTCTAACTAAAGCGCGTGCATACGGTGCTTAATTCGCATGGGTGTGGCGGTACTAGCGACGACGGTCGACACTAACTAATCTAATGTAACTTCACGACTTACATAGAAAAAAATTTCGATTGTACGGTTGGTATATCGATGTAGCCGCGAGGCTTAACGTACTAGGTATTGGGTGATCGAGTTCAAGAGCCGGCCAGACCGAGTTACCTTTTTACACATTATATTATTCATATATTTAATTCTACAGCTAATCTGTGACGTCTAAACATAGTAGACGACTACAACAAATTTTTTTGTGTGGTGGGAGTGCGATTTTACAAAACGTTTTTTTTTTGCAAATATTGTTATTTTTTAATCGTTAACAAATGTGCCTAAGAAAAATATGACTTTAATTAGGCGAAATCTTGAGATACTGAGGGTGACCTTGCTGTACAGCCACATTCCCTTGAACTTTTAAGTTTAAACATCAATGCCCTATATATAGAACCAATCTTACCAAGTTCAGTGAAAATCGGTCCACTAGTTCTGGAGATTTAAGGTGATTTAGAGGTCAACACCCTGAAAATCCGCGCTCGTACATACGAACATTAACATCCGTCTTTTTAATTTTTTGGGGTTTCTTAGGTATGAAAAGGTCAAGATCCGGTGAAAACCGCGTGTGCCCAAATTGGACCGATTATAATATTTTCTCTTCTAGAGCTACAATTCTGCTATAGCGCTATCTAGACGGGAGAGTAAAAATCGATTTCGAAAAAAAAATCTGTTTCCCTTTTTACTGCTTTTGTCTGATAGGCAGTGGAAGCTCGCGTATAGGCACTGGGGAACTGCAGCACCCTGATTTCCACTCAATGTTATCGATAACATTTAATATAGTGAGTCCTCTTTTCTTTATACTTGTATTATATATAATCCTTAAGCTTAATTTTACATCGTTTTGCAATACGAAAGAAAAGGTCGATAGGTAATTGGAAGATATTGAGTTATACGAAGGAAATGAGTTACAAACTGGAGTTATAGAGGAAGAAGAGGAGATCGAAGAGAATGAAAAGGGAGGTACAATACTGAGATCTGAATTTAATAGGGCATTAAAGATTTGATTGGGAGAAGGGCTCCTTGGATAGACGGGATACCTGCAGAATTACTGTGCAGTGCAGGTGAGTAAGGGATAGATAGATTATATAAACTGGTGTATAATATTTACGAAAAGGGAGAAATTCCGTCAGACTTCAAAAAGAGTCTTGTTGTCATGATACCAAAGAAAGGAGTAGCAGATAATTGTGAAGAATACAGAAAAATTAGCTTATGCATCAAACATTTTAACTAGAATTCTGTACAGAAGAATTTATTATCAGGTACCATAAAAATTAATACAATTACGATCTTACTGAGAAATACGTTTGTTTAATCTGGGTTTGAACCGTTCAACCAGTTTAAAAATATTAAGAAAAATCTACAAAACAATTATTTTAAGGTAAGATTATATACACTGTTGTCGGATCGGGAAAAAAATTTAAGTTACAATTTATATAAACGAATGTTTTTTACGCGTTATTATGATCTATCTTCATCAAGTGTTTTGCCTGGCGGCAAGTCCCTTAGCCCGTTGTCGCAACCAGTTTTATCATCGCCTTGCAATTCCTAATCTTTACCTCATCTACAAAATTCATCCTTCTTTTTTCTTCTTACTTTCTTTCTGCTCCTACAGACCCTTCTAATCCATTTGTCAAGATTGCACTTCCTCTAATCACGTATCCTAACCGTTTCCTTTATTTTTATGCTATTTTTTCTTTAATCCTGTTCATCACTTCCTCATTTCTTACTTTATACCATCATCTCACTTTCTCCATATCCATATCTCAAAAGCCTCAAACCAGTCCTTCCTGATCACCCACTCTCCACTTCCGAACAGCACGGAAGTTCAGCACCGCCTATATATACACTCCATATATAGCAGTTGGCTAATCTGCTCCTTTATTTTAAATTCAGAATTTCAGGACATAGTGATTTCCAGTTATAACTGAAGGCTTCCTTTATCATAGTTTTCCTTCATTTTATTTCCACTTCGCTCTTCTAGCCCTTTTGTCGCCTTTCAGTACACCATTAACTTATTAACTACAGATCGGCTGCGAGCTTATTTTGAAAAGTACCAAAAAAGGTTACAAATTTGTAAATACTAAAAATAGCTGTTTTTATAACAGTGAATTAGACCTTTGAAAAATTAAAATACTTATAATTTTCTTTAAAAATGGAAATGCTCAGCGAGGTTCTTATTGTATTAATTTACAAAAAAATGTTTGAAAATTTCACCATTGACATCGATGCACTTTCAATTCGTTTCCTTACATTTTCTGTTGCTAATCTAATATCTGTGCGTTCCTTAATGAGAGTAGCAGCATTGAGAATGCGAACGATTAGTTCATCATATTTGTTCACGTTTTGCTTGCATACCTTGCATTTAATCCATTCCCATAAACAATAATCTAAAGGAGTAAGGTCCGGTGATCTAGGTAGCCAATTTACAGGCCCTCTATGTCCAATCCATATATCAGTAAAGTATTTCTTAACTGCAGTAATAAGCCCTCATTGAGAGCTTTTCAACGATATATCATAAGTGGTACTTATTTTCATCGGTTCCAGAGTTATAGCCAGATAAAATTTTAATTAATGAAATATTTAATCTTACAAGGGAAGCCACATCGGTTCGAATCCGACTTCATCTCCTTTTTTTTAAATTTAAATATATTGATTTATTAATCATTATTAACCATTGATTGTAAAAAAAATTACAATAAATAATAATTCAATAATATCGATGAAAAAATATCAAAAGTTATTAATGAAATAAATTTTATGCACTTTTAAAAATGTGTGTATATAATACACATTTAATAGGCGTTCAAGGAAGTCATGTAGTGTCCACATCAGAAATCTTTTTGAATAGAAAAGTGAATATGTGATACATTTTTACAAAAAAAGAAAAAAAAATGATGGCGAAAACTATTTATAGATAAATAACTTCGTTTTTTAGTAAAAGTAAGAAAAATTGCAAAGAGAAAAATCGCGTTACTAATAAAACAAGGTAATATGTAGTAACTTTATTATTTTGTATTACCTTCAGAATTATATCGCATAATAAACTTCTAATATTGAAGTTAAAAACAAAACGTGAATAATAACTTCTCAGTAATAAATAACGCTAATAATAATTAGACGCAACAACTAATAATTTGAACACTACTACAAATTAAGTGTCAGCCGTAAATAATAATTTACGAGTATACTGTTAAAGGTCAGCTGATATTATTTACTTTATTTATCACAATATTTACTTAAAAAATTTAATTAAATGTTTTCCTGATTTACTTCGTACAATAAATTTTTCAACAAACGACTAAAAACGTTTTTTAATGTATTACAAATTTAGAGTAATAATTTAGCTGTTACAAAAATATAAAACTGGGAAAGTTATATAAATTTTTTTGCTATTTTTTTAATAGAATTATGGTCTTTGTCGGAATCTTTGTTTGTATATTCTCGCATCACGCGAGGACCAACCGACCGATTGTTTTCAAATTTGTAGGATACATTCGTGTTTTTTCAGTGTAGTTTTTAAGCCGTAGACCGAGGGCCAAACCCGTTTGGGGAGTGAAGTTGTGAATTAAATATATTCATTAAAGAAAAAAAAATTAATAATTTAATAATTAAAAATTAAACGCACCATAATTGTTTCGGATAGAGTTCGGAAAAATTAAGTAGACGAGCTAGTTTAGATACTTGGGTAAAGTTATCCAATCAGATGTAATCTATTAGATGAAAAAAATCTAACTTCATCGTTAGAATCATTAACCTTTTTGTTTTTGCGAAAAATATACATAAATAACACTTGCATATCATTTTCCGTTTATTTTATTTGATGAAAATATAGAACGGAAACAATTTCTTCCATTACGCCGGAAGGCGGAGGTAGATTTTATCGGTGCTAAGTAGGGGATAAAAAAGATTTTCACCTTAAAGTTAATAAAACTTCAAATTTACTCGATACGACAATGGTTGCATGTGAAAAAAGTTTCACATATTTAGCATACGACATCTTACAATTCCAGCAACAGTTTGGTCATCCCTTGCCGTAAAGGTTGGTCATATCAAAAATTGTTACAGACAAAAGTTTTAGTTATTTTTTAGGGGACTAACGACCACTTTTAATCGATTCGATGCTGTGCCTATTAAGGGGGCTATGATTTTTTGTTATCTTCAAAACCCAATTTTTTTTAACCCCTGGGACAATGGTTGGTGATATCAAAAAACTTTACTTAGATAAGTTTTTGGCCCTTATCCAAAGAATAGCAGGAACGTAAACGAGTTCGATATTCACTTTATAACGACGTTTTGTTTTTGCGAAAAAGTTCCCCTCCCATTTCCACCCCCATGGTCCGATTTTGGCCATTAATGAACTCGACCGAGATTTTGGGTCGTTATATTAGAAAATGATTGGTGGAAAATTATGGCAGTTATCGTGTCCACATGAAAGTGAAATATGTATATATATATATATATATATAAATTTATATCTAACGTTTGAACTGAGGATGGTTTTGGGTCTGGGGGATGTGAAACCCGAAGATATGTCGCAATTCTCCGGAAGTCGAATCGTGGTACACATTATAATAGATAGTTTTCTTATGAAACTACATAATACAACGGTTTTACTAAGTATATTTATTCAGATATAAAAACAACTGGTGGTAATAAAAATTTGATATTTTTACATCTTATTCATCTAATTCTTATTTTACGTAATATAAGTTTGATTAAATAATTTTTAAAAAGTCTATGATGATTTTCTCTGCGAAAAAAACGGGATCTGATGGGCATTAAATGTTAATTTCGGTGTCGTTGGAATTGTCAATACAACACAAATTCCATTACAATTATTTGAATTTGAAATATAATGATGAAATTAAAACGAGTGTTGGTGGACGATTGTTCTCTCGGTCAAGTGGATATGTTACGGTAAATTTAATAAATCCGGTGATTATGGATTATTTCCGGTTAATACGTATTATCGTCTCCAATGTTGGATAATTTTATAAATATATATAACAATATATTAAAATACAGTATTTTGTATTGATTATACATAATCACCGGATTAATCAAATTTACCGTAACATATTGTATATATATATATATATATATATATATATGAATCTTATATATATAAAAATCAATGTTTGTTTGTCTGTCTGTTCCAACTTAACTCGAGATCTACCGGACAGATTTGTCTAAAATTTTGCACACCTACACTTTGAAGCCCTGCGGTGAACATAGGCTAATTTTTTTGGACCTCCGACATAACGGTTGCGAGTTATCGGCGTTAAAGATATTTTTTTCCATTTTGACAACATTGGATTCATTTGTTCGCATGCCTTAAAAGTTAAATTTCATGTGAGTTTAGTTTGTTTTTGTAATTCGATGCGGATTCGAGTTCCAATTTTGACGATACTTAACGATTTGGCGTTATCGAAGTATACGTGTAAAAGTTAATTTTTTACAATTTTGACATTTTTGCCTTTAAATTTTCAAAATGACTGATTTTCAAGAAAAATTTAATTTTTAGCTAACATTTTTTGAAAATGACAATTGATCTAACAGCTAGCATTGATCAATTTTGAAAAGGGCTGAAGTTTTAACGTACAGTTGTTCCCTAAGTTTCAATTGATTTAGCGCACATGCATATGTAATTTTTACGATTCATTCACTACAATTTTTAACAGCTGTTTAAAAACATAAATAAATAGCTGCTTTTGTTTATCATGTGTGTGTGTGTGTTACTAATTTAAAGTAACGTATTTAACTGTATTTAACGTGTAAAGTATTTAACTGCAATCTTTTAAGTTCTGTGACCTTTTTTCAAAACATCATACCATGCTTAAAAGACATTCTTCAATCGGTAGAAATACAAAAAAATCGCGTATGATGAAAAACTGTTGGTGCGGCAGAGACTGAAGACGAAAGACAGTCAAGATTGGAAAGCGACGAATACACACAGCTCAATCCCGTTCGACTGAAACGACTGAGCAACTGGAAATACGTTTAGAAAGCGACCGAATACGGACGGATCAATCCCGCTCGACTGAAACAACTGAGCAACGGGAAATGCGATTAATATGCGTCCGAACTCGCATATTATGATTTTGTAATTTTTATAAATCTCCATGAAAAGTATCCGTGTAGCATTAAAAAATTTAGAATTCGTCGTTTCTAACCCATCAATTTTTCAAATTAAGTTATTTAAATTAAATTTAAAACTATAAAAGCGTTTAAATTGAGTCGCAAAGTTTTCAGTTACAAAATTTAGGTTGAAAATTTATTACAAAGGATAGCTTAGTAAAAATGAACCCTAACTAAGAAAAGTATTGTATTTATTTAATACTGATTCATGTAAAAAATTTGAAGTTATTTTTCCAGACTGTATGCAAACATCAGAAGGTGGGGGGGGGGGGTGGTTGAGGGGGGTTTCCCCCTCAGTTAAAAAAATAAAAATCACGTTTTTTCCGAATTATCTACCGAAAATGTTTTCACAGTTGTTATATGGGAGTTATTTCTTGAGGGGGGTTTGGGGTCGCAGCCCCCATGTCGGTAAATTACAAAAAAAATGGATATTCTGTTATCAGATAACGTATCTAAATTGCATGAATTTTTTTCTAAAAACAATAAGCTCTTAACTTGGAGTAAAGTTGATATAACTTCAAAAATTTTCCAGTTGAAAAAAGAACTTTGGAAACCTGGAAAACCAAAGCGCCGAGCAAAGCGAGGCCTGGCTGGGAAGTCCGGCGAAGCCAGGCCGAGCGGCCAGTATATATATTATATATATATATTTATAGGCCTAAAAAGATTAATGACAATTAAAAACAAAGGAGGGTGCATAAACTATTAAATTTGAATAAGTTTGACAATTAAACATTTTTTTGTTAAAAATACTGTGTTCGGATTAATTTGTTCGCCTCTTTATCTAGAAGTAAACTACTCTGTGTGGTCCTACATTGACCGATGACGAAAAAAGTAAAAATTAAATTTATTTCTGTGTCCGTGGTGACAGAATTTAATTTAATTTTATTAATCAATTTCTGTCAAATAAATTGTGAAGTTTTCCACATCAAAGGTCTATGATGTCTGTGTACTTTAGTTACCATAGTGACTGCTATTGTGTCTTGTAATTAATTTAGTTTCTTTTTCAGGTTTTCATAAAGCCCCGAATAATTTAATTGTTATTTATCAGAATTATTTTCACAACCATGAGGGTAACGAATAATGTCTTAGCTAGACGGTCGGGCGAGATTAGCGAGTCCAGACCGTTTAGTATTTAAAAAGTTTCCAAATCGTTGAATTATAAAAAGAAGAGAATAAAAATTAGTTTTTTTATACTGAATTTTTGCTTAGATGAACACTAATTGGTCTTCTTGATGCCAACTGTCTTTAGTTGTTATAAAGGATTTTTATATATATATTAATTTATTAAGCTTTGCTTCGTTAGATTTCATTCCGGCCTTAAAAATGACTTCTTTTAGGGGAATTTTTTTTTTCTGTTTCCCTGTGAGTTGGTATTTTATTTGTAACAAAAATACAGAAGTTTTTCTTATCTTTTGTAACGTTACATTTGTTTCGTCTCCCTGTTTCCGTTTAATACTGAAAATGTTTGTTACTTTATGTCGGTACTTAATCTTAAACAGATGAAGATTAGGTAACTATATAGTAGACTATTTAAAACGGTCTTTTTAAGCGTTTATTTTTATCTTTAAAAAAAATATAAATTAAAAAATGGTGTAGATTATTAGTCTTATGTTAAACTTTCTGTCTGCCTGCCTTGTTAGTTCTTTTAAGTGCTTATATGTAATTAAATTGTTTAATCTGGACGGTGTGAATGATATGTTATATATATTGCGTTAAGAATAAATAGATATGCTACCCCCATTGATAAAAAAATGCTTGCTCTAGCATTTTTCTGGGTGGGTGAAATAAAACCATGATAAAACATTGATTAGAACAGCAACACAAAAAACAATTATAAAGAAAAATAGATAAATAAATGAAAAAAATAGATGTGATTAGAATTCATATAAAGTATTTAAGATACAAACAAATGAAATCATATTGAAGTAGATATAAACATTAAATATAAACAAAATACTCAAACGTAATTTAACAGTTAAATAGCGTTAATGAAAGTTGAGAACATGTTGATGTACATTTTTAATAGGGGTAGAAATTCAGCTTTTTATAAAAAATTTCAATTAGTATTATTTGAAATAGATTAACCCATTTTCTTTTTCCTTTTAGCTTCCGGAACCACTGTAAGGTATTACTTCAGAGGATGATATGTATAAATGTAAATTAAGTGTAGTCTTGTACAATCTCAGGTCGACCGTTCCTGAGATATGTGGTTAATTGAAACCCAACCACCAAAGAACACCGGTATACATGATCTAGTATTCAAATCCGTGTAAAAGTAACACACCTTTACTAAAATTTGGACCTTAGAACTCTTGACTTCGAAATTAATATATTTTCGATGACGACTAGACCAACCCGGAGAGTTATAATAGCCTGACCCTAGTATTATTTAAAATAAACTAATCCCCAAAATCAGCTGATTTTCGAAGTGGAGAGTTCTAAGATTGGTGTTTTTGAAAAGGTAGTCTTTTATATGAATTTGAATACTAGATCGTAGATACCGGTGTTCTTTGGTGGTTGGGTTTCGATTAACCACACGTCTAAAAAAAATATGACCTTAATTGGACGAAGTCATGAGATACTGAGGTTGACCTTACTGTACAGCCTCACCCGTTTGACCTTTTAAGTTGAAAATTTAATGGCATCATTGCCTTATATATAGAAGTAATCTGGCCAAGTTTGATGAAAATAGGTCGAGTATTTCTGGAAATATAAGGTGATTTAGGAGCCAACACCGAACACACACGCGCGCGCATACAAACATTGACATCCAGAATATTTTCATCGACAAGGTGTCAACAAAATTTCAAGATCCGATGAAGACCGCATATGCTCAAATTGGACCGATTACAATACTTTCCCTTCTACAGTTACAGCTCTACTATGGCACTATCTTTACCATTCGTTCTCAGAGTGGGCAATTACGTCCCCTTGAGGGCGCTGGAGACCTTCAGGGGGCCGTAGAAGGCCCACAGAAAATTGAGGACGTTTTCAGGCGGTCTAGGAAGGTGGCTGATTAAAAAAAGGAAAAATTTATATTTTCTTGATGTTTCAAACTAAAATTAAATACCTACTACACTAGTACAAAAGATTAAAGGGACACCTATATTTTACGATAAAAAATGATTGAATGAATTGAATTTTAAGCTGTAGCGACGTTGCTAACCAAAAAGAGAAATCGGCTGCACGAACGCGGCGACTTACGGCTGTTTTCAAGTAAATTCGAGCTTGGTATTAACAAACTCGTTATAGCACATCAGATTTATCCTCACATTAATGTAGATGTAATTTTTCAATTGAAAGCTTGTTTTAATTATTGTATTGTTACATTGAATGTTTTATCACTATTGCTGTTATGTTAATTATATACATACAATTGTAATTTTTTTGAAAGCAGTTTTAAGAAACGTACTTAAAAGTATGATTAAATATGCGTTTTAATTGTTCTCATTTAAAATGTATGTTTCAGTTAAGAAATAGGATCTGCCACGTTTAGAAACAATAATTGCAATTGTTGCTTTTAAGAGCGCATCTTAAAAACAGCAATTTCAAAAATTTTTTAACAGATGGTAGGATTAAAAATTTTGGGGGCGCTGGATAATTTTTTATTCTCATTGTGGACGATGGGCGAAAACGTTTGAGAATCAATGATTTAGACGGAAAAGTAAAAGGCGGAATCGTAGTTTAAATAGAAAGGGTAGGGTTGTAACTCATCATTTTAATGGTCATTGAAAAAAATTACATAAAAAAACGGACTATGATAATATTAAATAAAATTGCGAACATTTAATATATTTTACAGCTGATTTCAAAAGTGATCTACAGTACACCTTTCAGTAATGGTCTCAAATCGGAAAACAAATTGTTTTCATGTAGGAATATTAGTAGGATTTTTTATTAGTGATTAATTATTGAAACAGTTATTTAAAAGGTACTTTAATCAAACCAAAAAGTATTAACATGGTTTCCCCTGAATCCATTCAGGAAAATGATGGGGCGTTCTTTTTTTATACATGAAATAGGGGTTTCTACCCTTTCCTTGCGTGATCTGTATAATGCTTATTGATTAGAATAAAAAATTATTTATTTCCTTTTGAGATTTCATTTGTAAAAAATTAAATGGTGGCCGTTTTGGTTAGAATTGACTTAGCTCGTTAGCTTTTACAGTCATAAATCTTGTTTTTCAATGCCCTGTAATATAATTTGCCGCAACCCTACTCTTTTTAAAACTTTTTTTTAGTTTTGATTTGTTTTTTTTTTCACTGGGGCACCCTTTGGATTTGGGATTTGGTGGTTTGATACCGAAAAATAAATTGTTTTAAGGTAGGATCATTTGCTTAATCAAATTTTTTATCTCTTCTTTAAAGTCTTATTTAACGATCTCAATACTCTTCTAGCGTTCTATATATATTTATAGCTATAAAATTTCAGTTAAATAATGCTAAGCACATTATACAATATTAAAAAAAAGAAAATTATTTAGGCAATCTTGCTTATTACCAAGATATTTGTATGTATAGATCCATGAGATTATTTGCTTATAGATTTGTATGAAACAAACAGTTGTATAACTTTCCAGCTTCGCCCTTGACAGATTTTATTTCAAATACACCATATAAGGCTTTTAAATAACAATTATTTTATTATTAGGACATAAAATCGATCTAATCAGTTAAGAAATACGAATTGGAAAACAAAGTTTTTGGAAATATATTCTAGATAAATTTAATAAAATATTCTAGAAATCGGTTTTTAAAGACAGTTCCTAGAGATTCTAGCGATATTTCAATAGAGGATAGAAGTTAACTAATGTATCACATTTACCGTGTAAAAATTAATATTCCAAATCCTTAAAACGAACAATTTTCTTCTTAAATTAAAATCTTTTTAATGATACTGAAGGAAGAAAGATAATAAAATGCGAAATTTCTCAAGTCTAACAACTTTGAGAATTTTTGAAATCAGTTTTATTTGAGCTATATCCTACCACGATTTGAACAAACAAGTTGTCATTTTTTTCATCATTTGATAAAGCTATTATTTAGGCAGTTAGAAAAAAAAATTAATGTTCGGTATTTTGGAATATTCAACGGTAAAACGTACATACTTATTTGTGTTTCGAATATATTATTGGGTACATGCGCGACAAATTTAAAAAAAATATCTCAATCTGTTCTTTTAATATAAATTTTAATTAAAAAACAAATTGGTGGACAAAGGGTAAATAAAACGAGTTAAGAATTTGTCCATGTTTTGTTTATTATTTTATCCCCTCAATCAGTTCCTTACTTTTGAATACAATACCTCTCTGGATACCCTGTCGGAGGGGGGGGGGGGATATAGGTACTGTTATGCCCTCTTTTCTAATGGGGATTGAAAATCAGGCCGAAACTGGACTGTTGATATTTAGCCAAATATTTCGACAACTTTTTTTTATTAACAGGTTTTCGATGAGGAAAAAATTGGTTAGAAATATTATTGAATATCTGTCACCCGTAAATCCAATCGAATTAAAATTTTGAAATTTTAAATAACATAAAAAATTACTAATATTTGGGTACTATGGTGTCAGAGGACTGAAAAAACGAAATGGAAATTAAAAGAAAAATAGAAATAGCAAAGGAAGCCTTCAGTAAGAAAAGGAAATTACTATGTAGTAAACGTACTAGACTTGAGTTAAGGAAGAGGTTTGACAAACGCTATTTCTCTTGTGTAGAAGTGAAGCATGAACGATGAGGAAGAGGGAAATGAAGTGGAATAAGACTTTTGAGATGGGGATATAAAGAAAGATGAATTGATAAAGTAAGGAATGAGGAAGTAATGAACAGGATTAAAGAAGGAGCATTTGTGTGGGAAGTATAAAAAAGAAAAGGAAGCTGTTTGGGCCATTTGGTTAACGGAAGTGGAATCTTGACATCTTTGGCGGAAGGGTGCATAGGAAGAGAAAGGAAGCGAGGAAAAAGAAGGATGATATTAATAGATGAGATGAAGATTGGAAACTATAAGGTGATGAAACAGAATGCTTGGAAAAGAAATGGGTGGAAGCAGAGGGTGACGTAAGAGACGTGTTGTCGCCAGGCAGAACACCAGTTGATTATGAAGTACTTTCTTTAATCATTCTAAAACACTATTTTCTACGACTCCTGCAAAAAAAGTAAAAAAAAAAATAATTGGGAAAACTTCCTTTCCCTTGTTTAATTTTATCTAAAATTTAATGCCACTCTAAGACCCATATACCGGGTGATATTTAAGTCTGGAAACAGTTTTACTGCATATCTGAGACGTATTTGGTGGCAGAAAGAAATAGCATTCTACGTAGTTAAAAAATCTGCATTATGGTGGGGTTTTAATTTTTGTCAGCCATCTTGGATCACTTTTTTTTAAATAGGAAGTCATATTAATATGACAAGACACATAATTTCGATTTAAAATTTTACTAGAAAAATAATGGTGAAACCCGTTTTTCTGTTAATGCCTTTGTTATAGAGTTATAAGCATTCAAAGTTGCGATGATGGAAAAAGCATGTGAACAATAAAACGAGGTAAAACGCGCTGCATGAACAATTTTAGTGCAATTTACATTCATGCAAACAATAACGAACTTTAAACAGCGCTATAATATTGATGATAATAAACAATATCGAATAATTAACAACACAATAACAAATTAATATTTGTTATTGGCTATATTAACTGATACTTTTTTAAATAAAAATTAACTTCCAGTGTTAATATCAGTTGATATTTGTTGCTTACCGTAAATGAAAAAAAATCAGCTAGAATTACTTCCTTAAATAATGTGAACTGGACACCACATAACTTCTTTGTACGCCTATTAAATTAAATATACACATTTTTAAAAGTACATAAAATTCTATTTCACTGGTAACTTCCGAATATTTTCATATTTTTTTTATATTGTTATTGTTGAAATATTGTTTCTTGTAATCACAGGTTAATAATTATTAATAAATCAGTATATTTAAATTGGAAAAAAAGGAGATGAAGTCGGATTTGAACCGATGTGCCTTCCCCGTGTAAGATCGATATATTTCATTAATTAAAATTTTATTTGACTCTGGAACCATTGAAAATAATTACCACTTATGGTATATCGTTAAAAAACTCTCAATGCGGGCTTATTACTGCAGTTAAGGAAAAATCCAAAATCCATATGTTTTTGATTTTAGGCTTTTTTTTGGACACCTTTGGTCCAATCGATTGCAATCAAAAGGGGAGATGCATCTCCCCTTTTGATTGCAATTAAAAAAAAAAACTTCCTACAATTTCACTCCAAAATTTCAACATCCTACGGCTAATCGTTTTTGAGTTATGCGAGATTCGTACGTACGTATGTACAGACGTCACGCCGAAACTAGTCAAAACGGATTCAGGGATGGTCAAAATGGATATTTTCGTTGAAATCTAAAAACTGAAATTTTTCGCGATCGCGCAGTACTTCCTTTATTTCATACAAGGAAGTAAAAATGAATTTCACCTTGTTTTACTTGTAAAATTTTAAATCGAAATCATGTTTTTGTCATATGTCCACCATCCTATTTAAAAAAATTAAGTTTGATTCAATATGGCGAATCCAAGATGGCAGACAAAATTAAAAATGTGCACTAAATAGTGCACATTTTTTTTTTTTTAACGATGTAGAACGTATTTTCTTTCTGCCTCCAAATACCTCTCAGCATATGAAGCTGTTTCCATACTTAAATATCAACCGGGATAGAACATTTTTAACCATTTTTGAAATTTATATTTTGAGCTAATCTAAGAAATAAAAATACAGGTTAACACACGTATCTAGGTAAAATCTTCCAGAAAGTTTTATTTTTTTATTTTTTTGAATATTTGAATCTTGAAATGGCGATTTTTAAAAATAAAAACTCGATACCAAAAATTTTTAGCCCATCTACACTTTTTTTTTTATTGCTATTCTGCAGAAGCAATACATTTATAGAACGAAAGTAGAAATCAAACGTAATTTTCACAGTAGAAAAAAACGAATATTAGCTTTTATATTCTAAATTTATAATAGACTATTAATACATTTATTTACAAAAGAAAAATGTGGTTTGTCTTAATATAGGTCTTTATATATATCTTGTATTATTTTTAAAACTTGCATCGGCACGTGTGTTTATTATTAATGTAAATAAATTAATAATTTACGAAAAATATCCTGCTAGCGACGTCTTTTATAAATTTTTATTTTGTCGTACACTTTTAAGTGGCTGTAACATTTAAACGTTTAATAATAACCGTTTAACGTTAAATAAATATTAAACGTTTAATTATAAATAAGTTGGTACTGTTAGAGTATTTATTAAATAATAAAATAAATAAGTTTTTCTTTCTACTACATTAATATATATTTTTTAAATATATTTTATGTAACAATTATTTATTTCTCGATTTGTAAAAGAAATACACGAGAGCATTGCCATAATACGCTTTAACTAATTCTTACAATAGTTACAAATCTTTCTTCTTCGATTTTAAATTAGTATAATTGAATTTTTTGTGAACTGATGATTGTAATGACAGAACTAAATCTTTAACAAAATGATAATCAGATCTCGAAATTCGTTCTTTTGAAAAAAAGCCTCATGGCTTAAAAATCGTATGATCGAACCGATACTTGACAAAATTGTAATTAAGAATTTTTTTTTCTTCAGTCATTTTACTGGTTTGATGCAGCTCGTCAAGATTCTCGATCTAGTATTAGTCGTTTCATTTTGGCATACCCCCTACAGCTTACATCCCTAAAAAATTTTTTCCATACTCCAGACGTTTTTTCCTTCTACCTGTCCCTCTAATATTAAAGCGACTATTCCAGGTTGCCTTAATATGTGTCCTGTAAGTCTGTTTCTTCTTTTAACTATATTTTTTCAAATGTTTTTTCTTCATCGATTTGCCGCAACACCTCTTCATTTGTCACTTTATCCACCCATCTGATTATAGCACCACATTTCAAAAGCTAATCTTTTCTTCTCAGATACTCCGATCGTCCAACTTTCACTTCCATATAAAGCGACGCTCCAAACATATACTTTCAAAAATCTCTTCCTGACATTTAAATTAATTTTTGATGTAAACAAATTTCTGACTGAAAGCTCGTTTCGCCTGTGCTATTCGGCATTTTATGTCACTCCTGCTTCGTCCATCTTTAGTAATTCTACTTCCCAAATAACAAAATTCTTCTACCTCCATAATATTTTCTCTTCCTATTTACAAATTCAGTGGTCCATCTTCATTATTTCTACTACATTTCATTATTTTAATTTTGTTCTTGTTTATTTTAATGCGGAAGTTCTTCCGTAGCACTTCATCTGTGCAGTTCATTGCTTCTTCTAAATTTTTTTACTCTCGGCTAGAATTACTATATCATCAGCAAATCGTAGCATCGTTATATTTTCAAATTGCACTGTTACTTCGGATCTTAACTGTTATTTAATATCATTAACTGCTAGTTCTATGTAAAGATCAAAAAGCAGCGGGGATAGGGAACATACTTGCCTGACTCCTCTTTTATTACTGCTTCTTTCTTTTTTCTCCGGTTTTATTGTTGCATTTTGGATCCTGTAAATGTTGCCGATTATTCTTCTATCTCTATACTAGAACCCTACATTTTTTAAAATGCTGAACATTTTTTTCAAGTCTACGTTATCAAATGCTTTTTCTAAGGTATTCGCAAATCAGCTGATTTGCGATGACGATTTCACCGCTAGACCAACTCGGTGGATTTACGGAAACGTTACATGCCAATTATATTGCGTGTAGTGTAATTTATGATGCTTTGTTACCAATTGTAAACAATATATTTATTCTATTGTTTTTTCATGTAATTTTAGTTTGCTAGCATCATTACTTTGGAGCTAAACAGAAAGAAGGAAAGTTCGGTAATCAGACAAAAAATGGAGATAAAAGTTTTTCATTTTTCGACTTTTCATGACCCGGGGACCCCAAAAAACAAAAAGAATTGAGGGAAATGTTCGTACGTACGTATATATCTGTGTTGGTATATTGGAAGTTTTGTAACTTTTGACTGGATAAATCGATTTTTATAAAATTGACACAGAAAATCGCCTATATGTAGCAGTTTTTTGGTAAGTTTTTGTATTCAGTATCTTCCAAGGGATATTTTCTACGGGGTCAATTTTCTCAAAATTTTATAAACGTAACCCCATATTATATTTAGCTCAGTACATGCTTATCATACCGTTTTTAAAAAAAAAAATTATCTCTAATTAACTACCTTCTCCAATAATAAAAAAAGCTATCTTTTTATTTATTGCATATTTTTAACTGATTTTTTTTGTCTTTCTCTGCAAAGTGGTCATGTAAACGCACGAAAAAAATACTTTGGGGGTGTCGAAAAATTTTTTAAATTGTTAAATTATGAATTTTTAAAACTTTTTCATGTATCATTATTTTTCCATTAGAATAAATAAGCAGTACCAGGAAAGGATTACAACTTGTTTCAGATTTTTTAATTCGAGAAAATTAATTTTATTTCACGGCCCCAAATTCCTCATCCCTTCCCAAAAATCGAAAAAACCATATTTTTATTTAATGGGTATTTTTTTAAGCGAATCTTTTTATGTCTTCCAACCACAGTATAGCAGTTTATCAAGAGGCCCCAGGATCGAATCCCATTCATGTGACCCGGCCTCCGCGGCGCGAGTCGTAGCGTCTTGGCCTTTCATCCGGAGGTCCCGAGTTCGAATTCCGGTCAGGCAGTTCCGGTCAGGTATGTCATTTTCATGCGGTACAAAAATTTTCATTTATCTCACCCTCTGAAGCAATACCTAACGGTGGTCCCGCTGGTTAAAATATAAAAAAAGCACAGTACTAGTGGAAGTCGCTAAAAAAAAATACTTTGGGTCAATATTATGTTTGGAGGTGCCCATCAAACTTTAAAAAATCGATTTTTTTAATTTTTAAACTTTTTTTTAGTTTACATAACCTTCCAGGAAAGTATAACCATTTTTGTTGTCAGCTTTTACTTTTCCGTCTAGATAGCCCTGTAGTAGAACTATACCTTTAGAAGAGAAAGTATTGTAATCGGTCAAATTTAGGCATATGCGGTTTTTACCGGATCTTGATGTTTTGACACCAAAAAACCAAAAAAAAACTGGATGGAAATTTTCCGCATGTTAATGTTCGTATGTTCGTGTGGGTGTTTAGATTCGGCCTCTAAATCCCTCTTACATTTCCAGAAACTACTGATCGGTTTTGACCATACTTGGTCAGATTACTTATTTGTATATTTTAAGGGTATTGGTGTCATTAAATTTTCAACTTAAAAGATCAAGGGGGTGAGGGTGTAGAAGAAGGTCACCCTCAGTATCTGGAGATTTCGCCTAATTAAGGTCATATTTTTCTTAGGCACATTTGTTAACTGCTATCTACAAAAAAAAATCTACAAAAAAAGTTTTGCAAAATCGCACCTCTATCCAAAAAAATGCTGTTGTAGTCGTTTGGTATGTTGTGATTTACAGATGAGCGGTACAATTAAATAAACAAATAATATCAAAACTGTAAAAAAGTAACTCGATCTGGCCGGGTCTCAAACTCGAGTTCTATGTTAAGTTTGTACTATGTTGTGTTATTATATTAGTTTAGGTAGTACTGACCGAACCCACCGGGTTGGTCTAGTGATCTACGCGGCTTCGTAAATCAAATGATTTGGAAGTCGAGAGTTCCAACTTTCAAATCTTAGTAAAGGCAGTTATTTTTATACGGATTTGAATACTAAGTCTTGGATACTGGATACATTCATCCTCTGAAGTAGTACCTGACGGTGATTACCGAAGGTTAAACAGGAAAAAAGGTAATGCTGACCGTCGCTGCTAGTACCGCCACACCCACGCGAATTAAATACGGCATGCGCGCGCGCTTTAGGTAGAATCAATGAATAAAATAAACGAAAAAAATATTATGTTTCAGTAAAATGATAAATGTTTGAAATTAAGTTTTGTGTGTGTAAGCCGTACATCAAAAACAACCCACAGTTGTAGGAGTGTCTCGTCACCCTGCTTTTAATAATTTTTTATGATGACTCAGTAACACAGCAAAGTCACTTTCCAGATTACATTGTGTTCACTATAAATTATGGTAAAATTTAACCAATAATACACGATAAATTTATTCGATTGTTTTTCACGTAATCTTTGTAAGTGTAAATTCCTACATAATATTTAAATATATCTAAAAATAAAATTGGTTGAATTTTAGATTATAAGTAGTTGATGTTATATTTTATTAATAAATACATGTTGGTTGTTAATAAAATGTATCTCTGTCAATTCCATATTGTGTTTTCATATCTTTCTTTTTATATGACAACATAATGACCGTTTTATGTTGTATTTTTAACATGTGTACAACAGAATTCATATTCTCTAGTCAATTTTTATCATCAAGTTAATAATTTATCGTTACATTATATAAAAACTTGGCTACTAGCATATTTTTTAAAGAATAAAAGCAAACTTCATTTATTTTACAGAATTTTTGGAATGTGCGAAATCAAGTTGTGTACCATGCCATGATATTCATTCAATAATTTATTAATAACTGAGTAAAATATCTGTCATCAAAATAATTACTACTTTTGAAATAAAAGAAATACATCACTTATTCTAAAAAAAAATCACAGTATCAAACTTTATTAATTCAGACATAAGAACTGTACTTTTTACAAACGGAATCATAATTCCGTTTTCCATTTTTAATAAATTATTGAACCATTTAACAAATCTTTTTACCAGATTATTTAAATTCTATTAAAGTTTTTTCTTTTACAATATTACTCTTTTGATGAATTTTTAATCAATAGTCGTAATACATTTTTTGTTTAAAAACCTAAATTTTCTTCATTCAACGTGTACGTAAATATGTGTTAAAATAAGTTACATTAAAATCTTTTTAATTGTAATTTGTTTGTAGGTTTTTTATTTGGTCCCTTTTAGTGTTTATAATTTAAATAATTTAAACAGGAAAAAAAGAGATCTACTAGAGCTGACCTTGGGAGTTAAGCTGCGTATGAGCTTCGTCCTCCCGGCTTGATTTCCCTTCAGTCCGTCCGCTGAAGTCCTTTCGGTACTAACTCATTCTGTCCTAGCAGGAATACACCTCTTGAGAGCCCTAGTTGTTGGAGTATGCAATGCACTTCCTCTCGCGGGGAGGAATCGCATGTGCTGACAGTGACCAAAAGTTTGTAAGTCTTCCTGGAATGAACACAAGGAGTTTCTTATTTCCTTACTAATCGCAGAACCTGGACAAATGTCCCTTGCTGCTGTGTCATTCGTTTGTCATTATTTATTTAGTGGCGATTACAGATTTTTTGTGTTTATTTACGGACGGAGTTGGTATTTTCGTCCCGATTCTTTAGATCAATGAGAAAAATTGACTGGGGCTGATAGTGGGAGAATAGGCGCATATGAGCTTTGTACTCCAGGCGTGGTTTCTCTCCAGTCCGTCTTCTTAAGTCGTTTCGGTTTTAGCGCCTTTTGGCTTAACAGGAATACGCCTTCCGGAGACCCTAGTGTTTGGAAGAAGCAATGCGCTCCCCTTTCCGAAGAAAGTCGGGAGAGAGTTGCTGGCTGGGGCCAGAATTGTAAGAATTAGGTGTTGAGGTTGGTGGGTAGTCGGTGAGCTAAAGTTGAAATTTGTGGGTCATCCTGAGTTAGGATCCTCGAATAAATAGCGATGTTAAGCTCCTCCCACTTCCCATCAGTACTCTCATGGCCACTTCTGCTATTTCCCTCCCGCTTTAACGGAACTTTCTTGAAACTAATCATTATTATTTAGCAGTTTTAGATTTTTAAACATTACATCCTCTTCTTTTAATTTTAACTTGAATATTTCTATATTTTGTAGAATATTTAAACGTTTTCCTTATTTTCATAGTGTAATATTTTCATGGAGTATTTCATTGGGAATATGTCCTTTTACTATCAATTGTGTTACATTATTTTAGTCTTGCTGAACGTTTCCGAACTTGAGGATGAATGAAGCATTGGAGAATCATGATTCTTAAAGCAAAAAAGAACGATTTGGGAAGTAAAATTTGCTTATAAGGATATCCATGGATGAACAGAAATTGATGTTTCGAAAACTACTCGTAGTAATTGGATGACTCATGAGTCAAACAAAAGATTTAATTTATTTCGCTATATGAAGCACACTCTGTTATCTCTTTTAGGAAGATGTTTAGAAGCACTTAATGTAGTCTGGAACAAAGTTGAATCTTTGCTCGCTGATTCCGACTTATGATTGGATGACAAATTATGGGGAAAAAATAAAAATGAATTATAAAAATCATTTTCGGCACGCCAAAGGCAGAGGCAGATTTCACCGGTGCTAAGTAGGGGATTAAAAAATTTCCACCTTAATGTTAAGAAAACTTCAAATTTACTCGCTACGTTAATGGTTGCATGTGGAAAAAAGTTTCACATGTTTAGCATACGACAAGCCCCATCTTCTTACAATTCCAGCAACATTTTGGTCATCTTTTTCCGTAAGGGTTGTTCATATAAAAAATTGTTACGAACAAAGGTTTTAGGTAATGTTTAGAGGACTAACGACCACTTTAAACCTATTCGATACTGTGCCTATTTTGGGAGGTATGATTTATTTTTGTCTTCGAAACCCCATTTTTTCCATTCCCTGGGCCAGTGGTTGTCATTTCAAAAATTTTTACTTAGGTAAGTTTTACGTCCTTATACAAAGAATAGTAGGAACTTTAAACGAATTCGATATTTTACTTAATATCGAAAGTTATATCGATATTTTGTTTTTTTTTTCTTTTCGAAAAAGCCCCTCCCCCCACCAATCCCACCCACATGTTTCGATTTTGGCCGTTAACGAACTCGACCGAGTTTTTGGGTTATGTTTTATATTTCAATTTGAAAGTGATTGGCGCAAAATTACGGCAGTTATCGTGTCCACAAGAAAGTGATATATAAACTTTTGATCTGACGGTGGTTTTGTGGTCTGGGGGAGGTGAAATGCGAAGATATGTCGACATTTTTTCCTGAAGTCGAATCATAGTACTCATTGCAATAGGTAGCTTTCTTATGAAATATACCTAAAATTATTGCTTTGGGTGTTTTTGATAGTAATTTATGAAAATAAATATTATGTAAATGAAAATTTGTGAAGATATAGAAATTTTATTGTTTTTTCTATAATAGGATAACCTTGACATTAGTAAAATAAAATTATTATTATGCATTTTATTGATTAATTCGTCTTTTAACTTGTGCTCGGAAATATGGAATGAAATCTTAAGCTATATACTTAAATAGGATTCAGACTCGTGACCGTCTACTATGTGAAAGCTTAAGAGGCTACTTCTACTACGCCACGGAGGTCTGACGTATTTAATTTTTTTTTTTAAATTTGATTATTTACGCTTAAACTTCTTAAACATGACAGTTTATAGAAATGTTTTTATTATTTATTGTCTAAATAAAGTTATGAAAAATGTTTAAATCCTTTAATTCAGTGTTGTAAATTTAAATGCCTTGCTTTGACCCTACCCTGAAAGAATTTTATTTATGTATTAACGTTTTTATTTTTAAATTACCGTTCAAATATAATTTCATAATTCACGAATTAACTGCTTATAATACTCTAAATTTATTTAAATCCTCAATAAATCGGAAGGGAAATAATTTTTTTCATCCTTAATATTTTTTGTTCTATTTTTAGAATTTTATTAATAATACGGATTTTCGTTTTAGATTTTAAAGTGTTAGACGTCAAATTATAAGTGAAGCATGTATAGGATCTAAGAAAGAAGATTCACTATTTTCAGTGTCCCATGTGGATTTTAAAGTAAATTAAGAAAAGGGTTTATACTTAACTTTTACTACTCTGTGATGAGTTTTCATTTACTTTATTAATGTCAATGGAAATAAAACTTTAAGTAATATAAGATCTAAATTCAGTCATAACTATATAAGATTATACATTAAAAGTTTTTTTATTGTTATAAATTATTTTAACATATTATTTTTATTTTTTCGTAATTTTTTTTTCTGCCGAATATAATTAGAATAGCTAGTTACATTAAAAAGGGAAATATAGGTGATCACATCAAAAATGGGGTATTGATTTTTTTGTAAATTACGTGTTAGTGTCCAACTATCTTTTCAGCTTCCGATTATATTGAGAAAAATTTGGATGAAGAAGACACTATTATTCACCACAGTTTTGCTAGCATGAAGATGCAACTGAGTGGGCTAAATGAGTATTTCCTGGAAGATAAAAATGATTTCTCGAAGAGATGGGTACTGAACCCATTGTTGCAGCTGCCGGTTGAGATTCATGACCACCTTATCGAAATGTCTGCCTATAAAACGTTCAACTACAATTTTCATGTGAAGATTAGATACGTTTTGGCTTGCTCGTCTAAGTGAATATAGAAATTTAGTCACAGAAACATTTAAAATATTAATCCTTTTCGCCACGTCTTATTTCTTTGAAATGAGTTTTTTATGCATGTTTTCTCTAAAAATAGGAATCGTCTTTGATCGCTTGAAAACAGTTTGCTTTTGTGTGTGTTCCTAACATAGATCCACGTATGGAGAAACTTTTAAATGACAAACGCAACCGTTTCATTAATTTATTTTCTTTACATGTGTGTTACATAAATATAAGTAAAATGTTTATAATAAATGATTTTTTTCCTGATAAAATGATTTCATTATTGTCTACGTGTAAAATTGTAGACTAATTTCGCCATTCCCCTTTCATATCAACGTGATCCTCGTGGTGATACGTGGGGAGAAACGCTGACCTATACCAAAAAATATATATGTATGTTGTGCATATATAAGTATGAGTGTCTCACGGTTTTTGGCCTTATATCTACGAATTGACCAAACCGATTTTCTTCAAATATTTCTATATATTAAGCTTTGATGATAATCATTTTTTTACATTTTTTAAAGGGTGGGGGATACATAGAAAAAACCTATTTCAATTTTCCTCCTCTTAAAATAGAAGTATATGTTTTTTGTTCTTTTACTCTATCCACTGGTTTATATATTTTTCAAAATTTTTTGAGAAGTTTATACTTCATATACGAGATGCTACCCAAAAGTTCGGGGAATTTTACCATAAAAATAAAATAGCTTACCATAACTTATAATTTCCACTGTCTCCTTCAAAGTAATCCTTTTGGGCATTGATACAGTGATCCCAGCGGTTTTTCCATGATTCCATGTATTCCTGGAAGTATGCAGGTGTAAGTGTTCGAAGCGTGTTCTAAGTTTCTTCCTGAATCTCCTCAATTGTGTTAAAACGACGGCCTTTCAATTGAAATTTTATTTTCGGAAAGAGAAAAACGTCGCACAGGACAAGGTCAAGCGAATAGGGTGGGTGACACTACCGTCTTTTTGGAAACCAAGAAATTCCAAACGGATAGCGATGTGTGCGCGGGCGCGTTGTCATGGTGCAGAACCCAGCTGTTGTTACCCCACAAATCTGAACGTTTGCCCCTAATGCTTTCACGTAACCGCTCAAAACTTCACAACAGAACATCCTATTGACAGTTCGACCAAGAGGAACAAATTCCTTATGGATAATGGCTTTGATGTCGAAAAAACAATCATCATGGACTTCACGGTGCTGCAAACTTAGCGTGTTTTTTTGGCCGCGGTGAACTTGGCGACTTCCACTGCGACGACTGTTGCTTAGTTTCACGGTCATACCCGTACACCCATGTCTCATCACCGGTTATGATGTTGGAGATGAAGTTAGTTCTCTTGTTGAATTTTTCAATTAACTAGACAGCTACGCGATTTTGTTTCTGGTCGCTGTTCGAGTCTCGATACGAATTTTGCAGCAATGCGTCTCATGTTCAAATTGTCCGACAAGATGCGTTGCACGGACCCATATGACATTTGTACGATTGCACAAACATCATGGATTGTTTGTCTACGATCTGCAACAATAGCCTCTCGCACTTTCGCGATGTTTTCCGGTGTTGCGCTTGTTGATGGTCTTCCTGAACGCTCATCGTCATCGACTGTCGTTCGTCCATCTTTGAATCGTTTGCACCACAAAAAACTTTTACTTTTACAAATAGAATTGTCACCAAATCCTTCCAAAAGCATGCGATGGATTTCTCCACCAGTTTTTTAAAGCATGAAGCAAAATTTGATGCAGGTTCTTTGCTCTTTAAAATCTGCCATTTAGAACTTCGCCGAAGCAGTAAAACACAACATTACACAACCACACGAAAGCCAACAATGCAGCCTCTCGTCGTCACAGCTGTTGGAACACTGATTCACAAAGAGTACTGTTAGCCACATCTAGCGGCAGTAGGTCGTACCAACAGTGGTTCGCGCGAAAAATTCAAAATCCCCGAACTTTTGGGTAGCACCTCGTATATAGCTGTCAAGAAATCTTTAAGTATTTTTTTTAATTATAGACCTCGGATCTAAAATGGACCTAAAATGCAGAAAGATTTTGTTAAAATTTTTTTCTTATAAACTGTTGAACGGGTTGTTGGATTTAGAGAAAACTTTACTTAAGAAAATCTGTTAAGCTTAACCTGTGTATGAATATTTTTCGAAAAATATTTTTTTAAATTTCTACCTCACCTCTAAAATATGCATTCTAACGCTTTTAATTTAAATTATTCAATTTTTTTTTTGTATTTTTCTTCATAATTTAAAGGCTATTAGAATTAAGGTAGCTTTGGTACGTGTGTTATACCAAACCCAAAATCAGAAGCAGTTTTCATTACTTTCAAAAAAATTATACTTTAGTTTTCTTAAACAATTTTCTTTAAAATGTATTATTTACTTTTTGTTAGGGGTCGCATCTTTGTAAATTAATTTTTCTTAATTTTTAACCACAGGAGTAAAGAAGCCTCTCTCATCAAAAATGTTTTTGTTAAAGTGATGGAAATTTGATGGTTAAGTCTTGTTTTGGTAATCATTATATCAATAAAAAAAAGGCTCCTTTAATACTTGAGCTACCAAATTGTAAAAAATAATTTTTTTTTAATTTTTTGAATCTTATCGTTTATAAAACCAATTTTTTTGAATATCATCGTTACTGAGAGTCTTTTGAATAGGGAAAATTGTGCAAGAACATGTAATGACGTTTTAAGGCTATTTTATTTATAACTCCATACAATTTTTTACATTTTTATTTTTTATTTTAATGTTTTTTTTTTTTTACTTTCCCATCTAGATAGCGCCATAACTATAGAATGGAAAGTATTGTAATTGGTCCAATTTGGGCATATGGAAATCTTGACATTTTGACACCGAAGTGACCCAAAAAGCCAAATGAAAATTTTCCAGATGTTAATGTTCGAATATGCGTGTATGTGTGTTCGGTATCGGCCTCTAAATCACCTTATACATCCAGAACTACCGGACGATTTTGACCAAACCTTATCAGATTACTTCTATATATAGGGTCAGGCGTAATTACATTTTCAACTTAAAAGGTGAAGAGAGTGTGGATATACAGAAAGGACATCCTCGGTATTTCGAGATTTCGTCTAATTAGGATCATATTTTTCTTAGGCACATTTGTTAACAATTAAAAAATAAAAATATTTGCAAAACAATATTTTTGCAAAATCGAAACGCCACACCAACTAATTCTGTTTTAGTCGTCTGGTATGTTGTGACGTCATAGGTGAGCGTTAGAGTTAAATTAATGAATAATATTTAAAGTGTAAAATCGTAACTCGGTCTTGGGCGGGTCTCGATATCGATCGCCCGGTCGACTCACCTGGTACGTTAAGCTTCACGGCACCGGTCTGCTGACCGTACGAGAGAAATTTGTTCTATGTAAGTTGTGAAATTACATTAAATTAGTGCTGACTGTAGCTGCTAGTACTGCCACGCCTAACCCACCGGGTCAGTCTAGTGATGAACGCGTCTTCGCAAATCAACTGATTTCGAAGTCGAGAGTTCAAATCCCAGTAAAGGAAGTTCCTTTTCTATGGATTTGAATACTAGATTGTGGATACCGGTGTTCTTTGGTGGTTGGGTTTCAATTAACCACACATCTCAGAAATGGTCGACCTGAGACTGTACAATACTGCACTTCACTTACACTCATACTTATCCTCATTCATCCTCTGAAGTAATAGCTGACGGTGATTCCTGGAGGCTAAACAGGAAAAAAGTACCGCCACTCCCGCGCGAATTAAATGCGTTATGCGCTTTGGTTAGAATCATTGAATTAAATAAACGAAAAAATATATTTAAATAAAATATTAAATATTTTAAATTAAGTATTAAATATTTTATTTTATATTTATTTTATATAAACCGTGCATCAGAAACAACCTACAGTTGCGGAATTTCCCGGAACGCGACTTAAGCTGCGTGAAAGTCTTACAGCTGTGTTGACTTTTTTTCTCACATAATTTAATGCTTCTTACTGTAGATAGCTAAATTTTTTTCTATTTTATTTGGTGTTATTCAGACTCATATATAAGGGTGGAGACAAAAAACACTTATTTTTTTTATTGTTCTTGATTTAGTTTCCAAGAACTAGCTAACCACCAGACCATACCGGAGCTCTATTGTTCTTGATTAAAAGTCACATTCATGTACTAATTAAATAATTCTATTATATTAGTATTACGCTTTGGTTATCTGTTTTAGCGGTTTTATTCTGGTGTGGAGGATAGTAAACCTAATTTTCTTTCTCAGTTATAATATTTCCAGACTGGATTAACCGATTTTAACTAAAATTTTTACGATGTCTTCTGAATTCGGCTCCTTTACGCCATCTAATTCTGGTTACAATTGTTTAAAGGGGGCGAAAAAACGATTACCATTGGTTCAACATTTCAAAATTTTACTCAGTAAGTAGAGGTTTTATTTATTTTTAATATAAGTACATATTTTCATACAGCAATATACTTTTCTTGTCAAAGTTATAATCCGGAAAACTATATAGTCTTAAGTTAAAGTTACGAAAAGTAACATTAGAGTGAGACGATTCGGATAATATTTTTTCTCTTTCTAAAGAGACTAATGTTTTTAAAAATATTGAGACTCATTAATAGAATCACACATCATTCTTATAAACGGCCGGCTTATTGCTGTGCACATAGGCTGACGGCTGACTTGCCGTGCTATTAACTATCCTGAAAATATCTTGTACTTAATTGCTGTGCAATGTACTTTCTTTTTCCTGTTTAGCCTCCGGTAACTACCGTTCAGGTAATACTTCAGAGGATTATATTTATGAATTTAAATGAAGTGTAGTCTTGTACAGTTTTAGTTCGACCATTCCTGAGACGTGTGGTTAACTGAAACCCAACCACCAAAAAAACACCAGTATCCACGATCTTATTCAAATCCGAGTAAAAATAACTGATTTAATAGGACTTGAACGCTGTAACTCTCGACTTCCAAAAAGCTGTGCAATGTACTGCAAACTATGTAAGTATACGGAGCTGTAGAAGATGTTTTCGTAAAGGAATGGCTATGTAACTTTTCCACCCGTCTTATCAATCTATCTATCTCGCATGCAATGTGCACAGCTATAAGCCACCCGCTGTACTATATACCGAATTATAATTTCATCATTTCTATAAAATGAAAACAAGTAGTTTTTTTTTATCCTGACTTCCCGTAGGGGAAGACACCCTACTCGGCTTTTGACATAGTCCAGTTCGCCTCGGGCCAGGATGCCACCGATGGGAATGGTACTCGTGGCATAAGTAAGACTGAAAGGACCTAATTAAACAAAGGAACTGAACTACCTACCCGTAGAAGGTAATAGTGAGTTCAACACAAAATAAGAAACATAAAAATATCATCGGAACATAAACAACAGAGTAAGATTGAAGCAAAACAGTGGACAAAAACAACAAAAACATAATTTATAAAACAAAACATTAACGAAAACAGAATACAAGAGAAATCTAACCAGGACTCTAGATCCCCTCAGCAATCCTCTCTTTTGCCAAATACATTATAAAACTCTCCATTATTGTCCATTCGACCAGGCTCTTCCAGTTTACACGGAGATCCAACGCCGATTCGATAAGATCAAGCCGCCAGATGGCCTCCGTGCGCATTTACTCGTACTTCGAGCACTCATAAAGAACATGGTAGGTGTCTTCCAATTGTCCACACATATCTGCAGTCTGTCCCTCAGACACTGTGGCCGGAAAGAAATTGTGTACTACTAATGGTTTCTAATATTAGAATTAATTTTTCTATTTACATTGGCGAGTAACTCATAATAACAAAGCCAGATTTAGAACTCCATTTCCAGGACATACAATACTTAAAATAATTTTTTGTTCATAATTATGCATATATAATTTTTCACACAAATTAGAATTCTTAGTCTAGCTTACACCTATTGAATCCATGACAGATATTTGTATCACGAACTGTTACGCGAGTTTAAATCTTATTTCACTAATTTTGTCACATTAGAATATCAGTAGGCCTACAGTATTCCATAAGATTCAAAAAGTAGTGTGCATAGAAAGTCAAGCACTATTAACAGAATCGCTTGAACTTCATCTTTATTTCAGTTTTGAAATTATCGGGACAACCTTTTGTATGACATACAAATTTTCGATTATATTTCTAATAATGTCCCGATCAAAACTATCGATCTCCACGTTACGGTAATGAGGACGTTACCTTTATTCCCAGAGGCTAGCGATTCTTCTTTACTAGTACCGGGTTGCTCTAGTGGTGAACAAATCATCCCAAATCAGCTGACTTGGAAGTCGAGAGTTCCAGCGTTCAAGTTCTAGTAAAGCAGTTATTTTTACGGATTTGAATATTAGATCGTGGACACCGGTGTTCTTTGGTGCTGGATTTCAGTTAACCACACATCTCAGGAATGGTCGAACTGAGACTGTACAAGACTACACTTCATTTACACTAATACATATCATCCTCTGAAGTAATACGTGAACGGTAATTCCCGGAGGCTAAACAGGAAAAAGAAAAAAAGATTCATAAGAAAGCTACCTATTGTAATGGATACCATGATTACATTTCCGGAAAATTTCGACATATCTTCGTGTTTCACATTTCAAAGACCCCATAACCACTGTCAGCTCAAAAGTTTATATATATATATATATATATATATATATATCAATCACTTTCTTATGGATACGATAACTGTCGTAATTTTGCGCCAATCGTTTTCAAATTGACACATATAATGCAGCGACCCAAAATCTTAGTCGAGATCATTAATGGGTAAGATCGGACAATGAGGGTGTAGAAATGGGGGGGCTTTGTCGATAAAAATATCGCTATAACTTTCTTATTAAGTAAAATATTGAATTTATTTAAGGTTCCTACTATTCTTTCGATAAGTGCCTAAAACTTAACTAACTTGGTTGGTTGATATAACCAACCAAGTTTTTTTTTGTTGATATATTGGCCCAGGGGGCTGAAAAAATGGGGTTTTGAAGATAAAAAGTCACACCTCCTTTAGTAGGCACAGTATCGAATCGGTTTAAAGTGGTCGTTAGTCCTCTTAACATCACCTAAAATTTTTGTCTGTAACAATTTTTGATATGAGCAATCCTTGCGGCAAAGGATGACCAAAAGTTGCTGGAATTGTAAGAAGATGGGGGTTGTCGTATGCAAAACTTGTGAAACTTTTTTCAAATTCAACCAATGTCATATTAAGTAAATTTGAAGTTTTTGTTAACTAATCTTTTTTTCCAACTAGCACCGGTGAAATCTATCTCCATCTTCCGGCGTGCCGAAGGGATTTTTTTTGTATAGCAGTCACAGGTTTTCGTGACACTACTATATTTTAATAAGCGAATATTTTAATAATTTTAATAAGCGACCGAACTGCTCGTTCGGTCGCTTTAGTTAGGGAATCGTCAGTCTGTTTAATTCTTTTCTGTTCCTTGCAACAGTCTATGACGTGTACAATTATTTTACCTTGTTTTCGAACATTCCAATCTTTTTCCATTTTAAGTATTAAAACTAACTGAAAGTGTTGCATAATTACAAAACAAAGGTTAACAAAAAACACTACCGGTACGTATTTTTGAAATTAACCATAAATACAAAGAGTGACAGTCAAAACACAACATTAGTAATATAAACGCGATAACTGCACTACTTCAGACTTTGATTTTATAATGACTGACCGTCTGATAAACGGTTAGCACTGCGTTTACTTGTTTAATACTTTAAGAATGAGTGAGTAGTAAGTTCTCATGCGCTTGCTCACTAAGGTCTTTTCCCCGTATCTCGTCAACAACAATCTATGCCACTTCTCGTTGCGGCACATTTAGTCAAGGTTAAAACCCGTACTAACTTTGATTTTATTAACTTCTATTCATTTTATTTCCTTTTTTTATGAATCCAAATAGAATAAAGTTTAATTTTATTTAGTTAATTAATACCGTAGATAATTTAAATTAACTTCAAAGTATTTTTCGTTAATTTACTTCTTCAGAATGTACGTTCACTTACATAAATACTTAAAAAAAAAAAACATTATAAAGTAAATTACACATTTTTTCCCTTCACTCATAAATGATGTGCGACATCTAAGGTATGAGAGTTTGAATTTACATTAGGCGTACTAAGGATCTATCTTAAGACTAGCAGTGACAGTTGAGATGTTGGGTTGGGTACAAGACGTTTCAAGGTCTAACGTTTTAATTTTGCAGCATTTCAATCTCAGAGTGATGTCTTCTACTCTGTTGTTGGCAGATATACAAAATAATTTCCAAAATAATTTTTTTTTAACCACTATATCTAGAAAAGATAGTTTCAAAGTACGTTAACTACTACTATTGTTATTTTTTCTTATTTTAAAGTTATGTAACGTAGATTTTAATTCCCGTATACGTTGCTAAAAATATATTTAAATTAAGTTAATTATTTTTTCTTAGTAGATCGATAGAAATACAATATGAGTTTTTAAAAATACCTTTATTATTTATAAATCTTTTTAAATATTTTATACCCTAAACTCCTATAACGTTAAAAATTAAAAAAAAAAAAATATGAGTAAATTTATATTTCTTTACTTATCTGTAATAAATATTTTTTTTTTGTTTTTTACTCTGTAAAAAAAATAATAAATCTTTTATTCTGATTGGTTAGTCAATAACGGGTAGATATTCTTTTCCACTGATAAAAAAAAAAGATCTGCCCCAGTATTTTCCTGGCTAAATTAAGCTTTGAGCAATATATAAAATACATAATGAATTATAAAAATAAAAACCAATTAAGAGTTACCGGTAAATTTATTCTTCTCTAGCTACTGAAGTCTTCACCCTTGACAAACAACTATTTAGAAGGAAAATTAAAAAAAGTAAGTAAGCATGTAAAGGTTAATATGCAAAAAAAAAATTCATCAGAAATTTTGAGATACGGGATCCACCATGGTGACAATATCTCTCTACCCTCTTGACCAATTACAACCGAAATTAAATGGCATCAGTGACCCGTATTCAGAAGTAATTGTACAAAATTTTATTAAACAAAAAAAAAAGGTTAATCCAGTAATTAAGCGAACCGATTAGAATAAAACGATCAAGAGTCACATAAACAAGGAAAAATTTAGTTTATTAACGTCCGTTCCAGAATGAAATTTTCCGAATACGTAACCGAAGTTACATAATTATTACAAGAATGTTTTGATTCTAGAACCGAAAAATGCAGTGGTGGCTCGCGTGTAGGCACTTTGGAACTGCAGCATTCCTATTTCCACTTGATATTATCGATAACATTTTATAAAATTAGTCCTTTTTTCTTTAATTCTTTCTTTATACTTGTTCAATATATAATCCTTAAGGATAATGTCATCCACCATTTTATGAAAAAGGTACTAAAGTCTTTGTATGGAACTGTGCGCTTCACAGTTCCATCAGCGTGGTATTTGACTGTTGTACGCATGCGCACATAGAAAGCTGCACGCGAGGCTGCGAGGGAGAGAGAGAGAGCCCTGTCGCTTCTGCAGTGTCGACCCTGGCGTGCTGGTGGAAGGTAATTTTTTTTTACTCTACGTGTGTTGTGCTTAAAAACCGTGTACCATATTCTTAAATGTGACAAATTGTAGAATTAGATTATCCTGGTTCCAGCTGTTCAATTTTATTAACTTTTTTCGGTTCTTTTATTTTACAGAAAACTTTAATCATGGCCTTGAAAAGGCCCAGAAAAAGTTTTCTGGAGCAGCACCATCACTAATTTTAGTTACGAGCCGCAACTGGAAAAAGGTTTTTTTTACTCCTACCCTTTTATGGGGGGTTTGATTGAATGATTGTTTTGTAAGTATCTAAACTACCTAACGAGAAATAAATTATTTGAAAAGATTTACCTAATCCTTGTGTAATATTTTAAAATACTACTTTCATGAGATTCGCATCATCTTATCCCGTATATCGAAAATGAAATTGCTTCAACGTCCCATATAAAGAAATCATTATGCCAGAATCGATCCATCCAGTATAAAATGTATGCAAAATTTGGCCAAAATACATACATATATCCTTCAGGATTCTTTCAGTACTAAAATTTTGGTGTTTGATTTGTGGAAATCATGGAATCAAGATCTGCAAAAAACCAGACACACAATATTTGAGCCGATAAGCATACTTTACCTTTTATATATATATTTAATTCAACCGATAAAGTACAGCGTTATGCCAGTGAGGAGACTCACTATCTGTGGTCAAATAAAGATCTGTGGTTCGTATTGTAGTTGAGGAAAGAACCGTAGTTATAGCATATCAAGATAGTTCATTCCAGACACGCTTGCTTTCGCGAAAAAGAACAACCCGCAAACTTGCCGTCGAGATACGGCACAAAAAAAACATTTAGTTTTGGGGAGTCTCCACACTGCAAGATTTCGTGAGGATTTTCTGATCCCCAGGTACGCACATTATGAGCGTTTGCATTTCTGTTAACATGAAATGTTGATTTGTCACTGAATATGGTACAATAAAGTCAGGGTGCATCATCTCATTCACCATCACGGTGTATCATTCATTTGCAAAGCTAGCTCGCTAACCGTATTCTATAGGTTTTAGAGGTTGTAACATCTGTAAACGATATGCACGCAGTTTTAAGCGTTTCTTTAAAATCCTTCAGACAGACGTCACTGGAATCGCTAATTCGCGGCTAGCCTTCCTATCGGATTTCCTAGTATTACGCACAAAAGACTCTTTTGCGTTCAACATTGTCTTTTGACACACTCGGTCATCCTGTACTCTTCCCTGGTTTCAAATTGTTTATACCATCTACGAATGTTATTGTCATATGGAGAATCACAATAGAACGTGCATTGAATGGTAATTACAGATTCACAATGCGCAAACTGTAAAACAAAACGCTTTCTGTTGGGAGATCGCCATCTTTGCTACTAGCCTTTTCAAGCGTAAGGTATAGGAAACAGTTTATGAGTTTGCGCATAGCTAAATCTGTTTGTACATATTACAAATTGTACATATTGTGAGTGTGATTCATAATCACCACCTAGCAAAAATTACTGAAGATAAGTTGATGAAACTTTGTATATATGTTCTTACAGTGTAAGTGCATACTAAGAAAGGATTTTTGAAATTCCGAGATTAAAGGGTGTAACAATGAATTGAGTAACAATGAGATTTATTTATTTTTCAATTTCTCGGTAGCAATTGAAGATATCAACTTGATTTTTGGTGAATATCTAAAAAATAACTTGCAGATTTTTTGAATTTCTAAGTTTAAAGAGTTAAAATGGATTTTTAAATTTGTTTTGAAACCCGATGTTTTTTTTTTTTTAATTTCTCTGTAAGAAATGTAGTTACCGTCTTTATTTTTTGTGTGTGTAATTTTCATGTAAATATCTAAAAACTAATTTTTAGATTTTTCAACATTCGATCTTGAAATTGGTAGAGAGGTAGAAAAATTTGAACAATGATCGCAAATTTCCCCGATTTCCGACTGTACTAAACAGATAATCACTAGATTGGCCTTGCAAATACTGTTGAAATAAATATCTAAAAACCATTTTCGGGTTTTTTAAATATAGATTTTTTTTAAAGGGTGCGTCAGTGAATGGCGAGGAGGCTCAACCAACACGGATACTATTACCGTATGTTCAACGCAACTGGTTGTACCTGCCCCCGCTTACTTGACTAAAAAACATAAAATAAAATTAATTAAAAAAATTTAACAAAATTGAGAAACGAAGTACGATCACTTCCTAGTGGTGTTTGTCGGGTAACGCTAAGAACCGGGTAAATACATTTTTACCTGTACTTCGTACGAGTAACAAGTTATAACTAATATTTTTAATGATTGTTCTGAAACATTCATTCTTAGATCTCTCAAAGTTTCGAGCTATACTCACCAAACTCTGGGCTCTGAAGAAATTACAATACACTGATATTTTTTATAGATTTAACCGGCTTTATTTTCTATTTATCATTATTATTCTCACAAGCATGGGTTTAACGAATACAGCAAGGTCAAAAAGGTAGAGCCCTCCCACTTGACAAGAAGGGCGAGCGAAGCCAGCCATTACCTGCTAAATATCTCCTGACCGCGACGAAAAAGGCAAGTAACTATATAGCGCGGGCGAAGCCTTGTCGGGGATTCTAGTTTGTATATATATATATATGTGAGTGTGTGTGTGTGTGTGTGTGTGTGCGCGCGCACACACACACACACACACACACACACACACACAATAACTTTAATTTATCTTAAGATAACTGATAACATATAATAAAGTCTTTAATATTTAAAAACTCTATGGAATATTTGAATTAAAAATCTGTCAAGGACTAAGTTGAAAAACGTTTTTTCGCAGTTAAATTGTTGAAGACTGCGAATAGATAAAATCTTTGCAATATTTAGTTCATTGCTCACAGATGTTAATATTTAATCAGATTTCATTGGTATTTTTAAATTTCAATCTTTCCTATCTTTCAAATACTGTTATAATCAATTTTTTTATTCAGTTAATAGAAACAGATCTTAAGTATTTTTTTCTGTACTAAATTAGTTTTTGATAATTTTATTTTAAATAAAAATTCTTAAATTTAAGAATTTTTTCATTTACTGAAATCTTAAATTATATTCATTTATATAGATTCGGATAAAATACGTATAGACTAAACAGTGAATATTTAAAGGAGATAGTATCTTAATGTAGATGGAAAGAGGTTATAGAATAATGTATTAAGAAACACCATTGTTATTTTTTCGCGTGGTTTGGCAAGTCATAACTACAATAATCGTTTTACTTTGCCAAGACTCGTGTTGCAGTTTAATATTAAATATTTTTAAGAATGAAATTATTATGTTACAAAAACACTTTATATTAGTGAATAATTTAAAAATTTATTATCACGCTTAATAAAAAAAATGTGATGTGGACACCACATGACTTTCTTATACGCCTATTAAATTACATGTACACATTTAAAAAAAAATGAAAAGTACATAAAATTTAATTTTGTTAATAACTTCTGATATTTTTCCATACTTTTTTTTGTTATTGTTATTATTGAATTAAATTTATCGTAAAATTGTTTATATATTTAATTTAGAAAAAAAGTTAAAATAAAGGAAATTCGAACCGATGTGTCTTCCCCTTGTAAAATCCAAATAGTTCACTAATTAAATTTGTGTTTGACTATAACACTAGAACCAATGAAAATAACTACCTACCACTTTAGATGTATCGTTGAAAAACCCAATAAGGTTTTATTACTGCAATTAAGAAAAGTTCAAAATCCAATTTTTTTTAGATTTTGGCCTTTTTTTTGACACGTTTGGCCAGTCGATTGCAATCAAAAGGGAAGGTACTCAACTAAATGTTACAACAGTTCTAAATCCAAACTTTTCAACATCTACAACTAAACGTTTTTGAGTTATGGGAGATACATACGTACGTACGTATTCGACGTCACGCCGAAACTAGTCAAAATGGATTCAGGTATGGTCAAAATGGATATTTCCGTTGAAATCTGAAAACCGAAATTTTTCGTGATCACAATACTTCTTTTACTTCGTACAAGGAAGTAAAGAACTTCTTCAACTGTTGCAAGAAAACGTTTTTGCTACAGAGGCCAAGTAAAGATTTGAAATTTTATTTCAAATCAGTTTTTTAATTTTTTTTTAAATTTAAATTTATTCATTTATTAATAATTATTAACCTCTGATTTTATAAACATTTTTACGATAAAAAAAAATTCAATAATAATAAAAAAAAAAGAAAAAATATCAGATGTTATTAATGAAATATGTACTTTTCATTTTAAAAAAATGCATAAAATTGCCTATATAAAATGCATATTTTATATGCATGGTTTTTTAAATGCCTTTTCATTTAAAAAAACGTTAATAGGCGTAATTTAATAGGCGTTCAAGGAAATCACGTAGTGTCCACATCAGAATTTTTTAATAAGTTCACAAATTTCACAAAAGAATCACAAATTTTCATTGAATTCACCTTCCCAAAAAATGACTCATATTTTTTTTTTTTACCTATATCTTGCTTCAGAAAATATGTTAATGGGAGTTTTTGGACAATTGTATTATCTACATCAGTAGGGCTTCAAACCATTATATAATTTTTTCTTGTTCTCCAATGGTCTGTGACAAAAAATATTTTTTTAATTTTTAAAATTTAAAAGAAAAAAATATTTATAATTTAAAAATCTTAATTTTTTTATAGTATTTATGCTTAAATATTTGTTAAAAAAATTGGACAAAAATTCTCACCCCTTCCTAGAAATTTACTTACAACTTTATTTAAAATTATTACTGTTTCTTTGTATTTTTTAAGCAATTCTAAACAGTTTTTTTTTTTAAATTTATTATCACTACTTAGGGATTATTTTCTCAAAAATTAATTTTACCCGAATGTTTTCCCTTGAATATGAAAGCCCCCAAATGAAATGTCACCATTCAATTTTCATTAATTCCTCTACAATTATAGAAATAATTTTTTTCTTTGTATTTATTTTTTACCTAAGTATCATAAAATTATAAATAAATATTTTTACATGAAGATGTGAAAAAAGAATCCATAATTTTGGTTATATTTCTTCAATATAAAGGAATTATTTTATCATAAAGATACAAATAGAACTTATAATGGTTGAATTAAGTTTTGCAAAAAATTAATTGCCTAACTTGACTGACGTTGCCAGAAAAATTATGCAATTCATTGCCGGCTTTTTTTACTTGATTTTCTTTGACTCACTATGGTTTTTTCATGTTTGTCCTCAAATTTTGCATCCTTAATTTAACATACTTCCTGATATCACCGATGGATGAAATTTTGCACAGTTACTAAAGTCGGGTGACAATACAATATTCAACCATTACTTTTCCAAACATCCCTCTGTACGAGGGTAAATTAGGGTGTGGTGTAAAATATTGCATAATTTGCAAAACGGCTATGCTGGGTTTCAATATATAATGTTATCTTTTGAAATCCAAATTAATCTACTAATTAAACTCATGCAATGTATGATAATAACTTGTTTAAACCATAACTAAAAAGTATAAAGAAAGTTTTTAAAATATTTGAAAACTTTTTGTAATATTATTCAGTATGAAAACACAATACTTCTAAGTCTCCAGAGTTGAATGAAGATGTTGGGTACTCAAAAATTTTAATTGTAAGTTAAGGTTGTTATAAATCATTTTTAAAGGAATTTTAAAACAAATATTTTAACGTAAAAACCTTCGGGCTATGTCAATCATAACTAAAAATTGTCATTTATTATTTTTTTTCACATTTATTTTCAAGGTAGTCTGCAGTGGTGTCAAACTTAAAAATAGATTGTTTTCATGTAAGAGCATTTTTAATTTCTTTTTCACACTTAAATTAGTTATTTAAGGGGGGTGTATATGTTAAACGCTATTTTTTTTTAAATATAAGACTTACGGTTAGAATGTTTAACTACAAACTTACAAATGTTATGAGTAAGTGTAGTGTAATTTTCAACCCCAATAATTACATACAACCTTTCACGTAGAGGTAAATTCGTAATTTCATTAGTATTGAACCTATAACAGCAAAACTAGTGTCATTTAAAAGGCCCAACTTGGTTTTATGAATTTTAAAAACAAATTAAAACTATAAAGTTTCCAAGCAACTATTTAATTGTTTTTTTTTAGTTTGTTTTTTGTATGAAAAGTCAAGTTGATTGATGTAACTATTTAAAAAACAAATACTTTATACCAAAAACAGTATATATGGTTCTATCATTTCATAGATCACGGAATTCTGAACACTTGAAAAAATTATGTATCTAACTAGTATAATTATATCTATATACCTAGTATAGTATGTACATAGAACCGAAGACATGATTGATCTACCAAATGAAAACTAGGAAAAAATAAATTTGGGGAAAACAAAAAAATTAAATTAACTAAATGAACAGTAATTAAACACTAAAATTCACTCTGAATCAGAACTGTTCTGCTCCGTATATTACTACTTTTTACATTTGTTTTTCTTCATCTTTTAAATTCTTTAAAATAATTTTTTCTTCTCATACCAAGAAAGAAAGAAAGAGAAATATACGACTTCTCTTTCTTTCTTGGTATGTGTTTTAATGTATTTTAATGATTATCAGTTTTCTTCTCCTGTCCATTTTTCGTCCAAGAATACCGGATTAACGCCCTGGGGAAACCCCAGCTCTGCCCATCGCTGATAAAATTGATATATTTCTATAATTATACTCATCTATACCTTTTTCTAGAGACATCTCAACGATTTTTCGAGAAATACTCTAAGTTTTGTTAGATCTTCGTCATATGAAATTATTCAAACTTTCATTAGCGTTTTTCGTTAGCATAATGAAAGCAGTCGCTGTCTGTTAGAATTTCATATAATTTCATATATATATATATATATATACTGATCGATGTTTTCATATTATCTTTATGTTTCCAATGAGTTTTACCATGTGCTTGCGCTCCATTATAAAAGCACTAAAATTCTTCATTTATGAAGCACTTATAATGTGCAGGGTTATGGTAAAATTTTCTATTTCCGTAGTGGTAAGTTAGATAAAAAAGAAATATGTCAAATATTCAGGAAATTTCAGAGAAAAAAGTACAGCAAAAGAAAGGTTTTCATGAAAATCTTTTTCAGTATTTTTAATGTATACGTCCCATTGTAAATTGTTAAAAAATAATAGTAATTAATGATACCGAAAATTTTATAACTTTAATTAATAGCACAATATATTTCGAAAAAAAAATAGTTCGTTTTCCAAACAATTGAATGAGAAAATTAAATATGAATGATAATGTAAGGTAATAAACAGTTATCATATTAAACGATTATATACGTAAATGTTTATAACAGTTAAACATTAACTGTTTGTATAAACAGATAGTATATTTTATTTGTTTACTTAAATAAGTAAACGCTTAAATAAAATGATGTATGATTTTCTTAAATATTCTATTCCAGTCTGGCAGAGATCCCGTATATTTAGTATATACTACATTGCATTATATTAATCTCATCTTATTTGGTCTGGATGCTAGTTACGACGACGCATCCGAGGACATTTTTAGTAGCTTATACTTTTTTTTTTTAAAGCGATGTAGTTCTTTTTGCATATATTATATTCTCACTGAATAAAGGAGATATATTTTGCTTCTATTAGCTATATTTATTCTGAACTTAAATTTATTCATAAAGTTTTATTTTATTGAAAAAGAATTTATTTTTTTTAGTCGATTTACATTCTTACATGAAGATAGAACATGATTTTCAGGACATGTTCTACAAAATAAAATAAAAAAATAAGTCTATAAAAACATCGCTCTAAAAACACTTCGTTTTTCAGTTATTGCTTTTGGAATAATTCGTTCTAATTTGTGCTTCCCGTCTTGATAGTGGTGTAGCAGAGCTATAGTTCTATAAGGGAAAGGATTGTAAACGATCCAACATTGCCATATGCAGTTTTCATCGGATCTTTACTTTTGACATTAAGGAACCCCAAACAACACAAAAACCAACCGGATGGAAATTTTCCGGATGTTAATGTTCGTGTGTACGTATGTGTTCGGTGTCGGCCTCTAAATCACATTATATCTGCAGAAATACTGGACCGAGTTTCACCAAACGTGGTCAGATTACTTCTATATATGAGGCATTGATGCCATTAAATTTTCAACTTAAAAGGTCCAGGGGGTGAGACTTTAGAGCAAGGTCACCCTCAGTATCTCGAGATTTCGTCTAATTAAGGTCATATTTTTCTTAGGCACATTTGTTAAAAATTAACAATATTTGCAACAAAGTTTTTTTAAACTTTGGGGTAGGGTTTCACTCCACCCCAAAAAAAGCTGCTGTAGTCGTCTGTTATGATTTGACGTCACAGGTGAGCGGTAAAACTAAAATGAATAATATTTAAAGTGTAAAATCTAACTCTGTCTGGCCGGGTCCAATCGCCCGGTCGACACGGTGCTTGTGCGTTAAGCCTTGCGGCTACACTGGTCTGCCGACAGTACCAACGGAATTTGTTCTGTGTAAGTTGTGAAATTACATTAGTTTAGTTAGTGCTGACCGTCGCTGCTAGTACCTCCTTACCCACACGAATTAAATACGGTATGCGCACGCGCACTTCAGTTAGAATCATTGGATTACATACGAAAAATACTTATATTTAAATAAAATTATAAATAAATATTTTTAATTAACTTTTATGAGTAAGCCGTGGTTCACAAACAACTGTGTTGTCAGGTTTTGTTTGTTCTAAGAGTTTTCAATTTAATATAAAAATTGAATAAAATTGTACCTCTAATAATTTTTCAGAAAATTATTGTGAAGTACAACAAAATTCGTGTCATAGATCTTAATTTTTTTAATTTTCAATAAAATTGTTATATTTAAGTAAACTTTTCATAAACAAAATCTAATTATGAGAAAATCTACTTAAATAACATAAACTGAACATGTAAAAAGCTTCAAACGTTTGACTTTTTATAAAAACAAAACAGATCTAAACGTGGCATAAAAATATTGTACTCGTATTATAATTTTTAAACGAAACAAGAATTATTTCTATATTGAAAATTATTTAGTAACAGAATCAGTTATTAAAAATAAATTATTATTTTTTTAATAAAAGACAAATTCAACTGTTTTTACTTCCTTGTACGAAGTAAAGGAAGTATTGTGATCGCCAAAAATGTCGGTTTCCAGATTTCAACGGAAATATCCAGTTTGACCATCCCTGAATCCATTTTCACTAGTTTCATTGTGACGTCTTTACGTAAGTATATATCTTGCATAACTCAACAACGATTAGCCGTAGGATGTTGAAATTTTGGATTTAGGATTGTTGTAACATTTAGTTGTCCACCTCCCCTTTTGATTGCAATCGACTGCACCAAACCTGTCCAAACAAATTCCAAAAAATCTGAATTTGTTACTTTTTCTTAACTTCAATAAGTTCTCATCGAGAGCTTTTCTACGATATATAATAAGTGGTACTTATTTTCATTAGTTCCAGAGTTAAAGCCAAATAAAATTTTAATTAATGATATATATCTTAGGGGAAGGCACATCGGTTTAAATCGGACTTCATTTCCTTTTATTTAAATATATTGATGTATTAATATATATTAACCTGTGATTGTAAAAAAGTCTTTACGATAAATAGTAGTAATTGAATAACAATAAAAAAAAAAACATCTGAAAGACATCAGAAGTAATCAATGAAATAACATTTTCTGTACTTTTCATTTTAACAAAACTGTATGTATGTAATATATAATAGGTGTACAAGGTGTCATGTGGTGTCCATATTAGATTTCTTATGTTCAGTCGACGTGACTTACATAATCTTTTCTCTAAATTAAATTCTTTATAAATCTTTTTACAAATTTTTTATTTATTTATTGGGAATCAAAATAAGTTTTTGTGCATGAAATAAAAAAATTATAATTGGGTAGAAGACAAGTTTTTCGTTTTTAGATCATACGCGAAATCGTTAAATTTACTTTCAACATTTTCACTATAGCTTTATTTTACCCTTGGAACAAAAATCAGAGAAATATCTCGCAAGTTATAACTGAAAATCAAAGCCTTCTTCGGATTCATTTTGTATGAACCTTTTTCTATATTTTAATTTATGGAATATGTGCTGAAATTCTTTCTACGTTTCTTCATTACACACTTTAATACATCTTAATTAATTTATTGTTGAACAACATTATACAGCTGTGCGAGACATTTTAGATAAAAGCTGCATCAGGTTTATTTGCCCGGTGTAAAATTAGTTTCTTCCTTTTATGGCAGTCCATGTTATAAAAAAAGTAAAGATACTTTTAAAGCTAATGTTATCTGTATAGTGGTAGTAATACACTAGTACACAGAGTGATTCGCGAAGAACCAAAAGGTTTTCAGGACATGTTCTACTGGTGAAAATAAAAAATCCCTTTCGGCACGCCGGAAGGAGGAGGTAGATTTCACCGGTGCTGATTAGCGTATAAAAAAGATTTGCACCTTAAAATTTGAGTATTGATTCAGAGATCGAGGAGTAAACATCGGGAGCGATTAGCGTGTTGGTGTTTGATAAGTGGTAAAATTCGGAGTTTTATTTTCGCGGTATAGTACAGGCAATTTGTCATCAAAATAGGCTGTATTTGAAAATACTTACCTACCGATTGATCTTTTGTCCATGCGTTAGGGATGATGAGGGAAGCTTAACTCCAGATTTTTAACATCCCCTCCCATAGATTTTTGAAAAACTCAGAAAGTTTTTGAAATGCGTTTTTCTCTGAATCTATGCATTTTAGAGAAAGGTTTTTCAAACAAAAAATGTAAAGAACATTCTCCTCTACAATTAATGTCTTTTAAGTTGTGCCGTATAATTTGAAATTGAAATACTAGGCGGCGCTGAAGTTGTAAAAACGTGTTTTTTTCACCGGAAAAAACAATTTTTTCCGGTGAAAAACCCGAAAAATAAATATTTAATTCCTTTGTTAACGAACATTTTGTTTCGCTTAATACCTAGTTACAATATGTCACATTTCGAGATTCGTACGTTTGTATTAATTTTCTGTTGATTTTATTTACAATCAAATTCTCTGTAAGTTTTGTTTAAAACTTTTATGTGTTTATTGCCCATTTAAACAAGTTATTTTACGTGAAATAAAATAATGTGTTTTCGACGCCAATCTTGTATGTTTTATCCTAGATTCCTCGAAAAATATTAAAAATTCAGATCAGACCAAATTTTTTTCGATTTTTAAGATCAGATTTTATATAAAATCACTACTAAATTAATCCCTTAATTGGGTCGCTAGAATTGCAGTCTGGCTAAAATTTATTGAAGGCGCAGATATCAGGGCGAAATATTTCGCCAGTCGATATTCAGTGACGAAGCGTTTCCGAACTTATGTTTATTTTAATTTTCTTTTTTATTTTCACCTGTTGAGAACATTTTCTGAAAATCTGTTTCATTCTTTGTGAATCATGAATCACTATGTATAGTTCACACCAGTCAAATATATCGAATCGGTATTAATTCTGAAGCTGTTTCAGGTGATTTAAAATTTGAACCGTACAGAATGGTTTATGGGTCAATTATTTCACCTTTGGTGTTAATATATAAAATATTTATCTCTTTTATTGGGAGGGGTGAGGTACAATTCAAAATTGAAATGGTAACATTCATTATGTGGCATCTCATTTTAAAGATCTCAAGACAACTTGACGCTCCAATCCAAAATAAAAAAGGAAAGATTTCAAATTTTCAAACAGTTTGAAATTTAGAATTCATTTACTCACGATGAAGTTTGATGCGTTACTTTAAATGTACTTTAATATATTTACAATAAAAAGTTAATTGTAAATTCAATTAATAATTTTCATTTAATTACAGTAAAATTGGGCTTACCGAGTTCCTAATTTAAACCTATAGGAAATAACACTCCCTCAGTCTTTTTTTTTTTTCATAGATTGAATTGATATTATATTTACCAATAAAATAAAAATCAATAGTTGGTTTTATTTAGTTCATGTAGTAATTTTTAAAAAAAATTCAAGTAATAAAATTAAATTAACTACCATCAAAATAATTATTAAAATATCATTTACTAGCCGGCCGATCTGTCTAGAACCTGGATCAGGTCAGACGAGGCAAATCCCGGAGCCAACACTGGGGCTCCTTGAGGCCTCCCGGGGCCAAGGGGCCTACTCCATGGCCGCCGAGCTTGCTTCGGTCACCATTCCCATCTTCCCAGAGGGCTCTACTTCTTGGAATCTCCGCACTGCATGTTATTCTCATTGTTGTGAAATACTAATAAATAATAATTATAGTATTCAGGCTTTATAGAAACCTGAAAAAGAAACTTAATTGTCAAAGATAGAATAATAGTAACTAAACTACACAAACCTTTGAGGACGAAAAATTCATAACTTGTTTCTTTGTCATGGTGGCAGAAATAAAATAATGAAGTAAAAGGATTAATTTACTTTTTCCGTAATGTATATCTTTAATTCACAACTTAACCCTCCTTGGGGCAAAGAAATAATGAACATTTTTATGTTAACCTTCAAGGGAGCTAGGGCCTCGGCCGATGACTTAAAACCTTCCCTGTGATAACATAAATGTATCCTTCAAATTTGAATTTTAATGGGTCGGTTTGTTCTCGTGTTATGCGATAAGAAACAAACAGACAAACTTTATATTTATATACATTTCTGAATAACTGTTCTAATCAATTAGCCTTCAACCTACTAACAAAAACGCTGTTAAAATTTTAAAAATTGGGCGATTGTTTGCAGAAATATTGTAAGAGCACCCCATTGGACCTCCCAAAACAGCGCCCCAGAGGCACCCCGTTATTACTGGTTGATGGTGATTGGTCTAGCCTCCCACGATGTGCTCGCATACCTTACCACTCTAGTCTATTAAATAATTATTTATTTAAACAGATTTTATTTTAAACAGATATTTTTTTAATTTACGTAATATTATTATTTTATTTAACGTAAATTTAATTCTATTATTTTTGTAATATTATTCATTCGATTGATTCGAATCATTCCGTTCCGACCCAGCTCAAACAGTGGTAGAGACTTATAGTTCACAGTTCGTTAATTCAATTTACTAATGTTTGTGCTTCAACCGGCAAATCTCCGTTACTACATATATTTTTTTTCGAAATGAAATATATTTAAAACCTTCTCAGTTATGCCAAGAAACATGGGTAAAAATTTGGTTGCGATTGATGGAGTAATTTTTTGTTTTGTTTATCCTGAACATACAAAAACAATCTTCCTTCTTATATAGTAGTATTTTTTTTTTGTCTTCAGTCATTTGACTGGTTTGATGCAGCTCTCCAAGATTCCCTATCTAGTGCTAGTAGTTTCATTTCAGTATACCCTCTACATCCTACATCCCTAACAATTTGTTTTAGATATTCCAAACGTGGCCTGCCTACAAAATTTTTTCCTTCTACCTGTCCTTCTAATATTAAAGCGACTATTCCAGGATGCCTTAGTATGTGGCCTATAAGTCTGTCTCTTCTTTTAACTATATTTTTCCAAATGCTTCTTTCTTCATCTATTTGCCGCAATACCTCTTCATTTGTCACTTTATCCACCCATCTGATTTTTAACATTCTCCTATAGCACCACATTTCAAAAGCTTCTAATCTTTTCTTCTCAGATACTCCGATGTCCAAGTTTCACTTCCATATAAAGCGACACTCCAAACATATACTTTCAAAAATATTTTCCTCGTCATGTATAATTAATTTTTGATGTATACAAATTATATTTCTTAGTGAAGGCTCGTTTAGCTTGTGCTATTCGGCATTTTATATCGCTCCTGCTTCGTCCATCTTTAGTAATTCTACTTCCCAAATAACAAAATTCTTCTACCTCCATAATCTTTTCTCCTCCTATTTTCACATTCAGTGGTCCATCTTTGTTATTTCTACTACATTTCATTACTTTTGTTTTGTTCTTGTTTACTTTCTTGCGATAGTTCTTGCGTAGGACTTCATCCATGCCGTTCATTGTTTCTTCTAAATCCTTTTTACTCTCGGCTAGAATTACTATATCATCAGCAAATCGTAGCATCTTTATCTTTTCACCTTGTACTGTTACTCCGAATCTAAATTGTTCTTTAACATCATTAACTGCTAGTTCCATGTTAAGATTAAGTAAAGTTAAAGTGAAGTTAAATATAGTAGTATAGATAAAGATTATTCATTATTCATTTGAAACCAAATTGAAGCTAAAATTTCATTAAATCTATTGGGTTTTATCAATTAATTATCATTAAATCGATTGTTAATCAGTTGTTTAACCGATAAATTTCCATTTTGAAAAAAAAAAATTGTAGCAATACTTTTAATAATCCTACTGTCTTTATTGAAGTGCTCTAATTAAGTCTTTAACTGTTTCAAAAATATCTATAAAACAAAAGTAATACTTCCTGGTTATTGATTCAACGATGAAAATAAATAGCTTTAAATTGCCATATAATAGTAGTTTTCAAAGATATTATGAAATATACAAGTTTTTTTTTATGCAACAGAGATTAACGCGTTGACAACTCTTTTTTTTGGCACAGCCTAGATAATCTGTTTACTAATAAATTGTGCGATAAGTGAAAAGTTTTATAAACATGTCGTTTTTAACATTAAATTTTTTATATTTATATGCCATTTATTTATTCATTCTCTGAATAAAAGCAGATAAAATATTACTTGATTTTAAAAATTCTGTCTTCAAGCTCGTATTATCAAATTTAGTTTTTAAATTAGTTTATTTTTTCTGGGTTGGGGTCATTCAGTTCACTGTGTACTTATAAAGGAATGTTTCATCACCATCATCATCTGTCAACTGTTAAGATAGCTGTTCTGTGATGTTATAGAATGAGTTTAAATATAATTAATGTATAACTATATTTATTAATTATATATTTTATTTCTGATGGTTATTAAAGTTAAATAAACGGTACTGTTCGTTTTAAACCGAATGATAGTTTTTTTGGCAAAATTGCAATTACTACCAAAGCAGAAAAAACTTTTGGCTTAAAATAAAAAACGCAGGTAAAGAGTTGCATATATTTCCTTTCCTGATTCATTCGTGGGCATAGCCTTCTTAGTATAATAAGAGTGAAACATCAAAGCAGTGATTCTCAACCTTTTCAGCACCACGATCCGCAAAAAGTAAAAAATAAAATATATATATATAGTTAATATTTCCGTAGCCTCCAACCACAGCCCAATTAAATCTTTTTTCTTTTTCTGTTTAGCCTCCGGAACCATCGTAAGGTATTATTTCAGAGGATTAATAAGGATGATATGTATGAATGTAAATGAAGTGTAATCTTGTATAGTTTCAGGTTGACCGTTCCTAACCCACCGGGTTGGTCTAGTGGTTAACGCGTCTTCCTAAATCAGCTGATTTGGAAGTCGAGAGTTACAGCGTTCAAGTCCTAGTAAAGCCAGCTATTTTTACACGGACTTGAATACTAGATCGTGGATACCGCTGTTCTTTGGTGGTTGGGTTTCAATTAACCACACATCTCAGGTATGGTCGAACTGAGAATGTACAAGACTGACTACACTTCATTCACACTCATACATATCATCCTCATTCATCCTCTGAAGTATTTAAACGGTAGTTACCGGAGGCTAAACAGGAAAAAGAAAGAAAGAAAGGTTGACCGTTCCTGAGATGTGTGGTTAATTAAAACCCAACCACCAAAGAACACCGGTATTGAACGATTTAGTATTCAAATTAGTATAAAAGTAACTTACGTACCTTTACTTGAATTTGAACCTTAGAACTGTAGACTTCGAAATCAGCTGATTTGCGGTGGCGAGTTCACCACTTGACCAACCCGGTGGGTTTATCCAATGAAACCTAGTTAAAACTATTTAGCTATGTTAATTGCGACGGATGTGAACATGAATGTATGAACTGTGCAAACATGAGCAATTTACATTTTCTAATTTGTTGTGTACGTGCTTTGTGTGATTTGGTCTGCTTGCATAATATTCGTTGTGAGAGCGTCATGAACGAAAATGCATATGATACGTTTGAACACGTTGAGATCTCAATAGTATAAAAGAGGCGTAAGGGATTGCAGAACGTCAGTTTAATTTCGAAACTCTTTTGACAACATTTGTGAATGAATTATCAAATGAAGATATTTAACAGCGTGTTGCAGCTTGTTGTGCTTTATTAGCACTATTTATTAAAGATGTGTTTGTACAAGAGTGTTATATTTTTATGACTGTGCAAGTTTTCATAGTTTAGAACCTAGGAATGTGGTTTTCAGGATTAAGAGCCTTATTTTGTGTTTGATTTCCAAGGGAATCCACCAAATGTCGTGATATGAGCGGAGATGACATCCCGATGGTTGTTCGGACCATGTCTTTTTGAGCAGTACATGAATAGTGAATCTTATTTGCAAAGGTTTGCAATATGATTAATTTTTTCGACTTGATGTAATCGGATACTATACTGCAAGGTATCAGATGGATTATATCATGGTTAAACAAAGATTTAGAAATCAACACATCGACCAAAGCATATCCTGGAGCAGACATTTATAGCAAATATAATTTTGTGATAATGAAATGTAGATTACGGTTTAAAACCCTGAAAAAGGTACAGATGAATCGGTGGAATTTAGAGAAGCTTGAGGAAGAGGAGGTACAGAAGATTTGTGAGAAGGACATCGCAAGAGGTCTGTGTAAAAACGATAAGGTAGCAAATATAGAAGAAAAATGGGAAAATGTTAAAAAGGAGATTCTTAAATCAGTAGAACGAACTTAGGCAGAACAAAGAGAACTGGTAGAAAACATTGGCTATCAGAGGATATATTGCAGCTGATAGATGAACGTATAAAGTATAAGAGTGCTACTGATGAAGAAGGTAAAAGGAACTATCGACAATTAAGAAATACTACAAAAAGGAAGTGCAAATTAGAGAAAGAAGAGTGAATTAGAGAAAACTGTTCAGAAGTGGAAAAAGAAATGATCATTGGTAAAATAGATGCAGCATACAGGAAAGTAAAGAGAATTTTGGGGAACATAAATTAAAATAATGAAATAAAGATGGACAACGATTTATAATACGAAAGAAAGGTCGATAGGTGGGTGGAATATATTGAAGAATAATACGAAGAAAATGAATTAAAAACTAATGTAGAAGGAGAAGAGGAAGTCGAAGAGGATGAAAAGAGAGATACAAAATTGAGATCTGAATTTAATAGAGCATTAAAGGATTGTAATGGGAGAAAGGCTCCTGGGACAGACGGGATACCTGCAAAATTATTGCGCAGAGCAGTTGTGGAAGCGATAGGTAGATTATATAAACAGACTGGTGTGAAATATTTACGAAAAAGGCGAAGTTCTGTCACACTTCAAAAAGAGATTTATTGTCATGACACTGAAGAAAGCGGGAGCTGATAAATGTGAAGAATGCAGAACAATTAGCTTAACTACTCGTGCATCAAACATTTTAACTAGCATTGTCTACAGAAGAATTGAGAGAAGAGTGGAAGAAGTATTAGGAGAAGACCGATTAGGTTTCAGGAAAAGTATAGGGACAATGGAAGAAATTTTACCGCTGAGATTAATAGTAGAAGGAAGATTAAAGAAACAAACCGATATACATGGCATTTATAGACTTTCAAAAAGGCATTTGATAACGTAGACTAGAATAAAATGTTCAGCATTTTATAATATGTAGGATTCAAGTATAGAGATAGAAGAACAATCGCTAACATTTACGGTAACCAAATTGCAACAGTAATAATCGAAGAACATACGAAAGAAGCACTAATAAAAAAAAAAGGAGTCTGGTAAGGATATTCCCTATCCTTACTACTTTTTAATCTTTACATAGACTAGCAGTTAATGGTGTTAAAGAACAATTTAGAACCGAAGTTACAGTGCAAGATGAAAAGATAATGATGCTACGATTTGCTGATATAATAACTCTTGCCGAGAGTAAAAAATTTAGTAGAAACAATGAATGGTACGAATTAAGTCCTACGCAAGAACTACCGCATGAAAATAAACAAGAACAAAACGAAAGTAATGAAATGTAGTAGAAAAAATGTTGATGGACCACTGAATATAAAAATAGGAAGAGAAAATATGGAGATAGAAGAATTTTGTTATATGGGAAAGGAGAATTACTAAAGATGGACGAAATAGGATTGATGTAAATTGCCGAATAGCACAGGCGAAACGAGCATTCAGACAGACATATAATTTGTTTACATCAAAAATTAATTTAAACGTCAGGAAAAGATTTTTGACAGTATATGTTTGGGGCGTAGCTTTATACGGAAGTGAAACTTGGACGATCGAAGTACCTGAGAAGAAAAGATTAAAAGCTTTTGAAATGTGGTGCTATAGGAGAATGTTAAAAATCAGATGGGTGGATAAAGTGACAAATCAAGAGGTGTTGCGACAAATCGATGAAGTATTTGGAAAAATACAGTTAAAAGAAGATAACGACTTATAGGTCACCTAATAAGACACTCTGGAATAGTTGCTTTAATATGGGAGGGAAAGGTAGAACGAAAAATTTGTGCAGGCAAGCAACGTTTGGAATATGTAAAACGAATTGTTAGGAATGTAGGATGTAGGGGGTATACCGAAATGAAACGACTAGCACTAGATAGGGAATCTTGTAGAGCTGCATCACACCAGTCAAATGACTGAAGAAAAAAATAGTGTTTAAAGATAAAATTATAGAAACTCTAGGAGAAGGGCAGAACTCCAGTTTTAATTAACCTTGAATACGTACCCAAAAAACAATTTTTGGCTCTAACTCCGGTGCCTGTGATCCGATTCGCTTGAAAATCAATATGCCTCTATTCCCAACAGGTATACGTCATCCCACCAAGTTTAGTCTTTCTTTCTTTTTCTGTTTAGCTTCCGGTAACTACCGTTTAGATAATTCTTCAGAGGATGAATGAGGATGATATGTATGAGTGTAAATGAAGTGTAGTCTTGTACATTCTCAGTTCGACCATTCCTGAGATGTGTGGTTAATTGAAACCCAACCACCAAAGAACACCGGTATCCACGATCTAGTATTCAAATCCATGTAAAAATATCTGGCTTTACTAGGACTTGAACGGTGTAACTCTCGACTTCCAAATCAGCTGATTTGGGAAGACGCGTTAACCACTAGACCAACCCGGTAGGTTACCAAGTTTAGTCTAAATCGGTTAAGATTTACGTCCGATAGAGCGGACAAAAATATCTGTATACAACATTGTAGAATCGTATTCAGAAGATTCTAAAACGTAAAGGAAAGATTCTTCTCTCCCCCTTCCGAATCTTCCTTAGAAAATCTGACCGAGCACTAAAGCGATTTCTACTAATTCTTTGGAAATCCGGTTAAAAATTATATTTATTTATTATTTAATTATTTAAGATTCTCGATTAGATATCAAAACCTAATAAAAAAATATTTGTAATGGCATATAATTAATCATTTAATTTAGCATTAGGAGTATATTATTATTTATTTAAACATTACCTATGAAAATGTAAATAAAAGTATTTTTTATGTTTCACCAGTCTACATAAGTTTATTGTAGAACAGTAAGCATCATACCAGTCTTATCTCTAAAGATAATTTATTCTTAAGAAGATAAAAGGTAACGTAAAAAAAGTGCACGCAGTAGAACAAAAAAAAAGTTGTAAACGTACCCAAAAACCCCTTTTTATATTGCTCTTAACTCGGTTCTTGCGAGCCGATTCGCTTGAAAATCAATAGAGCCCTATTCCCAGTAGGACTGAATTACCCCACCAAGTTTCAACAAAATCTGTTAAGATTTGCGCCTGGTAAAACGGATGAAAAAATTTAACATTAATATGTGTATAAATTTGACCGGACGCATTAACGATTTAGTAACGATTTATAGACCATATCTTCGAAGAGTATTTGAGGGATAAACCTTATTTGCAAAATAAGATTTCTCCGTTCAGATAAGAAGCGATCTTTTTATTTTATGTTTTTTAATAAAGTAACCAGAGCCAGATGCAGCCAGTTGCGTCGCACATATAACAGTGGTAGTGATTGTGTTGTTGAGCTGCCGTCGCAAACCGTACACCGTCGCAAACCTTAAAAAATTAACATTAAAAAGAAACCGAAAATTTTCTTCAGATATTTATCTGAAGAGTATTTTCAAACCCAAATCTACTGAATATCTCGTTTAGTGTAGTCGGAAATAGGGAAAATTCTCTTCGCCCCTTTCAGGGTCGAATTTCGAAAAATCTAAAATTAATTGATTTTTATATTAGCACATGAAGGAAGATTACACGCACCAAAAATCAAGTTGATATCTTCTTCATTTGTTACCGAAAAATAAAAAAAATATCCGGGTCTCAAACAAAATTAAAAAATCCATTTTAGCCCTTTAAACTTGGAATTAAAAAAAATCTAGAATTTTTTAAAATATTCACATGAAAATTACACGATCAAAAATCAAGTTGATATTTTCATTTGTTACCGAAAAAAAAGAAGTAAATTTCGTTGTTACTTCATTTTTCCCTTTAAATTCGGAATTTAAAAAAAAATCCTTTCTTTGTGTGCACTTACACCGTAAGGAACGTATGTACAAATTTTCATCAATTGATCTTCAGTAGTTTTCCTGGGCTTTGATTATGAATCACTCACATGTTTTATACACAGAGCCTATCACGAAGTTCTCCCGGGACTTTCCTAACTTATTCTACTCGTAAAAGTAATGGAAAAGGTTCATATATATGTTCTAAACACCTTCCTTTGCGAGTTACGACTATTGAAAAATTTCGCTCGAATTTCAGCTACTCTGGTGAAATGAGGTCGTACTGAAATTTTTAGAACGTAATTAAGGGGCAGAATTAGTAATTTATTATGGTTTTTAACTTGAAAAATCGAATAAAATAGGTTTCAAAACCGTATTTGCAGTAGTCTTTTAGGAATCCTGGGTGAAAAACAAAAAATTGGAGTAAAATTTTTTATTTATTTTGACATACAGTAATTTTTTAAATGGGTAAAATACATACGAGGTGTGTGAGAAAAGTAATGAGACTGACTTTTTACTTACCAAAGTTTTTATTTTTTTTCAAACAACAATCCCCTTCAAAGTAGTTCCCTTGGGCAGCTATAAACCGGCGGAGTCGTTGTTCCCACTCCTGGTAGCAGCGCTGGAAGGCTTTTAACTGGTCGGTCACAGTCTTTTGAATGTTCTCCAGAACTTTAAAATGACGTTCTTTTAAGACATGTTTCAATTTCAGGAAAAGGAAAAAGTCCCAAGGACTCAAATCAGGTGAAGTAGGGGGTTGAGGAACCGTAGGAATGTGCTTTGAGGTCAGAAATTCCCTGATGGAAATGGCCGTGTGACACGGGGCATTGTCATGATGAAGCATCCACTTGTCTGGTCTCACGCCAATTACTTTTTTCCTGATCCTTTCAAGGACACCTTAGTGAAACACTTGGTTGACAGTTTGTCCTGGAGGAACAAATTCTTCATGCACGATACCCCTAGTGTCAACAAAGCAAATCAGCATGGTTTTGATCTTTGATTTGCTCATTTGACATTTTTTCGGGTGAGGAGATGATTGAGTGTGCCACTCTTCGCTCTGCCGCTTTGTTTCAGGATCGTATTCAAATATCCAGGATTCATCACCTTGGATCACACGATTGAAGAACTTTGTCATTGTCAATCCTCTCTAGAAGATCAATGCACACGTTTTTCGATTGTCCTTCTGTTCCGTTGTGAGGTTTTCGGCACAAATTTCGCACAAACCTTTCGCATGTCCAAATTGTTTGTCAAAATTTGATGTACGATGAAAGTGTTTAAATTTAATTCTTCACTCATCATCGTTATTGTTAAACGACGGTCTGATTTCACAAGAACCCTCACACGCTCAACATTTTCGTCAGATTTTGAAGTTGAAGGTCTCCCTGAACGAGGTTGATCTTTTCAACGTGTTCTCGGCCTTCCAAAAATGATTGTATTGGGATGTGGAATCCTGCGATTCGGGAAAAGTATTTAATACTGAACTACAACAGCTGTAACATTACCATTACACACACCCTAAGTGAATATCATATCAGCGTATTCCTTTGTTGTAAAGAAGTAAGAGTTACTTCAATGGGTAACCAAATTAAAATTCACAGGAAACCTTCAAAGTACCCGATATATTTAATGTACCTTACAGAATGATTTAAATACTAATACAGTATTGCGCATTGTTGATTAACTGTTTTTATTTTATTGCCAACTTCGAAAAAATATTTTTTCAAATAATTTACTGTATTTTTGTCATTAGTAAAAAAATTATTATGTAAGTAATTTTTATTTATTTATTTTTAATTTACATTTTTTGTGTAGTTAACGGTTTTTTTTTACATTTTATAACAGCAATTTTTAAAAGTAAATTTATTTTACATCACTAAAAATAGAGTTGGTTTTATTTACGTTAAATAAGAACTTTTCTGTCATATGTAGTAATGTATTATTTGTAAATAAAATTGGAATTTTTCTAACTTTCTTAATTTTATTCAACTTATCTTACACCGTTTTGTTAAACATTTAATTCTCTATGAGTTTGGTTTAAAACTTTTATGAATTTTTTTTACCCATTTAACAAAGTTATTGTACACCAAACATTTAAAAAATAACAGGGGTTATTACCCCAATTTATTGTTTTTCACTCCAGATTTTTCAAAACCTACTTATTTATTTATTTTTTTCAGGTTAAAAACTATGAGAAATCTAATTCTGCCCCTTCGTCCTGAAAATTTCAGTATGACCTCATTTCACCAGGCCATCTGAAATCCGAGCGAAATCTTTCACTAGCCGTAACTAGCAAAACGGAGCATTTTAAAACATAAAATAATGCTTGTTTATATGAACTTTTCCATTATTTTCAGAAGTAAAATTGGTTATGAAAGTCCCGGGAGAACTTCGTGATACACTCTGTATATAAATATGATTGAAAGTTGAATAGTGCAGTGGGTTCAGATACATTTTGTGAATGTACTTAATGTATAAATTTGTAATATACAGTATCATCTAAAAAAGGTTGCAGCCATTTAAAAAAAACATATATCAGAAACTACCAGAGATAATCAAACGAGTATTTTTTTTAAATTTCACCAATTCAGAAAGTTTTTTTATATGTTTTAGAATGTTTCGTTATGAGCTCCGTTGGTGAATTTGCAACAATCAGACTATAATCGACTTCTGTCCAGGTCCGCTGGATCATCGCAGGTGCAACTGTGGCAATAGCAGCGTTGATCCGTTATCTTAAATATTTTGGCATAACTCAGGTAATGGGGATGTCAGCAACCCAATGAAATTATTGAATATGTCAGAGATCCCCAAAAATAAATGTCTGGTACGGTTTGATGTCCGGTCGTTTGATTGGCCCATTATTTTTTCTTGAGCTTACTATCACGGAATGTTTATTTATTCATACTATAACTTTACGTTTTCCCGCAAGTCTGTCTTTTAGCCTCCGAGAAACCCAGATTTGATACTCCTAGACTTTTTTTTTTAGAGGGAAACGTTAAAAACATTGTCTTCGGTGAAAAAATCAGGTATGTACATCATTTAAGTCAACGGATCACCGCTACTATTGCCACAGTTAGGCCAGCTATGATCCAGCGGACCTGGGCAGAAGTTGTTTATCGGCAGTATGTTTGTGGAACGACCAATGGAGCAAATTGATACATTCTAAGGTATCTAAAAACTTTTTGAGTTTGTAAATTAAAAAAAAAAATACTCGTTTCTGAAGAAACGAATTTTTCTAAAGAAAAATCTCTAGTAATTTATGAGATACGATTTTTTTAATTTACTGCAACCTTTTTCGATGTTTCTGTATAGTGTATTTACTTTTGTTATTCTATTATTAGTACGTCAGACTCTAATCTAAAACTACGTTTCACTGGTTGTACTCTGGAATTCTTTAATAAATAAATAAGGAAGCGAGTTGAATTTCCAAATTTTAATACAAACCCAAACCCTTACGTAATGAAATCTTTCTGAGAAAGATCCATTGATTTTTTTCGTTAATGTAATAATTATCATATGGTAAATTCATATTAATTTTTGACAATTTATTACTTCCTTGTTCGAAATAAAGGAAGTATTGTAATCACGAACATTTTCAGTTTTAAGATTTCAACGGAAATATCCATTTTGATTATCCCTGAATACATTTTGACTAGTTTCGGCGTGATGCTGTACGTATGTATCTCGCAAAATTCAAAAACGATTAGCTGTAGGATGTTGAAATTTTAGATTTAGGGTATATGTAACATCTAGTTGTGCACCTCCCCTGTTGATTGCAATCGACTAGACGAAAAGTGTCCAAAAAGCCCAAAATCCAAAAAAAATCATTTTGGTCTTTTTCTTAACTGCAGTAATAAGTTCTTATAAAGAACTTTTCAACGATATATCATTAATGGTATTTATTTTCATCGGTTCTAGAGTTATAAGGAAATAAAATTTTAATTGATGAAATTTTTGGATCTTACGGGAAGGTAAGGAACCTTTTTTTAAATTTAAATGTATTGATTTAATAATAATTATTATTATCCTCTCATTAAAAAAAATTCAATGAATATCAATAACAAAAAAAAAAAAAAAATACAAATATGAATAATGTTAGAAGTTATTAATGAAATAAAATTTTATGTAGTTTTCACTTTAAAACAATGTGTATACGTAATTTAATAGACGTACCAGGAAGTCATGTCGTGTGTACACATCAAATTTTATTTTATTTTGTTCGACAGATCAAATGATGGAAAATTCATGTATTTCACACTGCTCATTTTACGCCCACATCAGTCCCCCATGGTCGACATTCGTTCAGTTATCCGTGTGTGAATGAATTGACGTCATTTTTATGGCCTGCATGTGAATTTTTTTTATATTTCACCTACCTGCCTGCTTAATTTTTTCTATGTTTATTTAAATTTATATTTAATTTTATCATATTCTAATTAATTTGTTTTTATTGTTTATGTTGTTTAATTTCGTTCATTGATTTTTTTCTGATGTTAGCTTAATGTAAGTCTGTCACTTTTCCTTTATTCTGAATGACAACGTTAGAGTAAGTCGTGTTATTTTTATAACAGTAGGTAAATCGACCTTGATCGTAAAAGGTTCATTCTTTTTTTTTATATAAGAGTTAGACAAATATATGTGTACACCTGTGTACTACTGAAAGCTTCGTATTATTTTTAGCATTTTTTTCTTTTTAATTTTCTTTATTATTTGATGCTAATAATCCGTAAAAATTATAGAAGATAATAGATATTGTTTTAAAATCTTTATTTATTATAAATGGATGTAAAAATGAGCATGAAATATAATTTTTTTAATTTTAGTAAAGGTTAGAAATATTAATGAATGGGTTTAATAGGCTGAGTTTACTGAGGCCAACATCAGATCTAAATTTAGTTTTGTTTTTTCTCCTTTCTTCTAAATAAGCAATTTGCTTATTTTTATCTATTACTAGTTTTATGTTACAAAGAAAGAATCTACTAGTGCCATAATCTTTTATAGAATTTTTGTTTGTTTTATATACTTAAATTTCTTAAGATAAAAAATTTAAAAAGCGCTTCTTTTATCCCTTAAAATTAATAGAAAGACATCTTTAGGAAACATGTCTGTTGGTTATTTAAAACAGATAAAATATTACTCTATTAGTTTTAGACAACTTAATATTATTTATTATCTATTCCAAATTAAATATACTAAGTTCGATTTAATGTACTGTGTGATTTTGAGAGACAAAAAAGAATGATAATAAAATTTAATTTTTATTAAAATAACTTATAAACTTGCTGGATTTAGTTTTCGATATGTAAACTTATATTAAGAATAAATCTGTTACATGTCCTTAATAGGCTAGAATTTATGATAAAAAGGTTAATTTTGGAAAACCTTTTAAAGGAAGTATTGTGAAATACTTCATTATAAGTGTTGTGAAAGGAAGTATCGCCAAAAATTTCGGTTTCCAGATTTCAACAGAAATATACATTTTGACTCTCCCTGAATCCATTTTGACTAGTTTCGGCTTGACGTCTTTACCTACGTATGTATGTATGTATCTCGCATAACTAAAAATCGATTAGCCGTAGGATGTTGAAATTCTGAATTTAGGACTGTTACAACACCTATTTGTGCTCGTCTCCTTTTTATTAAAATCGACCAAATGGTCCATAAAAGCCCAAAATCCAAAAAAACATTTGAATTTTGGACTTCTTCTTAAATGCAGTAATAAGCCCTCATTGAAAGCTTTTCAACGACCTATCATAACTGATATTTATTTTCATCGGTTCCAGAGTTATAGCCAAATAAAATTTTAATTAATGAAATATTTGGATCATATAAGTGGCACATCGGTTCGAATCAGACTTCATCTCCTTTTTTTTTCTACATTTCTATATTTAAATATATTGATTTATTAATAATCATTAACGTCTGACTGTAAAAAAAATTACGATAAATAATCCGATAAGAAACAAAAAAAATATCAGAAGTTTTTAATGAAAAAAACATTTTTTGTGCTTTTCATTTTAAAAAAATGTGTAAATGTAATTTATTAGGCGTACAAGGAACTCATGTGTTCCCCACACCCGAGTTTTCCCTACGAAATTAGTGATAATTTTTCAATATTTCTATTCCATATATTGACTTATACGTATTTCTTTTTTGAAATAATTAAGATGATTTACGAAGAATGTATTTCAGGATGTTCTATTGGTAAAAATAAAGAATAAAGTTCATATCAATACAGATTCTGAAACGCTTCGTTAGCGAATGTCGGTTGGCAAAAGAGTTCGCCCGCGCCATCGGTAAAATTAAGCGAGAATTTAATTCTTGGTATTCAAATTAAAGGGTAAATTTAAAAAAGGGTTTATACGAAACTTCACACTTTTCTCTATCAGCTAAAAAGCACTTAAAAGCAACTTTTTTTTAACAAATTAATTTTACATGGCGGATCTATCAACTGGACTCAAAGATCGACAGACTTAACACCTCGATATTATTACCTGCGGGACCACTTGAAGTCATTAATATATGAACAAAAGTGTAATACAAGAGAATAGTTAGTTATTCGAATTCTCATTGCAGTACAACTAATACAAAACATCCCTGTTGATATACGGAAGGCCACCAATAAGATTGTTCGTCTGGCATAGTGCTGTATCCACTGTGGTGGAGGACATTTTCAGTAGTTTAATTGTTTGTATTTTTGTTTTACATATTGAAATTTTTGTTTCGTTTAATGCCTAGTTAAAATTTTTCCATGTTTTTATTTATTTTTTATTTTTAATAAAGTTCGAAATTCTTACGTCTGTATTTAGTTTCTATACTTTATTCATACCGTTTTACTCGGAATCAAATCCTCTATAAGTTTTTTAAAAATCTTTTTGGTGTTATTTCCCATTTAACAAAGTAAATTTACGCTACAATCAGTATTATTTTCGACTTTAAACGTTTGTCTTTTACCCCGGATTTCTGAAAAATGTCTAAAAATACAGTTCTGGGACTTATAATTTTATAAATTTCCAGATTAGATTTCATATAAAATCATTAAATTTAACTCTTAATTTAACTCCCAAAAGTTATAGTGGCAAAATGGGGCAAATTTGAACTAGGTGTTAAACGAAACAAAGCTTTCCATTTCACGAAAGTATGAAATGTCTTAGAAAAAATAACAGATATTTTAGAACTGTTGATGTCCTCCACCACAGTGCATAAAAGCACTCTGAACTGTATTTAAACAGGGTTGTTTTGTATTGGGAGTACCGTACTGAGAATTGTAATAACTAACTCGTCTCTTGAATTACACTTTTGTTCACATACTAATGATTTCAAAAGACCGCACAAATATACTCCATAGGTTTTTTAGTCCGCCGACTTTGAAATCTTTGAATTGGTGATGTATTTTTAGTTTTGTGTTTAGGTTTATTTATTAATTTTGGTTCTTTTCACTATGTTTTTTATATTAATTTTTTTAATAATGATTTTATTATTTTGGTTTATTTAGTTTTATTTGCTTCTTTTACTAAAAGTGCTCAGTTTCCGTTTTGTGTTTGGTTACCTTTAGCTATAGCAGCTCCTACTCCTGTTTGTTCTTTAGTACATTCTTCTACTTTAGTAACTTCTGGTGTTTATTTAATTATTCGTTTTAATTATTTTATTTTATTTTGCGATACTTATTTTTTAATAATTATTTCTTTAGTTACAATAGTTTTATCTGGGTTTGCTGCTTGTTTAGAAAATGATTTAAAAAAGATTATTGCCTTTTCTACTCTTAGACAATTAGGATTTATGTTTTTTACTCTTTCTCTAGGTTCTTTAACTCTTTGTTTTATTCATTTGTTGATTCATGCCTTATTTAAGTCATTACTCTTTTTGTGTTCTGGAATTTTTATTCATTGTTTTTTAGGTAGAAAAAGTCGCGTTTAAATGTTGTATAACTGTAAGTGAAACGTGTGATTGGCAGTGGCGGCTCGTAGCTAAAATTAGTGGGGTGCTACGCCAGAAAATTTTTTTCTGGGCTTTTTCAAGGCCATGGTTAAAGTTTTCTGTAAAATAAAAGCAAAAAAGAAAAAATGAATCAAATGGAATAGCTGGAAGCAGGATAATAATCTAATTCTTCACTTTATTTCATTCAAGATAAAGATAAAAAGCGACTCATTGTATTAATTTATTCGGTTTAACCGAATAAATAATAAAATGTCTGTGCAGATAGTAATTTATAAAATTATTAAATAATTTAATAAAATGTCCTCTTAAAAACACTATAGTTTAGTGGTGCTTAATTTAAATTTCTATGCACACAGAAACAAATACATAATTAGTATTACTAATACTAATATTAGTAATACTATTAGTAATACTAATTATCATCTCTTTCGCCCTTCCAGCGTGTTTTCGAATAGATTTTGTAATCAAAGAGTCCTTGCTTTCCGTCATCTTCTGATCGTTACTGAAAAAACAGTTAAACCATTTTCCTATTCCTTCCACCTACTAACCTAGAAAAGGGAACCAACAAATAACGTTTCATACACACACGGAGTAAAAAAAAAACTACCTTCTACCAGCACGCCAGGCGGCATTGCAGGAGCGATAGTATTCTCTCTCCCTTGTAGCCTGGCGTGCAGCTTCCTATGTGCGCATTGAGCACAAAAGCCAAACACCACGCCGCTGGAAATGTGAAGCGTACAGTTCCGTACAAAGATGTTTGAATCTTTTTCATAAACTGGGGGATGGCTACTTACATTAAGTTTAAGGATAATATATTGTACAAGTATAAAGAAATAATTAAAGAAAAATTCATTGTATTAAAAGTTATCGATAATATGAAGTAGAAATAGGGGTGCTGGAGTTCCACAGTGCCTATACGCGAGTTGCCACTGGTGGTCGGAGTTGTCCCATCGTGCTGGAAAATCATCTGACTTCTTGTTATCATAGGAATATTTTCTGATAGATTACCAAACTATTCTGCAAAACGTTATATAGAAAAAAAAGTGTAATTTGGGCCCCAAGAATTACGGTCTAGCATAATTTTACCGAATGGGAAGAAATCAGGGTGAAATCTTTTGCTTGCTGACACTCGCTAACGAATCGTATATTAACCTATTTTTACATGAATATTCGTTATTTTCACCAGTAGAAGATATCTGGAAAGTTTATTAAATTCTTCGTGAATCACTTTGTACAATAACAAGAATTAAAAAAAAAAAATTAAAAAACTGGCATGTATTTTTTATTTCTATAAATAGTAATCAGAGTATAATATGAAGAAATGCCAAAATAACTGGTCGCACAATTTTAAGAAAAAAAAGCCTGTTCAGTCTCTAGCTATAAGTCAACCTTTGTTACGTAATACTTTAATATTAAGATTTATATAGAAATAAACATCGCGTAATTTAAAAATTCGTACAATAAAAGATGCTCATTTTAAGTATGCATCTGCTGGTGTCTTGTAAACCTTTTTTTTCTGTTCCGGAACTACCGTCAGGTATTGCTCAGAGAGATAAATAAGGTTGATATGTTTGAATCTAAGTAAAGTGTAGTCTTCTACAGTCTCAGGTCAACCATTTCTTAGATGTGTGGTTAATTAATACCCAAGCACCAAAGAACACCGGTATCTATAAAACTAACTGCCTTTACTAGGATTTGAACCTTAGAACTCTCTACTTCGAAATCAGCTGATTTGCCATGACGCGTTCACCACTAGACCAACCCGATGGGTTGGTGTCTTATAAACTAGAAACACTATTCACAGCTTCAATTAAGGAATTTTTTCTTTATTGAATGCATCGAAAAATACCCTATTGACATATTTAAAACCCCTTACCATTTTCCCATTATGACGACTAACATTGAAAATAGAATTTTTAAATAATTATTAATTATTCTTTGATAACTTTTTTAAACGCAACCACTGAGAAACTATATACCTCATTATCTCTTGTAACTATCACAATGCTGTAACACTATAAAATATTTTCATTTGTATGATAGCGGTCAAAGGTTTCATGGATGGTTTAAATTTTTTAACATAGATTTTGCTTTCCCGTCTAAATACCGCTGTAGGAAAGCTATAGTAGTAGAATCAAAAGTATTTTAATCGGTCCAATTTGGGCATATGCGGTTTAAAGTGTGTAGTATTTTAATTAATTGTCAGTATTAATCTGATTCTTTAATTTTAAGTCATTTTTTTCCTAAATCATGATAAAATGATTATTTGCTGATCTTTTTTCTTTCTTGTCGTACAAGGAAGTACCGTACGACGTCACGCCGAAATTAGTCAAAATGGATTCAGGGATGGTCAAAATGGATATTTCCGTTGATATCTGAATACCGACATTTTTCGCAATCACAATACTTTCTTTATTTCGTAGAAAGAAGTAAAAATAATAAAATTTTGTTATAATTTAATGTGGTTAAATTAAATAATTATCCATAATATTTTAATTTATTTTATATAAATATGATTTATATAAAATAATTCTTATATATTATGAACAAATATATTTCAGAGGGTTTCTAACCTATTTTTAAAAAAATAAAATAAACAAATATTTTAATTCTGCTCAGTATATAATACTTTATATTGATCACTTGGGAAAAATCGGTAGGTAAGCTACTCTATGGACAAAAAAAAGAATTTGCTAGAACTTTTGCCTGTTTGTTCAAATGACACCATGGTAAAACCTTGATCATTTGATATTTTGATCAAATATCATAAAATAGATAATTAATTAAAACATAACAATAGATTTAATTATATCTTTAATTAAAATACAGGAAATAATATTAAGGCAAATTCATGAAGATACTAAATATAAAAAATAACTATAAAATAATTCACAATTAAAAGAGATATAATTAAAATTATTTTAGCACATATTTACAGAGTGTGGCAATCAGTTACCTATATACTACTCGAGTTGACAACACTACTTGTGCGATTGGGTTTCGAATAGCATTGTATTTTTAACAATGGTATGTTAATCCATGCAGAAACGCATCTTTTTTTGGACAGTGCATGTTAGGCAAGTCGATCGTATCCATGCAGCAAGAGTTCTGTCAGAAATTTGTTGGTCGGAAAAATAAAATAATTTGTAATAAGTGAGATCCGCGAGAAGTCGGTGAAAATGGAAAAAGAAAAAAAGGGGGAAACGGGGTAAAGCAACTGGAAAGGGGAAAGACAAAGGGCAATGGGCAATGGGGGAAAGGGAATATGGTAAAAATGAAAATGGGAAAAGGAAAAGGGGGAAAGGTTAAATTTTGTGAACTTCCGTAACGTTCATTTTTTTAATGTTTTATCAAACTCTCAATTGTGTTCATTTATTATATATATATATATATACTCAATTCTAGCAATAGCGATGCTTTGCCGGATCTGCCAGTTAGTAATAAATATTCTTGCTCAATGACTCTAGGAAAACAATTTCCGTTGCCAGTTTTTTTTAACTAACGTAAATTTCACTTTTTAATAAATATTTTTATGGAAAGTGTGTAAAATAAATGGATTTTTAAAACAAAAAATATATACATTTTTATGTATTTTAAAATAAATTAATAACCTAAAGGATTGTAATGGAGTTATAAAAGGATGTTAATAAACGGTTAGCTTATTAGTTTTGCCAAGAAATAATTACAGATTACTGTAATGCCTTTACTCCAGCAATCACAATAATTTCAGTTGTACGATGTCACAGCCCGTACCGGCATCGATTCTCAGTGAATGCCGACGCGATTTCTTTCTCGCTTTGACATTCAATGGTTCTCCCACTTACAAGACCTTTTTGAAACGTTATTATTTTTTGTGGGGGTATTTGAAAGCTCAAATTTTTACTCGTTCCCTCCCTGACGTTAATGCTCTTAAAAAATGCAGTTCATCAGAAATTGTGAATATGCAGGACATTTTACAGCGCATCATACCAAATGTACGTGGGAGATGACAGCAATACTTTGACGTCTTCAGAGGACATCTCCAAGAGGTATTCAAAACGTAAAGCCTGGTTTTTTTTTTAATTCAAGGTAGTTTTGTGAATTTTTGTTTTGGGATTTCTTAACAGGGTTCGATTGTATTTATCTCGGCGTAAAATAAATGCGTTACATACTTAAAAAAATGAGCCTACCTTATCCTATCCTATATCCTATCCTTATCCTAAAAAAAAATGAAATACCTTATCCTGTACATAAACGTTGAAGGGGAGCAGAAAATTCAGAGTTTTTAAACAGTAATATTTAAAAATTAATAGACAGAATAATATTGTTACTGTAATAAAAAAAACCTTTCATTGTATGTTAAATAAATTGATGGGTAATCTTTTTTAAATGGTTCAGAAATTTATTAAATTTGGTAACAGAAGCAAAATAAGGACCTTTTTTAAATCAGGCTGAAAACATATCTGTTATTTTTAAATATTTTACACGATTCATATATGGGCGTTAAACAATAGAATGACAGCCTATTTTTTTATCATGAAAACCAGTTTTGATTTTTCGTTGTAAATTTTCCTCAAGAAATATTACATACGAGTATGTACGTAAGCATAATAAATATTAAACAAAATTAATTTATCATTTAATCTGAATCACAAGAAATGATAATTTTTTTTCAGTAAAATAGAAAGTGTTTTTTCCACGATTAAATTATGTTTGCACGCGGAAAAAATATTTTTGACATATAGATTTCTCTTTCTTATGGACATGAAAACTACCGTGATTTTGCGCCACTCACTTTCAAATTGTTTCTTAATAATAACTCGTCCCAAAATCTCGGTCGAGTTCGTTAACGGCCAAAATCGGACCATGAGGATGCAAATGGGAGAATTTTTCGAAAAAACAAAATATCACTATAATTTTCTCATTAAATAAAATACTGAATTCGTTTGAAGTTTCTACCATTCTTTCGATAAGGACCTAAAACTTATTTAAGTAGGTTTTTGATATCACTAGCCGTTGGCCTAGGGGTGGAAAAAATGGGGTTTCAAGAAAAAAAAAGAATCATGCCTCCCTTAATAGGCACAGTATCGAATCGGTTTAAAGTGGTCGTTAGTCCTCTAAACGTTACGTAAAACTGTTGTCCGAAACAATTTTTGATATGACCAACACTTACGGCAAAGGATGACCAAATTGTTATATGCCAGTTACATGAAACTTTTTTCACATGCAACCATCGTCGTATTGAGTAAATTAGAAGTTTTTCTTAATTTTAAGGTGGAAATCTTTTTTATTTCCTAATTAGCACCGGGGAAATCTATCTCCGCCTTCCGGCTTGTAGAAAGGTTTTTTTTTAAACTGTGAATCAATTTAAAAAATGTATTTGATATTTGTGTGTGTGTTTTTAATTTATTAAAAATAATAATTAAATTATAATAAAACTTTCTTATAAACCATAATATTGTGTTCAGTTAGATATAATTCATTATAACCCACCGGGTTGGTCTTGTGGTGAACGCGTCTTTCCAAATCATCTGATTTTGAAGTCGAGAGTAAAGCGTTCAAGTCCTAGTAAAGTCAGTTATTTTTACACGGATTTGAATACTAGATACCGTGGATACCGGTCTTCTTTGGTGTTTGGGTTTCAATTAACCGCATATCTCAGGAATGGTCGAACTGAGACTGTACAAGACTACACTTTATTTACACTCGTACATATCATCCTCTGAAGTATTATCTGAAAGGTAATTACTGGAGGCTAAACAGGAAAAGAAAGGAAAAGATAACAAAAAATTCCCGTTACCTTTTAATAAAAACATTCGTTGTGGTTTTTTAATAATTAAACCGTAGACAATTTTTAAAATATAGCTTAATTGAACATGAAGGAAACATTTAAATTTAAAAAACAACGATTTTGTATTAAATTACCTACCTACTAGATTACGATGTCAGAAAGATTAAAGGTATGATCAATAAATGTTAATAATTTTATCAATATTCCACGTATATTTTCTCTTATGAAGCTATGTATATATATATTATTTTAGAGATGTTATTAATAGAACTGTAATTTTTTGAATTGCTCTTTGTTGCGCAACTTTGGAAAGATTTCAAAAATGTAGTGTCTTACAGACGATACGATGGGTTGGACATAGGCTGGATAGAGTAAATATAGCCTGTTGGACATGAGTTCGCCAACCTGTATTGTCTCATTTCAATGCTGATACAACTCTTGTCAGAACGACAGACAATACTGTCTGTTTTACTTCTCTTCTATCATTTATTATGTTTAAAGTTGAAATTTAGAGTATAACTAATTAATTTTTAATTTATTTTATGTGGCAAACTATACGTTGACTATTAGTTCTCATATATTATAAACATTTCACTTTAATTTTTAAAAATATTTTTATAATTTTATATTGATAAATTAGTTTTCAAAATATAACTTTTTTTTTAGGTAATTTTATTTATGCATTTGCTTTAATACTTTTTTTTTACTTTTTTATTAATATAAACGTTTGTATTTTAAATTAATTACATTAAGATATATAAAAATAATAATTTTAATAATTTTTAATTATTTAATTTAATATATAATTATTTATTATTATTTTCATATCATAAAATTTCATATTCTGTATAAAATATTAACTGTATATTTATTAAAAAAATTAATTTCGTTAAAAAAATATAATTTAATTTTAAATAAATATTAAGCTGTCAACTTAATATATAGAATGTTAAAAGAAGTTAGAGAATGGAGGTATTCCGAAACGCTTCAACTACAGATGTTAGAGTGACAACGCTAGGAAGGACGGAAAATATTAATTATAATTCCTTTTTACTTCTTGTACAAGGTAAAGAAAGTATTATGATCGAGAAAAATTTCGGTCTTCAGATTTCATCTCTTTTTTCTTTTTTATTTAACTTTTTTTTACTTCCTTGTACGAAGTAAAGGAAGTATTATGATCGCGAAATAATATTAAAGGGTGGGCATCAACAGCTATGGTATTAGCCCGTTGGAAATTACAAGTGTATGGAAAGATGCCATGACCGCTATTCGAACCCGGGACATTCGGACGAAGTGCCGAGATGCTACTTACTCAGCCACGAAGATCGGCACCCGTAATTTTTAAACTAAATTTCAAATAAAAAACTATATTAATAGTTATATAGTTGAGAGAAAAGATTTAAAAGTTTTATACACGTGACATTTTACGATAGATATTTTGTGTTCTTAAAATAAGCTTTGATGATTATATATATGACATCGGTTGTACGTGATATGAATACCATTTCATATTTTCAAAAAAGAAGATGCTAGAGTATATAGTCTCTATTTTCTTAATAATCTTAGAATTTTCACATAATATTTTATCTTTAAAATGATAAATTTTTCGTTAAGTTAGCATATATTGTGTTGTTAAAAACCTAAATTTAATTTCCGCTGAACAAATAATTTCAATGGTAATTTTTTTTTATTGATAATTTTTTTATACTCTTTAAAAATACCTAATAATTTTCTTTTTTTTGTGATAAACTTAATTATAGGCCATATCCCCTAAGTTCCTTCTCAACAAGTTCGTAAGGTGCATACTAATCAAAGCAAACTCATTCTCCTACGTTTTTCACTGATCCCCAAATAACCGCTTACCGTAAAATATCTTTCTAAAGATTTAATTTTAATTACATTTTTAAATGCTAATAAAAGGATGTTTATGACGTTATCTACAAATTACAGTAGTTAGCTTACTGTCGGTAGCGTCTCGCCATTTCGTCTGGATGTCCCGAGTTCCAATCCCGGTCATGGCTTCTTTAATACGCTAACAATTTCTACCGGGCTAATACCATAGCTATTGATGCCCTTTCTGTAATAAAAAAATAAAGTTCCGAATTCCATAAAAAAAACGAAATAATAAATATATTAATAATTGGGTAAATCCTTTATTTTTTTTTACAAATTTATTTATATACACAATATCTCACAAAAAATGGAAAGAATTATAGGACATGTTTTAATTAGTAAAATAAAGGAAAAAGTGTGAAGTGGTGCACACCACATTACTTACTTGTACGCCTATTAAATTACATGCACACTTTTTTTTAAAATGAAAAGTACATAAAATTTTATTTCATTAATAACATCTGATTTAGTTTTTAATTATTATTATTGAATTATTTATTATAAAGGTTTTTATAATCAAAGATTAATTATTATTAATAAATCAATATATTTAATTTAAAAAAAAGAAAAGGAGATGAAGTCAGATTCGAATCGTTGTATCTTCCTCTTGTAAGTTCCAAATATTTGATTAATTAAAAATTTATTTGGCTATAACTCTGGAACCGATGAAAATAAGTACCATTCGTGATACATTGAAAATCTAATGCAGTATTAAGGGCTTATTACTGCAGTTAACAAAAAGTTAAAAATCCAAATTTTTGGATTTTGGGCTTTTTTGGTCATTTGTGGTTCAATCGATTGGAATCAAAAGGAAAGGTGCACAACAAGATGTGACAACAGTCCTAAATCCAAAATTTCAACATTCTACGTCTAATCGTTTATGAGTTATGCCGAGATACATGCGTACGTACAGACGTCACGCCGAAATATTTGTCAAAATAAATATTTCCGTTGAAATCTGAAAACGGACATTTTTCGCGATCACAATACTTTCATTACTTCGTACAAGGAAGTAAAAATAACAGTATCGCTAGAATTGTGTATTTTTGTATGCCTGATCGATATTGTATTATGGAACACGTTCATGGGGCAGGGAAAGAAACGTGCACTTCAAATAAAGCGTATGTGTTTTAAAACACTTAATCCAGTCTTAAATAAGCCCAGCGTTTAGCCTGCAGTTGATATATTCCGAATATTTAACGTGTTACTATGACAGCTGTTAAAAGATTTTTTTTAATAAATAAACAAAAATGTAAATCTCTTTTAACGCAGTGTTTCATCATATAATCTGAGGCCATCTAGTACCACCTTTATAATATTCCGACCTATCGGTCTGCAGAAGACATTTCATGTACATTTCTGCTAAACTAATGAATTTTATTCCTCCTAAATTTATGTATACCAGAGAGACCAAAAACTTCTTAAGAGTGGATAATGACATATAAGGTGTACGAATCACTATTCTAAACATGTTTCTGCCATCCTGCTTAAATGATACATAATTATTAAATTTTCTAATCTAGTCATAATCGTTTTGATTTTTCGTATTTTTTTTTGTCTTCAGTCGTTTGACTGGTTTGATGCAGTTGTCCACGATTCGCTATCTAGTGCCACTCGTTTCATTTCCGTATATCCCTATATGCTACATCCCTAACAATAATTTTTATTCCAAACGTTGCCTGCCTGCACAATTTTTCCCATCTACCTGTCCCTCCAGTACCAAAGCGACTATTTCATGGTGCCTTAAGATGTGGCCTATAAGTCTTTCGTTTCTTTTAGCTATATTTTCCAAGTGATTCTTTCTCCATCGATTTGCCACAAGACCTCTTCATTTATCACTTAATCTAACCATCTGATTTTTATCATTCTCCTTTAGCACAGCATTTCCAAAGCTTCTAATTTTTTTTCTTCTCAGGTACTCCGATCGTCCAAGTTTCACTTCCATATAAAGTTACGCACTAAACATATACTTTCAAAAAGATTTTCTTGATGTTTAAATTAATTTTTGATGTAAGGAAATTAAATTTCTGATTGAAAGCTCGTTTCGCCTGTGCTATTCGGCGTCTTATACCGCTCCTACTTCGTCCATCTTTAATAATTCTACTTCCCAAATAACAAAATTCTTCTACCTCCATTATATTTTCTCTTCCTATTTGTATATCCAGTGGTCCACTTATATTATTTCTATTATATTTCATTACTTTCGTTTTGTTTTTGTTTATTTTTATGCGGTAGTTCTTGCGCAGGACTTCATCCATGCCTTTTATTGTTTCTTCTAAAACTTATTTACTCTCGGCTAGAATTACTATATCATCAGCAAATCGTAACATCTTTATTTTTTCACCTTGCACTTTTACGCCGGATCTAAACTGTTTTTAATATCACATTAACTGCTAGTTCTATGTAAAGATTAAAAAGTAGCGGGGATAGGGAACATCCTTACCCGACTTCCTTTTTTATTACCGCTTCTTTCTTTTTTTTTGTTGCGATTTTACTGTTACAGTTTGGTTCCTGCAAATGTTAGCGATTATTCTTCTCTATACTTGAACCCTAAATTTTTTAAAACGCTGAATATTTTATTCAGCGTTCAAATCCTTTCTAAATGCCTTTTATATGTCCATAAAACCATGTATGTCGGTTTGTTTTTTTTTAATCTTCCTTCTATTATTAATCTGAGCGCTAAAGTTTCTTCCCATGTTTCTATACTTTTCGTGAAATCAAATCGTTCTTCTCTTAATACTTCTTCCACTCTCCTCTCCATTGTTCTGTACAGAATGCTAGTTAAAACTTTTGATGCACGAGTAGTTATGCTAATTGTTCTGTATTCTTCACATTTATCAGCTCCTGCTTTCTTGGTATCCTGACTATAACTGTTTTTGAAGTGTGACGGAACTTCGGCTTTTTCGTAAATATTACCCACAGTTTTTATATATAATCTACCAATCGCCTCCTCACCTGCATCACGCAGTAATTTTGCGGGTATCCCGTATATCCCAGGAGCCTTTCTCCCATTCAAATCCTTTAATGCTCTATTAAATTCAGATCTCAATTTTGTGTCTCCCCTTTCATTCTCTTCGACTTCCTCTTCTTACTCTTTAACACCATTTTCTAATTTATTTAACTCGTCAATAAATTCCACCTAGCTATCAACCTTTTGTTTCGTATTATAAATCGGTACCATATTTATTTAATACATTATTAGATTTTAACTTGTGGACCACAAAATTCCCCTTAACTTTTCTGTATGTTCCGCCAGTATTTTACCGATGATCATTTCTCTTTCCCATTCTGAATAATTTTCTTTAATTCACTCTTCTTTCGCTAATTTGCACTTTTTATTTATAGTATTTCTTAATTGTCGGTAGGTCATTTTTTATACAAAATTCTATAACGAAGCTAATCCAAACTATTGAAAGCAAACTTATTAAGCGTAAATTTATGATTATAATTATAATCATAATATTGCTACTAATATTATCTAGTATTATTTTATATTATAAAATAGTATTAACAACATAACATATAACAATATTCATTTTACTCCTGTTTTACAATATATTAAGCATAAGTGTATAGCAATACAAGTATTATTCACGTCACGTTCATATTCTTATATCTTCTTGATGTTACTAAATCTAGAATGTTGAATTTTCATACGCGAGTGCGGGCGTTAATTTTTTATATTTTTGTAGGATAATAAGTTTAAATTTTAATTTATCTCGGTGTTTAACAAATATGTTTTCGTTTGTAAGAACTGTCATTTATTTATGTAGGAACTTTTAGTTGCTACTATTTTATTTAAAAAACAGTTTTAATTTTTATATTCCCTTTTGACGTGAAACATCTTTAAAATCACACAAACATACTGGTTCCAGAACAAAAATTTAAACCGTTAACGAAAAGGTGTATATCGTCCTGCCTAATAACTCCTTAACTATTAGTCTCAGAGACGTAAATGCGGTGTCATTTTATTATCTTTCACGGTCAGCTCGCCGATACGACTTTGAGTTTGCGTCACTTGTGACTTGGTTGGCGGGGAGGGGAAACAGCGCAGTCGGCGAAAACTGGCGCAATCACTCATTTCCATTCAGTTTAGCTCACTACTTAGACGCGATAGCACGGTGATTCGTGTGTTTGTTTTTAGAGTTTGTCGAGATATATGGATTTAAGTAATAATAATTGTATTTTGGACAATATTTATGTGTAAAAAATTAACGTAAAAAAGTATAAAAATACAATATGTCAGCCTCAGCCTGCGCAGCAGCCAGCCGGAAATATAAATTACGCATATCGTTGGAAAGGGCGTATGGGCCGCACCGGTATCCCAATGTCCGGTGCCGAGCCCGTGAGACTTACGGGAGCGTCACAAACTGGCATGGCGAGATCAGTGAACGCAGTGGCGCGAGCACCTCTACCGCTGCTGTGCCCAAACTGATGGACATAACGAGTGACAACATTAGTCGAGAGTCAACATTAGTCGAATTGATGGGGAACGGGACTATCGGCGTGCAGCGGACAAATGTTGCAAAACTGCATTTGAAAGCAATCCGTTTGATCTATCTCTCAGCGTTTGTGATTGACTTTGATTCGATAGAGATTTATAACAGGCGAAAGCTTGCAACATTCCTTTTCTTCAGACTAAATTCCCCGGCGAAATTGTAGTGGCATTTCGTTTACTTACTATCTGTAGTAAATCGATAGATGCCAAAAAAATCCCGACGCTCTCGCGCTCAAAATATTCGTCGAATATAAATCGAAATAAATATCATGTACCATTCAGTGTTTGTTTTATGTTAAAATTAAATTTAGTACGCAGTCAATGTTTCGTTTTTATTTCAATTAAATACACTACAAGCGAACCCCTAACATACAAACCGACCAATTTATCTGTAGAGTTGGCCAAATGAAGGAACCAAAATTTTCCATTGACGACTTTCAGTTTTGTTCAAAAAATACGATGATGGCTCTTACATTTAACTCTGCAGATAAGTTGGACGGTCTGTAGCTCGGAGGAACTTTACCCATGGTTTGTACCGTTTACGTTATACCAACGGCCGTGCGACCCCGATTTTTAATAAATATTATATAAAGTTGCTCATACCTGCGCACAGATTATTCTTTGCTGGTACGAGTATTATTTTTCTTAATTATATATTTTATTCTTTTTTGTCATATTTTTTACAAGGGAAATAAAAATTTATTCATTCATACATATATTATAATAAATTATACAAAGCTACAAAAATGTGTTTTTGCAAATTAGTGAAACGTTAAGTGCTTTGTATCATATTATAACATTTTATTGTTTTACTTATGATTAAGTTAAATTAATATAGTTATAAATTTATTAAAAATGAAATATTGAAAAATAATATAGATCTTGTTTACTGAAACATACACGGAAGGAGATTTATTCACCCGCTATGTATTTTAAAAGAAATTAGAATGAAAGGAATTATAAACTATTTTCTAAAAATATCATCTTATAACTTGGATTGTATGAAAAGTAAAATTATTTGACTTAGAGTGTAACTATAGAAAATGAGTCATCCTCTTCAAAATGCATGACTAACGAATTACAATGTCCCATACAAAACGCAACCCATGTATTATAGATTTACGTCAGTTAGTATACTTAATTAAAAAACCCATGAGTAATTTATTAAAAAAAAGGTTTAATTATCTTGCCAATCTCCGTGGCGGAGTGGTAGCGTCTTGACATTTCATCCAAAGGTCCCGGCTTCAAATCCCGGTCAGACATAGCATTTTTCATACGCTAAAAAAATTTATTTCCATATTTCACGCCCACGTTTTCAAGCTTATGTGGTGATACTATCAAAAAAAATTGTACAACACTGTAAATTCTAGAGTAAATACTGCAAATGGCTGCCATCTTTCTGAATATATGCTTTTTACCTTTTTCATTCTGTTTCTTACAACTATTTTCAAAGTTTGTAACTGGATATTTAATACAGATTCAATACTGATATTAATTTTTACTGTTGTGGTTTGTTGGTTAGATCTTTTCTTTAAGATAATTCCAGATAAAAACATCTGGTGGCATCAAATCGGGACATCTCAGTAGCCGTAAGCAATGACCAATAACGCGATTACAAAAGAATTCTTTAATGAAAGCAGTTGTTGAATTTGAATAGTATATTTTACAACATATTATAACCAACTGCATCGATCTTTTTCCTCTTTCAATAGTGTAATGAATTGCAATAATATATTCTGATCTCGTTCGGTATTAATGATGTACTCAAAGAAATTATGATCGACAATTACTTTTTCGTGACATCGCAGTTCAGATGTTCGAATTGACTCCAGATGTTTCGTGATGTCGCATTCCTTATCATTAATGGATATCTAATTTTTTTTTTATGATACGCGTTGGACTTTTCACAAATCTTACTTTTCCAAATCTTACTGTTTTGACTGTTTGTGTTTCCGTTCAAATAGAACTGGGAAATTAGGGAAATCATAACGTAAATCTTGTCACGCACAAATTGATGAAACCGTTGACTGTATCCTTACCATATTTGTTTGTTAGGATCAATAAGTCGATAAACTTTTTAAATTTTATATGGTCGTAAAATATTAACTTTTAACTCTTTAAAGTTTTAACTGGATTAAGAGCGATATAAATCTAACCATTGGAAAAATCTCTTTTACCGAGGTCTATCACTGCCATGTCAAGAGTTTCACTCTCTCTTTTTCTGTTTAGCCTCGGAACCACCGCATGGTATTACTTCAGCGGATGATATGGGGAATGTAAATAAGGTGTAGTCTTGTACAGTCTCAGGTCGGCTGTTCCTGAGATGTGTGATCAATTGAAACCCAACCACCAAAGAACGCCGGTATCCACGATCTAGTCTTCAATTCCGTAAGAGTTGTACCTTGCAGTTTTGTGAACGGCTTAATATTAGAGATACGCGATATTAGAGATATGCGCTCGACATCTCCGTATCCATTTTTCGCTTGGAATGTTGTACAAACTGGTGAAATGCCTACACAACCGTCATCATAATTCATTTTAAGACCGATAATCTCGTCATCAAATTTTATGAGTACAGCTTCCGGTAACTCTCCTTCCTCATATATCAAGCCGAGTCGGTGAGAAAGTTACTTTTGCTTTTCGTTTGACAGACGTTTTTCTATTAAACTGATACGATGAGCATGACTCTCTAGACTTTCATTCCATAAGAATCGACTCTTGTACTTTCTCATTTGTGAGAGTTTACATTCTCGTTGTTAAGAAGTCTCTGCGGAATTATTCACGCCATTTCTATCTCTAGTTTTCTTTATACGGTCATTCATTCCTTGACAACTTTTAAACGTCGATGTCTCATTTGAATAGCACGTTTAGTAGGTCTACCTGTATTTTAATTATATAATAATAATATATATCTACACTAGATACCACTAAAAATTGTGATAATTGTAATTTTAAAAAAATAAAAAATAAAAAACGATTTCAAAAAATAATAGTACTTAAAACTTACCAATAGTTATATATTTATTTATTAACCAAAGTAAAAGTATTTACAACAAATAACTATTTTTAATTCGGTGCCAGCCAAAACGAGTTAAACAAAAACGAAACCTATGATCTGTATAACACAATACTAAAAAAAAAGACTTCAAACTATGTAAAATTGGTAATGGAAGTCTTACTTCAATAAAATGAGATCTACAAAAATATGATATAAGAATACTTCATAGATGTATTATATCATTGTACATATATTATCACCAAGTAAATATGTCTTAGCGAGCTCAGATGAGGTATGATCGTGAGACACTTTTTCTTTTATGCTGTACAGATCCCATTTTTTATGTGGGAATCTCGTTTATTCGCCTAGTGGTCCGTTGATGTACTAACTTTTCGTTACTTTATGTTTAACTTCTGTCGGCTGGCACTGACTTCAACATTAGTTATTTGTTGTAAATACTATTTTAGTTAATAAATAAAAGTATAATTATTTTAATTGGTTTTATTTTAAAGTTTCTTAAACAGAGTAATACCGGATTCCTTAAAAGAAATCAAATGGACCATCCCCCGAGAACTTGTCATCTAATAAAATTCGTAGAATTTCACTTTGTAGGTAACAGAAATACTATCGTTATCATTAATTTGTATTTTAAGTACATTCACAATAATTTTCAAATGCTGTAATGAAGAATTATCAATTATTTCTCACTTCAAAATGCCGGACGGATAAATTAGACATTTTTTCAATTTCAAAATATTTAAAATGTAACTTAATAATCATTTATTTTGATATATGATGAAGGAAAATTATTCGTTTTTTAAATTAATGGATATTAGTTTAAATTTTCCACCATGATATTGTAACGAGAAAAGAGATCTGTAGAAAGAGAAAGTGAGAAAAAGAGAGACAATATGAGAAAAATAGTAATAATAATAAAGACAAACAATAGAAAGAATAGAAAGTTAAAAAGAAAATTAATAGAAGTCTGGTAAATAAAATAGTAGTTGGGACAATAGAATCTGTTTTGAAATTATTCTGCTTGAATAGAGAAGGGGATGGGTTGACTGCTGTTACATCATTACAGCTCTTAAGCCTAGGGGTATAAATTCTTCCGACGAGTGGCAGATTCACTAAGTAAAACAGAGCCAACCTCCTTCAGGCATCACATACAACTCTTACAGCAAAGAGGGTGAATCACCAACTTCACATACCTAGGGCCTCCCATCAACCGCTTTCCAGTTAATCTAAGGTTTTAGCACCAAAACGCCTTTTAGAAGATAAAGGAAATGGTCCTGGAATTAAAAGAAATCATGCAATTCTTCAAAGGATTCAAAGGTTTTGTTTCATAATAATCTATTATCTGTAAAATCACTGGAACCTAATCCTTCCATCTGTCTAATTAAACTTCATAAATATCAGTGTATTAATTTACATATAATGGTAAGTAAATGATAATAATCATACAACAGCAAGGGGAAATTATCTAGGCACTGCGATATGTAGGGAGCACACACACACACACACACACACACACACATACACACACACACACACACACACACACACACACACATACATACATAAATACACACACGCGCGCGCGTTTCGTTCTGCGTGGCAGTGTATCTTATAACAGAGAGTGTATCAGATAAATATGTCATACTGAAGTACAAACTGATTCAGGAAACGGGAAGTTATGAAATTTGTATTGGTAGCCCTGAGTGAGTGTCAGCACTAAATAACTTATACAAGTCAGCCTACGTCATTTTGCCGTTTAGGTATCATAAAGTGGTACGCAACGCGTTTTTGCTATCTAAACTTTTTTTATACAAATAATGATAGGGTGAAGGCTGCGCATAAAGAATTTCCCCGCCAATTTTATTTAAGATGCCACGATCTTGTACCTTAAACACATGTAATTGACACATGGTACGCAAATTTGAGGAAACTGGAAAAGCAATGAAAAAGAAACGTCCAGATATTGTGTGGATCGTTCGTACGGCAGCCGACATCGAAACGGTTTGTGCTGTTGTGATAAGAAGCTCGCACAGTTAAACTCGTCGTCATGCTGTGTTTTTAATTGCATGGTTCAATTATTAAAAGAATACTGTTATAGGACATAACATCCATTCAAGTTGCAGATCGTCCAGGAAATGAAACCAAACGATCAAAGTATGTGCCATCAATTATGTGAACGAATGGTTGTAAAGATAAACGGATACATTGGCTTTAACGAATTTTGTATGTTGAAAAGAAGCCTGTTTCCGGCTTAACGGAATTATTAATAAACAAAACTTGCGTTTTTAAACACAAAAGAAGCCTACACATTTGCATCAGTACCCGCTATCCGCAACAAGGTTACAATGCGGTGTGCTATTTCATTCTATGGAATATTATGCCCTTACGTTTTTTGAAAACGAAGATAGCCTTACGACTATATTGACATGAGATCGATAGGTTGCCGTGCTAAACAGCTTGTATGCACAAAAAGTACAGTCATTTCCGCAGATTATTGACAACGATTAGTTTCAGTAAGATGGATCAACATCACACAAGGTACGAATATCTCGATACCTGCTGTACGTCAATCGTTTAGAAACCGTATAATTTCGAGAAATGATAACATTACACGGCCTCCAAGTTCCCTGATTTGTCGGTATGCCATTTTTTTTTTGTGTAGTCACCTTAAAAGAAAAATGTGCAGTAGTTGATCTGCTACGACATACAAACTAAAAACAAACAGTAATTGCTAAAATTCCTTTTGAAATGTTGCGTCGAAATATGCATAGTTTCACCATGAGTTACCATAAACAGGAATGTTTACGCAGAAACAGATCTCAACTATAAGATGTGATTTTCCAAAAAATATATTTTTTAAATGTATTTATAAATAACATGGTTTTTTTATTAGGTAAATTTCATAAGAAAGCTACCTATATTAATGGAAACCATGATTCGATTTCCGGAAAATTTCGATATATCTCCGCGTTTCACATTTCCCCGAACCCCAAAACCACCGTCAGTTCATAAGTTTATGTATAGATTTAAATAATATATAAATATATATCATATATATATATATTTCACTTTCTTGTGGACACAATAATTGTAGTAATTTTTCGTCAATCACTTTCAAATTTGTGCATAAAATACAACGATCTAAAACCTCGGTTGATTTCGTTAGGGGGAAAAATCGGACCGTGGAGGTGGAAATGACAGGGATTTTTCGTTAAACCAAAATATCGCTATAAGTTTACTGTTAAGTAAAATATCGAATTCGTTTAAAGTTTCTACTATTCTTTGGATAACGGCATAAAACTTAACTAAGTAAAGTTTTTTGATATCGCCAACCACTGGTCCAGGGGATGGAGAAAATGGGGTTTCAAATACACAAAAAATCATACCTCTCTTAATAGGCACGTAACGAATCGTTTTAAAGTGGTCGTTAGTCCTCTTAACGTTACTTAAAACTTTTTTCTGAAACAATTTTTAATATGACCAACACTTATGGCAAGGGATGACCAAAATGTTGCTGGAATTGCATGAGGATGGGGCTTGTCGTATGCTAAACATAGGAAACTTTTTTCACATGCAACCGTTGTCGTATTGAGTCAATTAGAAGTTTTTCTTACCTTTAAGGTGAAAATATTTTTTATCCCCTACTTAACACCGGTGAAATCTACCTCCGCCTTCCGGCGTGCCGAAAGGGTTTTTTAATTAAGTTGTGTATGAAAGCCGTGCATCACAAACAGCCCAGAGTTATCAGCTTTTTTCCTTATTTTTTTTTTATTGAATCATGAAAATTTTAAAAATAATCCGCATTGTTCTGTTTTCTAATTGTAGCGAAAAAAAGCTTAATTCTAAGTAAATAAATGATTGTAAAATCTGTTACACGCAAAGAAAAAAAGGGATTAGTCCACTGTACATGAAAAGAAGGAGCTAAGTCTACGTTCATTATCTGTGCTCTGATTAATTATTCTATTTTCATGAAAATCATCATTACTTATAATACAGTTTAATGTACAATCAGCCTCATATAACAACCAAATTCATAGTTAATCGTTTTATATATATATATATATGTGTGTGTGTGTGTGTGTGTGTGAACACATATTTTTGCTGTTATTCAGTTTAGTTTTTGGCTTAATTTATATTTTACATTATAACTAATTTTAGTAGTAGGAAGAAGGAAACTATATAAATACTCAATTTAAGAAACGTAAGATCTACGTCAAATTAACTGACTTTAGTAAAAAGAGTAAATTAATTATCAAGTCATGTGTTCGGCGATGATTGCCAATGCAAATTAATTAAAAATGTTGAGACTATTCCAGTTGAAGGTAGAAACAAATTCTTAAGAGATTTAATAAAATGAACAGTAGTGACGAGCAGAATTGTTGTTTATGTGGATTAATAAGGTCTGTGTTCGTCTACCGAAGACGTAATCGGCAATGTGAAAATAATGAAATCCTAAGAGACACAAACTTTCATTATAAAGTAAAATTGAAATTGAAATAATAGTTAAAGAAATTGAAGTCTGCAAAAAGCTGTGTATTCCTTAAATATTGATTACTTTCAAAAATAGAATAAATTTTATAGTAAACTCCTAAAGATTAACAAGGTTAACATGAAAAATAGATTACACGTGTTACAATATTGCTAGTTGATTATATATATTTATCGCCTTAGTGATAAATACATATATACCTCAATGATAATATATATAAGTTTTGTTTGTATATTTGTATGTCCAAAGAATGCATGAGCAGGCAAAACTACTCGTGCATAAAAAATGTTAACTAGAATTCTGTACAGAAGAATCGAGTGGAGAGTGGAAGAAGTGTTAGGAGAAGACCAATTTGGTTTCAGGAAAATTATAGGGACAAGGGAAGCAATTTTAGGCCTCAGATTAATAGTAGAAGGAAAATTAAAGAAAAACAAACCAACATACTTGGCGTTTATATACTTAGAAAATATATTTGATAACGTAGACTGGAATAAAATGTTCAGCATTTTAAGAAAAATTATGATTCAAGTATAGAGATAGACGAATAATTTCTAACATTTACAGGAACCAAACTGCAACAGTAATAATCGAGGAACAAAAGAAAGAAGCCATAATAAAAAAGGGAGTTTGACAAGGATGTTCACTATCCCCGTTACTTTTTAATTTTTACATATACTAGCAGTTAATAATGTTAAAGAACAATTTAGATCCGAAGTAATAGTGCAAGGTGAAAAGATAAAGTTGTTACGATTACCTGAGGATATAGTAATTCTTGCCGAAATTAAAAAATATTTAGAAGAAACAGTGAGTGAACGGCATGAACGGTATGAAGTCCTCTGCAAGACCTACCGCATGAAAATAAAAAAGAACAAAACGAAGGTAATGAATTGTAGTAAAAATAAAATAGTTGGACCACTGATTATAAAAAAAAAAATAGGAAGAGAAAAAGATTACGGTGGTAGAAGAATTTTGTTATTTGGGAAGTAGAATTACTAAAGATGGACGAAGCAGGAGCGAGGTAACGCATAGCGCAGACGAACCGAGATTTCAGTCAAAAATATAATTTGCTCACATCAAAAATTAATTTAAACGTCAGGTAAACATTTTTGAAAGTATATGTTTGGAATGTAGCTTTAAATAGAAGTGAAATTTGGACGATTGGAGTACCTGAGAAGAAATGATTAGAAGCTTTTTAAATGTGGTGCTATTGGAGATTGTTAAAAATCAGATGTGTGGATAAAGTGACAAATGAGGCAAGCATTTGGAAAAATATAATTAAAAGAAGAGACAGACATAGGCATCCTGCATTAAGGCATCTTGCAACAGTCGCTTTGATGTTGGAAGGACATGTCGATGGGGAAAATTGTGTCGGTATGCAACGTTTGGAATATGTAAAACAAATTTTTAGGGATGTAAGACGTAGGGCGTTTACAGAAATGAAACGACTAGCACTAGATAGGGAATCTAGTAGAGCTGCATCAAACCAGTCAAATGACTGAAGACAAAAAAAATGTATATATAAATCTGTATCTATAAAATAACTTGTCCTTACTGACTGATGATACATAACGCCCAGCAGAAACAAATGAAGATAAATTGATGATACATCATTTTATGAGATTTGTATACATGATCTTAGTGGGTGTAAGTACCCACTAAGAAAAGATTCTTTGAAATTCATAGTATAAAGGGTAAAATTGAGGAACAGTGAAATTTAATACTTTTTTAATTTCTCGGGAACATATGGAGATATGAACTTGATTTTTTGTGTGTTTAATTATCATGTAAATATCTAACAACCAATTTCTAGATTTATCGAAATTTTATCTTGAAAGGGCGAAGAAAGATAGAAAAAATTTGATCAAGGATTGCAAATGTTTCCATTTTCCGGCTCTACTACACGAGATATTCATAGATTCGGGATTGCAAATACTCTTCAGAGAAATATCTAAAAACCATTATCGAGTTTTGCTATATCTCGGTCTTTTAAGGGGTGCGATGGTGTATGACGCCACTACTCGACCAACACAAGCCACTTTTACTGTATCTGTGACGCGACTGTTTGCACTTGCCTCCGGTTACTTGACTAAAAAATATAAAAGTAATTAAAAAATTTAAAAAAAAAGTCGTTTTTGTAGGGTAACGCTAAGAACTGGGCAAAATACACTTCTACCCTGTATGAAGCACGGGTAACCAGCTACTGCGTTTAAGATGGAGGCCGACTGTTTAGAAATCCCGTTTTTGTAGGGTAACGCTAAGAACTGGGCAAAATACACTTCTACCCTGTATGAAGCACGGGTAACCAGCTACTGCGTTTAAGATGGAGGCCGACTTTAGAAATCCACATGCTTAGATCACTCAATGTTTCTGTTTTTTACTGCTCAAACTGCTGTTCTGAAGATATTACAGTATACTGATATTTTTTATAAATTGAGCAGGCTTTAATATTTATTAATCATTATTTTTACCCTTCCTAGCATGAGTTTAATGAACATATCGGAGTCCAGGGCACAGCTCTCTGGCTAGACGGGCTAAATTTATTTTGACCGCGACGGGAAACGTAAGTAACCATATTACGCGGGCAAACGCTAGTGTATATTAAACCAACATATCTTAACTGATTCCCATAATTAACGCCCAGCAAAGACTGAAGATAAATTGATTAAAATTTGTATCGCGTTTTTCTTAGTAAGTGAACACTACAAAACAATTTTTTTGAAATCCCGAGTTTAAGTGCTTAAAATGGAGTAATAATGAAATTTTATACTTTTTAAATTTTTCTGTAACAAATGAAGTTATCAACTTGATTTTTGGTGCGTGTAATCTTCGTGTGAATATCTAAAAGCTAGTTCCTAGATTTTTCGAAATATACCTTGAAAGGAATGAAGAAAGGTAAAAATATTTTTAACAATGACTTCAAATTTCCCCATTTCCGACTATAATAAACGATATATTCACTTGATTCGGGATTGCAAATACTTTTCAGATAAATACATTTCTTCTTTCTTTCCCTGTTTAGCCTCCGGTAATTACCTTTCAGATAATACTTCAGAGGATGAATGAGGATGAGTGTAAATGAAGTGTAGTCTTGTACGGTCTCAGTTTGACCATTCCTGAGATGTGTGGTTAATTGAAACCTTACCACTAAAGAACACCGGTATCCACGATCTAGTATTCAAATCCGTGTAAAAATAACTGACTTTACTAGGACTTGAACGCTGGAACTCTCGACTTCCAAATCAGCTGATTTGGGAAGTCGCGTTCACCACTAGACCAAGCCGGTGGGTTTTCAGATAAATACCTAAAAACCATTTTTATTTTGATTTTGAAGGGGTGCGACGGTGTACGGCACCGTCTATGTCAATCAAGATAACCTCTCCCACTGTTAGTGTATGTGCGAAGCGACTGGCTGCACTAGCCTCCGATTACTTGACTAAAAAACATAAAATTAAAATTAAAATTGACCGCAATGGGCGCAAATAACCATACAGCGCGGACGAATCTGCGACGGGGACCTAATAGTATATAAAGCTCAAGTAGATTAACATAATATGGAAGTAGATTAATATAGTATATTAATATATGATGAGACAAAATATGAAAAATATTTTTATTCTTTTTTTAATTAGCATCCCTTAACATTTACCTATATATTTTTTCATTTGTGCGCGCGCGCGTGTGTACGGGGATTGTGTCACATTTACAATAAGTAGATGACAAAATACGTTTTTCTTTTTTTTAAATTTCAAAGTAAATTATTTTAATATTTTATTCAAGATGATGTATTGAAAACTTAATTTTATAACAAAATTTGAATATTTGTTCAAAATCTGGGCTATCAGAAAATATGGACTAAGACATATCTCTGTTCAAAGGCGCGATTTGAAAAAAAATTGGGGAGCGTTATTTATATGGTTTTTTTTTTTTTTTTTGTAACACTTTCTAAGGTATCGTCGATTTTTTTACCTAAATTTTAATATGTGTTCCGGATGTTGAACAACCCTGATAGAAAACAGAGCCTAACGGCGTTACTTTGAACTGTCCTTTGTGCTGCCTACTATTCATTTCCCTACACTTTATTGACGGTTTAATTTTACATTTAATTACATTTACAACTTGTCTCTCTGGTGATTAAAAAAAAAGTAGTGTATTAAAAGAAAAATATATATAGAGCTAAAATTTCATCAGTAATTATAATTATTAAATTATTTTATTATTAAATAATTTTTTTATTTAATAATTTTATTAAGTCAACCTCCGTGACTAAGTAGGTAGCGTCTCGGTATTTCGTGCGGAGGTCCCGGGTTTGAATCCTGCTCAGGCATGGCATCTTTTCATACGCTACAATTTCATTGGACTAATGACCGGTAACTTAATGACTAATTTTTAGAAAAATAGTATGAAAAATAAGTAAAGTTTTTTATAAAATCACACAACCCCGTGTAAATACACTATTTATTCTGAACAAGATTAATTTAATTATATGATTAAGGAAACAATTCGACTGTATTTTTAATTTTTTTTTTTTACGTTCGTCACAATAAATGTTCAAAATATCCATTTCGAGCGTTGATGCAGGCGTCAATTCGTTTCTTCTTGTTCAGTGCAACTGCAGTAATTTTAGAAATCCTTTCTTCTATATCTTCATTCGAGTTTCCCAAGGTATGCGGGCTATTTCTGAAAACAGTACCTTTCATATGACCTATAAATAAAGATCTGGTGGTAAAAAATACGGGCATTGACCAATTCATATTCCGTAGGAAATACATAGTCATCGAAAAATTCACATAACAGCTTCATAATCGAATAGGTAGTGTGACATAAAGCATTATATTTCTTAACCAACAATTTCGCTCTTCATTTTCAATCAAGACGAACATTATAACAATATAAAAACAATATTCCGCAACATAACGGTATGGTGTAGTGGTGAAATCGTCATCGTAAATCATCTTATTTCGAAGTAGAAAGTTCTAAGATTCAAATCCTAGTAAAGGCAATTACTTTTGTACGGATTTGAATACTAGATTCTGTATAAGGTGTTGTTTGGTTGTTGGGTTTCAGTTAACCGTACACATTTCAGGAGTGGACCTTTCTTCCTTTTTTCTGTTTAGCCTCCGGTAATTACCTTTCAGATAATACTTCACAGGATGAATGAGGATGATATGTATGAATGTAAATGAAGTGTAATCTGTACAGTCTCAGTCCGACCATTCCTGAGATGTGTGGTTAATTGAAACCTTACCACTAAAGAACACCGGTATCCACGATCTAGTATTCAAATCCGTGTAAAAATAAGGAATGGTCGACTATACAAGACTACACTTCATCTAAATTCATACATATCGTCGTTCATTCTCTGAAGTAATATCTTACGGTGGTTCCGGAAGCTAAACAGACAAAGAAAAAAATATTTTGCCAAGGTTACTTTTAGAAAAATGTGTTCTGTCACTCTTAGTCTCAAAATAGCGGAACTAATACCAACATTTTGAATATGCGATGGCCTTTCATGATGTGAGGATTCTAACAATTCTATACTTTACACTATTTTGGTTGTTTAACGTTTATAGAAAGATAAACCTATGCTTCTGAATAAAAACATCCTACAAAACACGTATACCAACTAGACTGAAACGTTTGAACCACTTAAAATATTGAAATCGTCTATTAAAGTCAGGTTCTCCGACTTCTTGCACTACTCGAATTTGATTCGCCCGTAACTAGAGCTTTTTTGAAGTTTAGTGAATAACCCAGACCGAAAATCCTGTCTGATAAAAAGGTTTCTTAAGTGACCTTCCTGGAGAACATAAAAGCGAATGATGAATGTCGTGCGAAATATGATTTGTTGAAATCGATGTATATAATGACAATAGTATGTATTGTCACATTTATAGAGATTTGAACAGGTTTCCTCGTATTTTAATGCAAAAGCAAATCAAGATTTTTTTATACGTAAAATGAAATTTATTAAATCAAAATATTTTCCGTTATGATGGACCATTTTTTGATGTAAAATCATAGTCACTGTAGAATTTCTGTGTTTTCTGGATGAAAACCTGTGATAAATGAACTTCACAGGACTTTTGTTGAAGCCAACCAACTTTACACAGTTAAGAGAGTTGTGTAGAGACTGGGACGATTGGTAGTTTAACGGTTCCAGGTTAGGACTACACAGTGGATACATCGCCAAATATCATGTTTAAGCTCTCTCAATTTTTGAGGGGTAACGAAAGACATGCGGGGTCTGGCTTTGATCGTGATGAAAGATTGCACCTTTCTTATCGATAGATTCTGGTAGGTTTATCTCGATAGCTTTTTTTCCTTTTTTCCTGTTTAGTCTCCGGGAATCATCATCAGGTATTACTTTAGAGGATGAATGAGGAATATATGTGTGAGTGTAATTGAAGTGTAGTGTAGTCTTGTACAGTCTCAGGTCGACCATTCCTGAGATGTGTGGTTAATTGAAACCCAACCCCAAAGAACACCTGTATCTGCGATTTATTATTCAAATCCGTATAAAAGTAACTGCCTTTACTAGGATTTGAATTTTGGAACTCTCGACTTCGAAATCATCTGATTTGCGAGGACGCGCTCGCCACTAGACCAACCCGGTGGGTTTATCTCGATCGCTTGGCGTAATGTTTCCTATCGTTGACTTTTAGGGGTTAGAATCGACGGTCTGACCTGTCGGCATTAACTCATAGTAAACAATTCCTTTACATCTCACAACCCACAACATGCCAGAAAGAGACGTTTTCCCCTACCCCAATATTATACTTTATAGTCGGTTGTAAATTCATTACCATGCGATATCAATACGATAATTGATCTATTCTAAACAATATTTTAATGTTAATTTAAAAAAAAAAGTAAATTTACTGTTCAATAATATAAATCAAAAGAGAGCTCTGTTCGAATAGTTGTGTTACAATTGTAATGTATTTACTTTGTTCAACGAGCAGAAGGTAATGGTGTCACGAGAAATGTAAAATATCGATTCAGTTTTACAGCTGGAAAGAGTTTTTATAGAATTCAACATTAACTAAAAATTACAATTAATTACTACATGAAGACACTTAGGGTAATACAAATATATTGCAAGCTTGTGTAGCTATCTCCAGTAACCAAACATTTTAACGATATAGCTAAAATTTCCAAATTAATTACACTATGCAGCAAAATGTTTCTCGAATATTTGTGTCCGTTTTCTTTAAGCCGGTTTCAATCAAAGTATCCAGTTTATTATCAGTTGTCTTTTGTCATTCACTTAAAATTTCTTATTCTACTATCATTGGTTCCTAATTTTTATATCTATTACTACATTGAAATTGGTTCCGATACGATTTCTTCAACTAGAACTGTAGATTTCGTTTAGTTTTTCTTAGTTATGAATATATTATAAATTAAGATAAATGCTGTCGAAGAGCGTTATTATAAATGTCCAATGACTGACTAACAAATTGGATCGCTTACCGCGCGCTGCAGTCGTGTTAGTATGTTTTGCCTATCGTGCTTGAACTTTCCTCACGCGGCAACCACGGCCAATCGATACCTACCATGCGGAAACATTGTCGAACAGTAATTCAAGCCTTCACATAACTATTCTTCTGTCATAAAATATGTAAATTTATTTAAATCATTTCATTTATTGTGATAAAAATTATAAATACCGCTTAAGAAAAAATTAATAAAGGTTTTTGCGGTTACTTTTATATATTTATTTCTATAAAAGAGCATTACCACTTAGTGATATGTTCCAAAACCCTAGCTTATATGATTTTTTTAATAAAATAAAAATCAAAAACATAATTTAAAAAATCCCTTTCGGAACGGTGGAGGAAGATTTCACCATTGCTAAGTAGGGAATAAAAAAGATTTCCATCCTTAAGTTAAGAAAAACTTGAAATTTACTCGATCCAACAATGGTTGCATGTGAAAAAAGTTTCACATGTTAAGCATACGACATGCCCCATCTTGTAGAGCTATATGCAAGCTCCACAAACTATACGTATTGGCACTAACTATCCATATAAAATAAGAAATAGATGCAAGATAATTCAGCTGGTACTACTGACAATTTTTTTGAGCACATATTTATGTACACCTCTAACGGGATGCAGATAAATGATATTTTTTTAAAAAGTAAATAGTATTGTATAAATATTCCTCAACGGAGTAATATTGTTTCCATAAAAGAAAGTTTTTTAATAATATAGTGTGTAGATTTTTCAAATTGTACGGTATTTTATTAAAAATTTGACAACGGAATTATAATGTTCTTTCTCGAAAGACCAAGTATATTGTTGAATTTTTTTCGAAAATAGTTCCGTGTTCTGGTTTGGTAAAGACGGATATTGTAATTCTTATTAGTTTTTAGTATCGACTTCACATTCATAAAACTAAAAAAAAACAAGTTAATAACAAATAAAACAATTTAATAAATTTAATTAGACTTATACGTAGAAGTCTACATGGTTTATATTTATTGATCCCAAATAATGTTCTGACACCTCATTTTTGCGTCTTGAAGACTTCGACTTTTTAAGGAAACTCTTTAAGATGATATTATAATTCAGACCGAAATTAGTGATGACTAATTTAATAAATTAGTTTTGAATACTGATGTAATTTTATTTAGCGAAATCGAAATATATATTCATCGAAATCGCATCATATTTTATTTAAGAACTCCAAGGTTCATCGTACGATTAATCATTTTTCTAATAATGTCAGTAATCTTTTAATTCACTTATCTCATGACTGATGTCCAAGGTACGAGGTAATAATTGCACTTTTAAAACAGTAACATCTACCTTCCCATTCGGTTTATGTTAATACGCGTCAAGTATTTAAATTTAGTATACGATTCTGAGAATTAATATCAGTAGAGTTGTATTTTGATATCAGATTGTATACAAGCTGGTTTATGTGAAAGTTATATTTTAAATTAATTTACTAATTAATGTAAGATAAAGCTCTTAAAGTTTGTGTTCTAAATTAACGCTTGTGGTTTTTATATTGAGGGTAATTAAACTTTGTATTAAGTTTTCATTTGAGAAATCACTTTTATTAAACTATGAGTTGATATATATTTATACATACAAACAAATAAAACTAATACATAATAGATATATGCAAATATTTTAACAAAATAACGGAATGATATCCTTGACACGTTCTACAAGTAGAAATAAAATAAAATGTTCTTATAAACGTGGATCTGAAAGCGCTTGTTTATTTTTAGTTATATTTCTCCTCTGATCACTGCAAAAAAGAAGGAACATGAAGAGATACTGAATTTCTTAAAACCTAAATTAAGGTGTAAATTATAATTTCATTTAGTTTTTAACCAGAAAAAATTATAAACATTCTCAGATCTGTGCCTGTAATAAGTTTTGAATATTGCAAAACAAAAAAAAAATCCCTTTCGGCACGCCGGAAGGCGGAGGTAGATTTCACCGTTGCTAAGTAGGGGATAAAAAAGATTTCCATCGTAAAGTTAAGAAAAATTTGAAATTTACTCGATACGACAATGGTTGCATGTGAAAAAAGTTTCACATGTTTAGCTAACGACAAGCCCGTCTTACAATTCCAATAACATTTTGGTCATCCCTTGCCGTAAGGGTTGGTCATATCAAAAATTATTTCAGAAAAAAGTTTTAGGTAATGTTTAGAGGATTAACGACCACTTTAAACCGATACGATACTCTGCCTATACAGGTATGATTTTTGTTTGTCTTAGAAACCCCATTTTTTCACCCCCTGGGCCAATGGTTGGTGATATCAAAAAACTTTATTTAGATAAGTTTTATGCCCTTATCCAAAGAATAGTAGGAAGCTTAAACGAATTCGATATTTTACTTAATAGGAAAGTTACACCAATATTCTGTATTTTCGAAAAAGCCCCCTCCCATTTCCACCCCATGATCCGATTTTTTCCATTAACGATTTCGACCGAGATTTTGGGTCGTTATATTTTATGTATCAATTTGAAAGTGGTTGGCGTAAAATTAGGACAGTTATCGGGTCCACAAGAAAATGAAATATATATATAAATAAATGTTTGAACTGACTGTGGTTTGGAGTCTGGGGGATGTGAAACAAAAAATATGTCGAAATTTTCCGGAAGTCAAATCATGTTGCCATTACAATAGATACCTTTCTTATGAAATCTACCTATAAACAACAAAAATTGGTCTCAACAAACACAGTTATTTTGTCTGATGTATAATAATAACTTCCTTAAATTGTATAGTAAATAAATAAAATTTTTCAATAAAATTGTCGAGAAAATTAATTGTGGGAAAATTTATATGAGTAAAGTGATCCGAACTGAAGAAAAATTCAAAATATAAAACTTATTAAAAAGAAAACTGACCGAAAATTCCTTGTGTAAACTAGGAATTTATAAAAATTTTCTATTAGGAAACTTTTCTTGAAATTCATGATATAGCTGTATAATTTTTATTTTTAATTATTTTGTATAATTGTATTTTATTTCAGATATTTTCCAATATTGAAATGATTCTTGTTTCGGTTTTAAAATTATAATTCACTAGCGGACCCGACAGACGTTGTCCTGACGTGGCATTGTTCTGTAAGAAATGCACAACACATAAATATAAGTAACTTATTTAAGTTAAAATTAGCAGGAATCTGGACGAAATTTCATTAATATGACTATTATCAGTTTGTGATTGTTGTATTATTGTAATGGGTTTATTAATTAATTATGTGTAGTATGGTTAATATTTATTTTCACTAAATATTGAGATATCTGACGAAAATCGAAACGTCGTAAAATTAATAATTAGTGTAATTAATAAATTTTGGTAATTACGTATTAACGCCACCGCAGCTACAGATTTATTTAAAAACTAAGTACGAATGTCGGTGGAAAATGGGCCGATATAGAGTTTAACATAGATTCAAAACAATCTCTTTATTAATTTTAATAATCGTTATTTATATTTATTTATTTTATTTTATTATTATATAATTTAACCAAACTTAACCTACGCTCGCTTCGCTCGCTAACCTTGACTAATTAACAGGAGTGTTTTGATTATTTAAATAATAAATAATTGCAATAATTACTGAATTTCTTAAATAATACTCAAAAAATTACGGTATTAATTAGTCAAGGTTAGGGAGCGTAGGTTAAGTTTGGTTAAATTATATTTATAAAATAAATAAATATAAATAACCATTTATTAAAATTAATAAAGGGACTGTTCATTTTCCACCGAAATCCGATTGACTACTTTGTTTTTAAATAAAGCTGTAGCTGCGGTGGCGTTAATACGTAAGTGCCTAAATTTTCATCCACGTTACTTCTAATTTTCACTTAAGATCATTTTAAAAAAGTACCTCCTGCATTTTTTTTTTAATTTAATAATTTTTAAGTTTCATATCCCAAGAATCCCAAGAATTTCACAGTATGACTTCATATTACCTTGCATTCAGAAATCAAGGGAAATGTTTCAGTACTATTATATATATCTTCCTTCTTCAGTCGGTCCTTCACTAAAATTTCTGAAAATTTAGACGCAGCTGAAAGTATTCAGACAGTATGTAATTTATTACCGGGAAACTTTCTGCTGCGTCTTAATTTTCTGTCGCTTGCTTCACACATCCGTCACAAAATAGCTTATTTTTTATTTACCGAAGAAACATTTTTTGTATATTATATTATATTATTAGGGTTTTTTGTATATTAAAAGTTAATATTAACTTAAATGTAATTTATTTAAGTTTATCTTTCTCTTGATTGGATAAAATTTAATATAAGACATATTTTATATAAAAATATTATATAGTGGAAAGTATTGTTGAGGAGTCAAAATTTTGATTGTTGGGATTTTTTTTTAATATAACTCTAAAACCCACCGATAAATATATATATATATATATATATATATATATATATATATATATATATATATATATATATCAAAACTTATATGATATATATATATATATATATATATATATATATCATATAAGTTTTGATAGTTTACCGAACCATTTCAATATTCTTCCCACATTTTATTAAAAATACAATTTAAAAATTTTCTTTTACAGAAACAATATGCTGTAGATGAATTTTTAATGTATTAAAAGAAATTAATTTTCTGTATCCCATTCAACGTGTATAAAAATACGTGCTCATTTAATTTTTATTAAAGGTCTACTGAATTATAGCTATAACTTTCCCGTCAAGATAGAGCTACAGCTTTAGGAGAGAAAGAATTGTATTCGGTCCAATTTGGGCAAACGCGGTTTTCACCGGATCTTGACGTTTTGACACCTAAGGAACCCAAAAATCGGATGGAAATTTTCCCGATGTTAATATACGTGTGTGTCTTCGGTGTCGGCCTATAAATCACTTTATATTTCCAGAACTACTTGACCGACATTTCTATATACGGGGCATTGATGCCATCAAATTTTCAACTTAAAAAGATCAAGGGGGTGAGACTACACAGCAAGGTCACCCTCAGTATGTAGAGATTTCCTCTAATTTTTCTTATTTTTAGAGGTCATATTTTTCTTAGGCACATTTGCTAACGATTTTAAAATAATAACATTTGCAAAAAGCATATTTTCCGTAATAGCAACCCCACCTAAAAAATGCTTTTGTAATCGTCTGCTATGTTGTGACGTCACAGATGAGCGGTAGAATTAAATAAATGAATAATATTTAAAGAGTTAAAATGTAACTCGGTTTGGGCGGGTTTCAAAGTCGATCGCTCGGTCGACTTGGTACCTGGTATGTTATGCCTCGCGTCTACACAGGTCTGCCGATTGTACAAGCGAAATTTGTTCCATGAATGTTGTGAAATTACATTAGTTTATTTAGTGTCGACCGTCGCCGCTAGTACCGCTACACCCGCGCGAATTAAATACTGTTGGCGCCTCCGTTAGTTAGAATCATTGAATTAAATAAACGAAAAAATATTATTTAAATAAAATTATAAGTATTTTTAATTAAATTGTATGTGTAAGCGGTGCATCAGAAGCAACCCACAGTTTAAGCTGTTTTAAATTTCATTAGAAAGTTTACCATATTTTTCTTTAATTCATCTATGCAAACACTGAGGCAGTTCCTATTTTTTACCTGTGGTTTACATATCTACTCATTCCTTATGTGATTTATATGTGTTATTATATATCGATGGGATTAAAGAATTTTTTATTTAATACATATATATATATATATATATAGTTTATATAAAGAGACGTCTTTCCGTTTGCTCCCCATAACCGCGAGAATTTTGAACCAATCATTACGAAATTTTAATTGAGGCTGTCTTATCGGAAAATGACTATGACTCAATCCTCGCCAATCTTACTAATATATAAATCATAAATAAAACAACTTATAATTAAATAACGTAGAACATCATGTACTGAATTTAATTTTATCGTCTATATCGATCATTTTCTATGTCGATATTAATGTTTTCATACAGTTATTATGTATTTTACTAAATGTAATATCATTGTCTAATGTAGTGGCAACCCGCGAGATAGCATCATGTTGCGAGTAAAGTAGCATTCTGTGCATTTTTCTATACTGAAATTTGATCCAGAGTGAGCCATATTAACTGATAGATCGTTTCTCAATTTTGTATTAATATTTTCATAATGCCTAGCTCGGCTATGTCACAGATGAACTTCTAAGGCTACTAGATAGAGTTTATGATCATAGACTACGCCAGAGCGTTCGCAAAGACGTGAAGAGCAACGTATGCGTTTGCTTCAAAATGAAATTCAACTTTATAAGTTCAACTATCAACTATAAGTCAAATTCAATTATTTTAAGTTGCCTGTGAATAGCAACTTTGAGAGCATTTATTACAAAAAAAAAACTATTTAAAATTTTTGAAATTAGCGTATATTGCGAGTGAAACGGCAACAGGGGATTCTAATTTAATATATTTCGTATATTCCTGTATTTTATTGTTTTTTTTTGCAAATTTAAATAAATTAAAAATATTATTGATTTGATTTCAGGTATGTTATGTATTCAATTAAGCGTCATATTTCATAGATATCAATTTGGAATAACGGTTCTTGCCATTTATAGATCGAATCCAACTATAAAACAGGTAAATCTATTTTATTGTTATTTCCTTCACAGTGCAATCTTTTGGCTAAAATTTATTTGGTTCTTCTCAACTAATAATAAATTAGAATTTATATATATGTCACAGTAAAATTGATTTATCCGGTGAGTATGCATAATTACCGATTAATAGTATAATCGCCTCCAATGTTGGAGAATTTAATAAATATACAGCAATCTATTAACATAAACGTATATAATTTGTTTATTTAATTAATTAGTCGAGGTTAGCGAGCGTAGTTATGTTTGTTTAGGTTATATTAATACGTACAATTCGTCAGACACCGAATCAATATAATCTAACCAAACATAACCTACGCTCGCTAACCTCAACTAAACATGAATGTTACGATTAATTAAATAATAAATTTAGTAATAACTGCATATAGTCGAGTTGTTATTTTAATATTTAAAATATGTTAATGTGGAGAATTTTAAAAATGATCGGCGATTATACATATTAACCGGTAATAAATTATGTATAATCACAGGATTAATTAAATTTACCGTAACATATAACTAAGGGAACAGTTTTATATATATAAAAAAAATAGTTACCGTCGGATCCTCTACTAAATTTAGTTGCACTAGGTATTCTCTTAAATCCTGTTAAATATAATGAAAATTAATCGAATACCATGTTATCTCTTTCTTTCACCTGGAAGACTGTAAAACGGTTAGTAAGGAATTATTCCTGTTAATTTTGCCGATCACTTGGATCATCGTTTTGACGTGGGAGGTTCATGTGAAGAAGAAAAGAAAGCAACTTAACATGAGGTTCAGTGTAATCTACTGGTTGCTGGTCAGGAGGTCCGAGTTATATTTATCTATAAGCTACTTTTATGATCAATTATTTTGAAGCCAATATGTACATATCCTGTCCAACTACGGAGTACGGAAAGCAAGTCAAATGTTAAAATCATACAGCGGTTTAGAAACAACTTAATGAGGTGTACAGTTAAGGCGCCATGATATATTTAAAACAGTGAAATTCACGAACATTTGGGTTTACGATAAGTCAAGGAAGAAATACAACGTTTCAGAGCTTCGGGTAAATGACCACGGCAACCATTTGCTCGTAAACCTTCTAGACATTGTAAGGATGTTAGAAGACTTAAGCCGCTAGACGTCCTGGACCTTAGTAACTCGATAGTGTACACCCGCCGCTGAGTGCTGTGTATTTATCAGTCCTTCATTTTCTTCCTCTCTTTTTCTAATTTTTTCTTTTTCTAAATAGAGATTTTCACCTCTATTTTTACTCACAACGGAACGAAGACGGTATGCGATTGGGGGGTAAGAGGTTGTGTGTTTGTTTTTGTTCGTGTATATGTCTGTCATCCCCCCATTTTCCTCAAAAACTACTACACAGATTTCGATTCGGTTGTTTGCTTTACATAGTTATCACTTCAGAGCAGGTTCTTAAACATGTTTTATGGTTATAGGCCACCAGAGGGCGTTGCAGTAGATATGTTTCTCTAACATGGCTAAGCCGATTTTGATACAGATTTTGCATTACATAGATATCACCTCAGAGCAGGTTCTAAGATTAGTTTTACGGTTATAAGCCGCCAGGGAACGCTGCAGTAGATATGTTTCTTCAAAACGGCTTCGTGGGTTTTTTAAAAATTTTAATTTTATCCCTTTTTAATGTGTATAGATATGTGTTATGATTTACTTAAGGTTCCTACAAAAATGCAACCGGTTGTAAATAAAAATTTGAAACAAAAAAAAATAGAATTTCCGTTTGAAAAAAGTACCATTATTTTATATAAATTGACAAATGAAATTATAAAAGTCTGTTATGATTATAAATTTACTGGTGTCACTATTATAAATTAGGTTTAATTTTCTTAACATTTAACACCGTTGGTATTTATACAATTTATATAAAAATCCTCCTCTATGAATCATGAGACCTTGCCGTTGGTGAGGGGGCTTGAGTACTCAGTGATACAGAGTAGCTGGACCGAAGGTGCAACCATATCGGAGAGGTATCTGTTGAGAGCCAGACTAAGGAATGATTACTGAAAGAGGGCAGCAGCTCTTTCAGTAGTTGTTAGGGGCGTGAGTCAGGACGACTTAAACGGCCATATCCACATCACTCAGTCCTCTGAGTACTGCGCAGCTGAAAGCAATGGAAAACTACAGCTGTTTTTTTTCCAGGAAAATGTGGCTCTCTGAATTTTCATATAACAAAGATGGAGGCGCCTTCCTTGGTAAAATATTCCGGAGGTAAACTAGTACCCCGTTCGGATCTCCGAGTGGGAACTACGAAGGAAGGCGTCACCAGAAAATTAAAAATTACATTCTACGAGTCGGAGATTGGAATGTTAGAAGTTTAAAAAAGGTTGGTAGGCTGGAAAATTTAAACGACTAGCACTAGATAGGGAATCTTGGAGAGCTGCGTCAAACCAGTCAAATGACTGAAGACAAAAAAAAAATATATAAAAATAGAGTATCCACTTACCAACAATTGTGAATATTAATTATCAAAGCGCAATAATAAAACAAAATAAAAAAATGATAATGTATTTATTGTTAAATCAGATAAAATCAATACTTCTGTTATCATTAACGATAATGTTAATGTAGAAAAACTAACAAATTTATAGAAAAAAAAAATAAAAGATCCTACCAATAAAATAAAAAAAGAAATCACCTCTAATATTAAAAAATGCAAATATTTATTCCAGGATGAATACACTAATAATATTTCAAACTAACTAATACAAATGCACCAATACTGAAATGATTACCTAAAATACATAAAGGTAAAATGCCCATGAAACCTCTTTCAACCTTTCTTTTTCCTGTTTAGCCTCCGGTAACTACCGTTTAGATAATTCTTCAGAGGATGAATGAGGATGATATGTATGAGTGTAAATGAAGTGTAGTCTTGTACATTCTCAGTTCGACCATTCCTGAGATGTGTGGTTAATTGAAACCCAACCACCAAAGAACACCGGTATCCACGATCTAGTATTCAAATCCGTGTAAAAATAACTGACTTTACTAGGACTTGAACGCTGTAACTCTCGACTTCCAAATCAGCTGATTTGGGAAGACGCCCACTAGACCAAACCGGTGGGTTCCATGAAACCTCTAAAAAATTACAAACACACCCACATATGATTTAAATAATTTTTTATCTAATAAATTTAAAGAATTTATTAATATTGAGAATAAATAAATTATTCCCAATTCAAAAAGTCTGATGTGGGCACCACGACTTCTTTGTACGGTTATTAAATTACATATACACATTTTTTTAAAATGAAAAGTACGTAAAATTTTATTTCATTAAGAACTTCTGATAATTTTTTTATTTTTATTGTTATTATTGAATTATTATTTATTAACTTTTTACAATCACGTATTAATAATTATTAATAAATCAATATATTTAAATTAAAAAAAGGAGATTAATTCTGATGCGAACCGATTTGCTTTCCCTTTTAAGATCCAAATATTTCATTAATTAAAATTTTATTTGGCTGCAACCCTGGAACCAATGAAAATAAGTAACACTAATGATATATCGTTGAAAAGCTCTCAATGACGGCTCATTACTGCAGTTAAGAAAAAGTCCAGTCAAAATTTTGTATTGGATTTTTGGCATTTTTAGTTCAGTCGATTGCCATCAAAAGGCGGGAGAGGTACAAGACTAGATTGTACAACAGTGCTAAATCCAAAATTTCAACATCCTATTGGTAATAATTTTGAGTTATGCGAGCTACATACATACGTACGTAAGACGTCACGCCGAAACTAGTCATAATTGATTCAGGGTTGGTCAAACTCAATACTTCCGTTGAAATCTGAAAACCGAAATTTTTTGCCACCACACTGCTTCCTTTATTTCGTCCAAGGAAGTAAAAATATTTACGATCTAATAAATACAATTAATAATATAAATATAAATAATACAACCAAATTTATAACACTAGATATATAAAAAATATGTATACAAACATTGACATCAATAAAACTATAAACATAATTAATAATATTCTGCGTTAAAAAATTGATAATAATATAAAATAATAAATTTATTAAAACTACGGGGTGATTTTTTAGTTCTGTTCCCCAATTGTTAATTTCTGGTAATTGTTTTCTAAGAAAGGGAAATTTTGTTTTGTGACGAAGTTGGTAGCGCTACCAACCGGTATAGATACGGCAGTGTGAGTTGATTCTCCTTGACCTGTGTAAACTTTTGTGCCGTAACTGGTCGTTTTACGAACAGAATGTCTTTTTCCATAGGACAACGAGTTTTCATACTTGAATAATATTTTGCTACGAAATTATACGCGAGTGTAAAAAAATCATTTCAAATTCAATTTGTTGGTGTTTCTCCGCCCGAAAAACTGTCTATTTCTAGGCTAGCAAACCGATTTCGAGAGACAGGTAGTTTTTGCGTCAGAAAACGTAGTGGTCGACCAACTCGCTTGACAGATGACTATTTAGAGAACATGAAAATAAGATTGCTCAATTCTTCACGGAAAAGTTTACGAAAGCTATTCACGCAAGTCGGTTTGTCATATTCGAGTGTTCAGAAAGCCGCTAAAAAATTGAAATTCTTTCCGTATCGCGTACGATTAGTCCAAGAGCTTCAGCCTCCAGATTTAAACAAGCGATTGCAATATTGCCGTTGGTTTAGGTCTCTTGTAAACGATAACGGAATCGAATTTTTAAACACAGTGTTCTTTAGTGATGAAGCTTGGATCCATCTCGACGGTTATGCGAACAGTCGAAATTGTCGAATTTGTGGAAAATCCTTACGCTTTACAAGACAAATCTTTGCATCCTTAAAAAATTGGTGGGTGTTGTGCGATATTTCGTCTTCGGTAGTCGGACCCATATTCTTCGAACAGACAGTAAATGGTTAAGTATACAGGAATATTGTGCGCCAATTTGTGTCCCTCCTGGAACCTCAAGAACGGTATTGCTGGTTTCAGCAAGACGGCGCTACATACCACACCGTCTCGACAAATCATGGATTTTCTGCAAGAGCTCTTTGATGATCGAATAATAAGCAAGGGCTAATGGCCTCCAAGGTTCCCAGACTTCACATCTCCTGACTACTTTTTGTGAGGCTATATTAAGTCCGAGGCCTTCAAAAACAATAACCACACTACTGATGAACTTCAAGTCAATATTACAGACTTGATCACGAATATTTCCAACGCACGTCTTAAAAAGGTTTCTGCTAATATGCTGAAAAGAGTCCGTGCGTGTATAACCGCAAGGGGTGGGCATTTTTACCATATTCTTTAACAATTATGTAAGTAATAGCTTTTTATTAAATTTCTTTTGTAAGTAACAAATACATTTTTTTATTCCACCTAAATTTCCCTTTCTTAAATTACATTTAAAATTGGGTAACAGGACTAAAAAATCACTCTGTATATGATAAATATATTTATTTTAAATTCAGTAATAAATATCAGCAAAAAAGGTTTAAGGATGGATCTCCACTTTCTGCTATTATGGCCAACATATTTATGAATGTATTGGAAAACATCCTGCTTCTTGATATAATTAATAAAAATCAAATTATTTTATACAAAAGATTTGTAGCTGATATTCTAATAATATATAATTAACAATATGATAATGGGGAGGATAAAATAATTGAAGGAGTGAATTCTTTACACAATGATATTAAATTTACTTTAAAAATGGAAAATTTGATTGATGCATTGATTACTCGGATATAAAATTTAACAAAAATTTTAATAATAATAAAATTTATGTAGATATGTATAGAAAGCCAACCAAACAAAACACTATAATATATTTCAACTATTTCAGCCGTGGAATCAGAAAATAGAAATTTTTAATTCACTGATTTATAGAGCAATAAAATACTTGAAACACAATAATATAAAACTAAAGAATGAAATAAATAACATTAAAATGTCGCATTAAGTAATGGATATAATCCGAACTTCATAAATAAATTATATACGAAAATAAAAAATAAAATTCATATAAAGGATAAAATAAAACTAACAAATAATATTATAGAAGAATACGCTAAAATAGGATATAATATAGATTATAATAAACTTAATAAAGTATTTAAAACATTTAAATTAAAATCGGCGTATACAAAAACAATAAAATATGATAACAAATATGATCTAGGAAAACAAGGAGTATATAATCTTAAATGTGAAAATTGTGATCTAAAATATATAGGTATGATAAGTCTTTCATTCTTTATTAAAATTAAAGAACACGTCAGTTACATAAATAAAAATAATAAAGAACGATCTAACTTTGCTACACATTATAGAGAATGGACGTAAGTATAACCCAAACATATGAATAATAATAAACTTATAAATTATCAAATCATATTTGATAATGTTATCCTATTCAAGCAAATTATACAATAATTAATAATTATTAGGTTGGCTAACTGATTCAATTTTTACTTCATAACTAGAGACCGGATTATTTGCAACATAAAACGCTTGAAATATGCATGAAAAGTGTCAAAATATGCAACTTTAAATAATAAAAAAATAGTATTTTTGGTATTTTAAATTTCAAAATCAGCATACAATTAGTAAGTAGTTGAATAACATATCAATAAATTCGATAATTAACAATTTAACATTTTGTTACTTTTGTAACTGAGTAGATTCATTCAACACCAGCCTTCAGTTTCAAGCTTTTTAATACTCGCAGATATGTAGGAAAAATGAGAGCTAATCACAGCTATGGTTTTTTTTTTTACCAGAATTGTTAAGTACTTCCCTGGACTGACAAACTGCCGTAGCCTCTGCACTATCACCTTTGATTATTTCTTACACCTAGTATTTCTTACACCGAGTATTTCTTACACCTTTGATGGCCTCTATATGTTCATTGAAAAACAGTACAGCTTCATTCCCCATCGAGTTACCACTGGTTCGGGAGGTAAAGGCACATTTAGCAGTTTATCTTTACAGGCCGTATTGCGAGCAGTTTCCTTAATAAACACTTTCTTTATTGATGAACTCAGTTTATTTACATTCTCAAACGTGGTTCGTAGTTCTTCAGCGAATCGATGTATTCAGTGAGCAAAGCACGTCACATGAATCAAATTGAGATAAAATACTTGGAGGATTTTGGCTGTCTTGATCTTATAGGGACCAGCATCTGAGAGAAATATAAACGCTCTTTCATCTGCAGAAGATTCAGGAAATATTTTTTTAATACGCTCATTCACAAATCTGGCAATCTGGTATAGTTTGATTCAAGCAATATTTTCGCAGAAAATCTTTGAAGGTAGGATTTTTAAGTTTGTGAAGAGGAATATTACTTGTAAACAATGCTTCACATAAATCCATGCTAAAGTAGTTTTTCTGTTAACCTTTTGAAGTGAAATCACTGCTACTTGCCGAAATTGTTCTCGTGGGCCTTTCTTTTGCAATCCTACGATACGAAGATTTATTTGTCTTGACATGCTGGTCTATTTGAAACCTTTTTGTGCACAAAATATTTTTCTCCAAACTCGACAATATAAAACATTTCCATCGTATGTAAATGTTCCAGGATAGTCAACTATTTACGAAGAGGCACTTTTTTTCGGGAATATTAAACTTTGCTCAAATAAATAAAAAACTAAATTTATGCACTAAGCGCATCAACAATAACTTGCGTAATTTACTTGCCTAGTTGGAGGAGTGCTGCAGTAGGCGTGCACGACGCAGAACAGTATCGTCGTATTTTCTCGCGTGTGTCTGTGTTTTATTTGGCCTCATAACATTATTATCTTTCCAAAACCACACACGGCTGCTATCTGCGCTCTAAGAGTCGTGCGGCTAATAGATTTAGCCGGCTACAACGTAATATTTCATTATTAACTAGTGGTAGATTTTAGAGCGAGGTTGTACTGTATATTTATCGGTGATAAATGAAGACAACGCCTTGTTGCTTGTTGAATAATGGTGTAATGAATAGTCGTCTTCACATTTTGATAACATGTAATTGATCATTTAATACATAACTTTACATATATGATTAAATTAAATAACATATAACTTATACTAATAAACTAATCGTTCACCCGAATATGTCCATCCAGACTGAAAGTGCATCCGACCGCTCTGGATCGGATTCTGACGTAGAATGCTAATACCAACTTAACTCTCCGTTGAGCGCTAGCACCCACTACATCGCAGCACCGGACGGCTCGACGTGGAAAGGAACAACTAGGTACCCTACCGAAAAATATTGTAAATATAGCGAAAATTTGCATCATCACTAGATTTTAAGGAAAATATGCAATAACCTTTTAGAATGGGCTTAATATGCAAATGTATAAAATCCGGTCTCTATTAATAACACTCGTAAACATCTTTCTGACAAAAAAGAAATTTTCTTATAACTCATGACCTATTTTAACATTTGACAATCAATTGTTATAAACATAATGATTTTAATTTTATTTTCGTTTTATTTCCTATTTATAAAAATTTATATGCACAACTATAAAATTCATAATTAATTAATAATCCCTGATGATGGAGGAATAATCCGAAAGCGCTTGGATAATTAATACTCACAATTGTTGCTAAGTGGATACTCTATTTTTACTTCCTTGTACGACGTAAAGGAAGTATTGTGATTGCGAAATATTTCGGTTTTCATATTTCAATGGAAATATCCATTTTGACCATCCCTGAATCCATTTTGATTAGTTTCGGCGTTACGTCCGAACGTGCGTATGTATCTCGCATAACTCAAAAACGATTAGCCTTAGGATGTTGACATTTAGGATTTAGCACTGTTGTAACATCTAGTTGTACACCTCCCTTTTTGGTTGCAATCGAAATTAAAATTAAAAATTTTATTAATGAAATATTGGGATCTTAAAGGGAAGGCACATCGATTCAAATTAGATTTCATCTCATTTTGTTTTTTAATTGTTTTTTTATTTTTTTAATTTAAGTATATTGATTTAATAATAATTAACGCGTGATTGCAAAAAAAAAATATTTACAATAAATAATAATTCATTGGTAAAAAAAAAAATTGTGAAATAAAATTAGTAGTAATAAAATAAAAATAATATATTTGGTGAGATATCTTTTTATTTAATATTAGTTAAAAATTATAATTTAGGATCGTAATACTTGTGGACATTCTTATCAAATTCTTATAAAAATTGTGTTTTTATTTTTGAAAATTAATTATATTTCATAATTTGACAGAAGAATAAAATACATTTTTGAATTGTATTCAATTTAAAGCGAGTTGATTTTTTTTTCTTTTGTGCGGAATATGCACAAGATTTCTGGTTTGTATTTCAGATTTCTGGTGTGTCGTATAAATAGTTAATAATAATTAAACTATTCCGTTTAGTGAACTCATATATACTCGTAACAAATATTAATTTTGACCTTACGGTCTAGTATAATCTGTTTTTATTATGGGATTATTTGGTAAATAATTTATTTAAAGAGTAATCAAGGAACTTTTTTATTCTAACCTAATATTTCAAATACGATTTTTGAATTAATCGAATAAATATTTGGTGTTAATAAAAATAAATACTTTAGCTATTATGTAATTGTGTACTTTTATTAAAGAATTGGAGGATAGTATCTCACTTTCAAATGAAATAAGTTTAAATGAAGTGCAGAAAAAACGTGTGATGTAATTTAATAGACGTACAAGGAAGTCATGTGGTATCCACTTCAGATTTTTATACAAATTATAAATTCAGTTGACGTGGATATATATTACTGTATGTCTGTCATTACTCTGTTCTCGGTTCAGGTATTTACTTTTGAGAGCCGGCTTAATCTATATTACTAGAAATGATTTATTGAATTTATATTTTTAGCTTTCTATTATACTCGTATATCAATTTTATTGTGTAATATTTTATCTATTCAAGTGGATTTAAATAAATGGATGTGTCGTCAAAGAAATTCGGACAAAAAATCTAATTTCGTCTTTAGAATCATCAACCTCTTTATTGTTGCGTATATAAAACAACCCTTGCATATCATTTTCCATTTATTTCTATTTGGCGGAAAAATAGAACACACGGTTTTTCTAAGTAAATTTAGTTGGTAATAAAAATTCGATATTTTTCCATGTTTCTCATCTAATTCTTATTTATTCTGCCTAATGTTAGTTTGATTAAATAATTTAAAAATAAATCTGACTATTTTCTTTGCAAAGAAAACGGGATCTGATGGGCATTTTTTTTTTTTTTAATTTCGGTGTCGTTGAAGTTGTCAGTACAACACAAATTCCATTGTAATTACTTGAAATTGAAATATAATTGCATTAAAAAGAGCGTGGGGGAAACGATAGTTCTCTCGTTCAAATACATATGTTACGGTAAATTTGATTAATCTGGTTAATATGCCATTATTACTGATTAATATGTATAATCGCCTCCAGTGGTGGAAAATTTTATAAATATAACAATTTATTAATTACAAATTATTTATTAAAAAATATGTAAATAACTAAAGTCGCTTATAAATTCTGTAGTGATAGGCAAAAATCAATTAGCACCCCGATCACAATAAATTGTCATAAGAAACTAACAGCGTAATAATGAAACATACTAAATGGAATATTACACAACATTGAAGTCAGCTTCATTTTTGTAACAACGGTATCAGACCATCAGTGATCAGCTGATCAGTACAATTATCTGACATTATTTTTATTTATATACTTATTAAATTGGAACAAAAATAAATTTTTGTGTTAAAAAATAAATATATTTTTAATTTTTTAAATTTAACTTTTAAAATAAATCTTAATTAAAATAGATAAAAATTTTAATTTAATTCAGTTTAATTTCGTTCTATTTAATTTTATTATTTGAATTTACTAAACTTAGTAATTTCATAATCCAAAATTTATCTGGCCGCCATTTTGGGTTCAGATGTCGGACCAACGTTTTATTTATACGTTTGTTTTTGTCTTAAAGAGACCTTTAAAATGATAATCACACAAAGGGTGTTACCATTTAAAATATTTGAGTTACACTATTTCTAAGTTGGTGTTGAAATAACATTCGTTGTCAAAAGGTAAAGAAGTTGACTGATATCTTATCCTGAAAGTTGCAGTAGTTTATCTGTTTACGGGTTTCCATACTTTTGACTCAGTATAAATATATATATATATTTAACGTAAATTGATAAATCCGGTGATTATGCATAATTACAGTTAATATGTACAACCAGTACGGGAAAATGTATAAATATGTAGCAATATACATTTTCAAATTCTCCATATTAACATATTAAAATAACTACTATAAGCAGTAATTATTGAAATTATTATTTACATAATAAAAAAATTACTCTTAATTAGTCGAGCTTAGCGAGCGTAGGTTATGTATTTTAGATTATCAAACCTACCCACCAGGTTAGTGTAGTGGTAAACGCGTCTTTGCAAATCAGCTGATTTAGAAGTCGAGAATTCTATTGTTCAAATCCTAGTAAAGGCAGTTACTTTTATACGGATTTGAATACGAGATCGTGGATACCGGTTTTCTTTGTTAGTTGGGCTTCAATTAACCACCATCTCAGAAATGGTCTCGACCTGAGACTGTACAAGACTACATTTCACTTACACTCATACATATCATCCTAATTCATCCTCTGAAGTAATACCTGACGGTGATTCTCGGTGACCTAACCAGACATAACCTACGTTCTCTAACCTCGTCTAATTAATGTTAAATATACAAATTATACAGAGTGACTTTTTAGTCCGGTTACCCAATTTTAAATGTAATTTAAGAAAGGGAAATTTAGGTGGAATAAAAAAATGTATTTGTTACTTACAAAAGAGATTTAATAAAAAGCTATTACTTACATAATTGTTAAAGAATATGCTAAAAATGCCCACCCCTTGCGGTTACACACGCACGGACTCTTTTCAGCATATTAGCAGAAATTTTTTAAGAGTTGCATTGGAAATATGCAGTGATAAAGTGTGTAATATTGACTTTAAGTTCATCAGTAGTGTGAGGATTGTTTTTGAAGGCCTCGGACTTAATATAGCCCCACAAAAAGTACTCAGGAGATGTGAATTCTGGGAACCATGGAGGTCATAAGCCCTTGCTTATTATTCGATCATCAAAGAGCTCTTGCAGAAAATCCATGATTTGTCGAGACGGTGTGGTATGTAGCGCCGTCTTGCTGAAACCAGCAATACCGTTCTTGAGGTTCCAGGAGGGACACAAATTGGCGCACAATATTCCTGTATACTTCACTATTTACTGTCTGTTCGAAGAATATGGGTCCGACTACCGAAGACGAAATATCGCACACCACACACCAATTTTTTAAGGATGCAAAGATTTGTCTTGTAAAGCGTTAGGATTTTCCACAAATTCGACAATTTCGACTGTTCGCATAACCGTCGAGATGGATCCAAGCTTCATCACTAAAGAACACTGTGTTTAAAAATTCGATTCCGTTATCGTTTACGAGAGACCTAAACCAACGGCAATATTGCAATCGCTTGTTTAAATCTGGAGGCTGAAGCTCTTGGACTAATCGTACGCGATACGGAAAGAATTTCAATTTTTTAGCGGCTTTCTGAACACTCGAATATGACAAACCGACTTGCGTGAATAGCTTTCATAAACTTTTTCGTGAAGAATTGAGCAATCTTATTTTCATATTCTCTAAATAGTCATCTGTCAAGCGAGTTGGTCGACCACTACGTTTTCTGACGCAAAAACTACCTGTCTCTCGAAATCGGTTTGCTAGCCTAGAAACAGACAGTTTTTCGGGCGGAGAAACACCAACAAATTGAATTTGAAATGATTTTTTTACACTCGCGTATGATTTCGTAGCAAAATATTATTCAAGTATGAAAACTCGTTGTTCTATAGAAAAAGACATTCTGTTCGTAAAACGACCAGAAACGGCACAAAAGTTTATACAGGTCAAGGAGAATCAACTCACACTGCCGTATCTATACCGGTTGGTAGCGCTAACAACTTCGTCACAAAACAAAATTTCCCTTTCTTAGAAAACAATTACCAGACATTAACAATTGGGTAACAGGACTAAAAAATCATCCTGTACATTACAGTGGTTCCCAAACTTTTCCGAGTCGCGGCGGCCTTTTTCAATTAAAACTTTTCCATAACGCCCTACTGTATGTAAAAGTTTGGCTACTCGTAAGTAAGAGATGAAAATAAATATAACTCGTGTATCTTCATTACTTTTTTACTTTATTAACATTAAGCTAATAATTATAAATCCCTTGGTTCAATTAATTATGAAGTTTTTAACAATATTTCGTAGCGACTTCTTGAAGAGGCCACGGCTCCCCGTGGCCCCGCGGCGCGCAGTTTGGGAATCGCTGATATTCTCCAACATTAGAGGGGAGTACGCATATTAACCCGTAATTATACATAATAATCACCTGATTAATAAAATTTAATGTTACAAATAGTATTTCAATTAAACACGTATTCTGTTACAAGTAGTAAAATATGATTTTCTCTTTATCAAATATTTAATTAATCATCAAAATACTTTTATTTAATAAATTAAGATTAATAAATACAATAAAATAAATAAATCTTTATCACTTATTTGTAAATATGTTTAGATTATATCGATTAATGTAACTAATATATAATTTGAAATAAAGCGTGCGTAAAAAAGGGTATAAATATAAAAAGAAGCGTACTCCGGAATCGGAAGGGTGTTTCGCGATATATTTTATATCTATGGAATCAACAATGTAGCAGTTTTTCGATTATAGCAGATTTAAATCAGAATAAAATTATGAAGACATTCATGGACTTCTGCTTCTACATATAATGTAACTACTGAATATTTATTAAATTCTTGGTGTCTATGACGTTCTATAGAGGTACAATATTTCCTCCATTCTACTATTAGCAATCCCAACATACTTTAGACACCTTCGATAGAAGTATTGAACATGTATGGATTTACCCTGTATAAACTTTAACGAGTAAAGCAAAAAATGTAGAAAAAACGTTGCAGATAATAAAGTATTGGAATAATAACCGACCTATAGAAGAAGGAGAGGAAGATGGCCGGTTTAATGGACAAGGGAAGATATGGATATATAGAAGAAAGATGGTTGGAAGATAAATCTATTTATCAATGGAAAGGCATGAAGGAGATATTGCGAAAGTACGTCGAAGTGCTGTAAACGATTTGTCAACAAAAAAATGTTTTTACAGTTATGTACTTTTAGTAGCTGCCAAATGATGAAAACATAATGCATATTTGGGGAAAATAAGATTCATTAGTGGGTATATAATTTTTTTATACCTATTATGAGATGCTGTTTGAAAAAAAAATTATATTTCTAATGACCACTGTATTATCAAATTTCAGAGTAATACAGTGTTCTTTTGTTTAATTATATTCTTTTATAGCATAATATACAGTATAACAAATCTTAACAAAGAATACTATGGTATTCTTTGTTATACTTTATCTGTCTGAATGTGGAGACTCTAAATAACAATTAGTTTGTATCAGCACACATTTTTTATTCATACTTAAAATTTAACAACGTTAATAAAAATTTTAAATTTAAAAAATGAATAATTTTTTATTTTGGTAAACATTTGTTAAATTAAAAATACACCACTATAGTTGTTTACACCTACAGATCATTCACTATCGAGTTGTGGGAGTAAAACTAAACAACTTTATTTTAAAGTAAATTAAAATAAAAATTGTTTTTTTTTAAACGTATCATTTAATTTATTTTCTCTTCCTTCTCAAAACAAATGAGTACATCCGTGAAAGATGTCCTAAATAAAAAAAATTAAAATATAAACCCGCGGGCGCGTGCATGTTCACATAAACACACACAAAAATCGTTTATTTTGATAGGAATATAATAATATATTACACAGAACACCTCAGAAATGACTATGCTACTTCACGTATAGACAAAGGGAATTGCTCAAAGCATTTGCGTCGATGTATTTACGAACACCTTGATCAAAGTATCATCACAGCAGTATACGCAAATAATAAAAATTCACAAGTTAATTAATTAACATGAATTAATGAATTCATTAATAAATTTATAATTTATTTTATTAATAAAATTTCAATTAATAATAATTCATATTTAATTATGTCCACGATGAAACAGAGACATTTTCAGAAAATATTCTACTGCTGAAAATAATGAAAAAGATTTATATAATCATTTTTTGGAAATGCTTTGTTTTCGAGTTACGGTTCGAAAGATTTCGTCCGGATATCAGCTCTTCTAATTAAAAGAAGCTCACAACTTCCGTTACAAAATACAAAAATAATTATTATGTAGACATATTCCTCGTTAGAAAATTTAAACAGCATTTTTACACTAAGATATCATATCCCTACATTTCCTTTATCTGTAGGTTAATTTGTGACAACAGACTTAAACGAAATGTGCAATTTTCATTGTTGACAAGCTATTAGTATTGCTAACCTGAACAATACATTTTTTTAAAAACATTTTGAAATAATATACATTTCATTTTAATTTTTTAATTATTTTGTTTTTAAAATATTGAATAAACATAGCTAAAAATATTATTCTATAAATTTTATATTTCTTTTAAAATTATTTTTTGTAATAAGCGTTTTTGTTTTTTACAAAAGAATGTTAAGAAGAGAAAGAATAATAATAGGATTTTCTTCTATTTTTCGTCTGTTTTGCTTCAATAAAAAACCGATTGTTTAAAGTTTTCATTTACTTTTTTTTGGCTGTATTTACATTAATTTTCTCAAAATAAATTCTCTACAACTTTTGTTACTAAATCTTCTGCAATTATTAGTCATTTAACAAAGTCATTGTACTATAAACCTAAAAAAAACTTGTGTTTTGACAACGAATTTTGTGCTATACGAGATCTGTAAATAAAGTAAATAGATTTTTTTTTGGCAGCCAAAGTGGCAACATTGTAAAATTATTAGTAAATATATGGTTATATGAACACCTGATTTATATTAGGTATTAATATTTTTCCCGGTCAGGCATGGCATTTTTCACACACGCTACAAATCATACCGGAGATATGATTTGGCTTGTTTTACCTAAAACAAGCCAAAAAGGTATTAATATTTTTAGTCTATTGCTGACACGTGAGACGTAAATAAACATTTCGCGAAACGAGGTTTTATTGTGCAATACAAAAATGAGTGACACTAATTATGAGCAACGTTGTGCAATCAAGTTTTGTGTTCATCAACTCTGTGAGAATGCTACTGAAACTTTTTTAAAATTGAAAAGGGCGTATGGAGATTACGCTCTTTCACAAGTCCAAGTTTTTAGGTGGTTTAAAGTATATTCAGATGGCCGGGAATCAGTTGCGGACGATCCACGCTCTGGAAGACCGTTATCGTCAAAACTTGAGGACAATGTTGAGCGAATTAGAGGTTTGATATGGTTCGAATACGATGCGACCGGAGATTAACTATCAGAATGATTGTAGAACAATTGAATTTGAACCATAACACAATCCATCAAATCTTTATAAACGAATTGGACATGAAAAATGTTTGTGTAAAATTGGTCCCGAAAAACCTCACTGTTGAACAGAAAAACAACAGTGTGAAGTGTGCCGCGATCTTCTAGGGCGAATTAAGACTGATCCTGTTTTTCTAAAAATGTTATTACTGGTGATGAATCTTCGATATTTGAGTACGACCCAGAAACAAAAGGCCAGAGCCATTTCAAACTCACCACATCCCAAAAAAGCAAAAATGAGCAAATCAAACATCAAAACCATGCTAATTTGTTTCTTCGATAATAATGATATTGTCCATACAGTTTTTTTCTGCAGGAAAGGCTGTAAATCAATATGTTCACCGAGAAATTATTGAAAGACTGCGGAAAAAAGTTGCCCACGTGAGACCAGCCATCAAAGACAAGGGTGCTGTATGATGACAATGCACCTAGTCACACTGCACTCCCCGTTAATCAGTTTTTGGCAAAGAAAAATATTGCTGTAGTTCCTCAACCACTTTATTCATCTGACTTGAGTCCCTGCGACTTTTTCCTGCTCTGACTTTATAAACCACCTCAAAGGACACCATTTTTGAACAGTAGAAAACATTTTTAAAAAATGTAACCGACCATTTGAAGGATATTCCGGTTTCTGAATTTTCAAACACTGCTATAAAGAGTGGGAAACCCGTTTGAAGCGTTGCGTAGCTTCCCAAGGGACCTATTTCGAAGGTGATAGTCCGTGTGTAATTGGATTGTAAATTAAAAGCTTTTTTTGAACCAATCTCATTACTTATTTACAGACCTTGTACGTCGGATGTCTTAAAAACAACTACTGGAGTTACAGTTCTGGGACCTGTTTTTTCCTACTTTCTTGCTTAAATTACTTAAGAAACTACCATCTTAATTTTAGTCCCAAAAATTACAGTAAGGTTTATTTTTATTAGAAGATCTGAAATCCGGGCGCTAATTCTTTCGCTCGCCGTAACTCGAAAATAAAGTATTTCCAGACCTATGTTTATATGAACTTTTTTCATTAATTTCACCAGTAGAACATGTCTTGAAAGTTTCTGTCTTTCATCATGGAACATTCTGTATAAAAACTCACGAAATATGTTAAAGTGAAATGAAGATACTAAATATGAAAAATAATAATTCCAATCTAATTCATCATTCAGAAGGCGTTAATAAAAATAATATTTGATCACATATTTATGTACGGAGTACATAAAATTGAAGAGGTCTTAAATATTTTTTGATCACTGTTGTATAGAAATTTATCGACTGAATAATATTATTTCGTTAAAAGCAAAATCTTCAAATTATTTTAAATAAATTAAGGAACGTTTAACAGCTAGGTATGTAAATTAAGGAGCTATACTAGTTATTAAACAGGAAATTGCAATTATCCCTAACTAACAAGCTACTTTTGTACAAAGTGATCCTAAAACCGATTTGGACATACGGAATCCAACTCTGGGGTACGAAAAGTATCAACAATATATTTCATAATATGTATTCATAATAAATTTGCGAGTTCCATGCTTCGTACGGAACAACGAAAGTCACTAGTACTTAAGTTTACCATGTGTTCGAGAGGAAGTCGATTGATCTGCAACTAAGTACAAAATAAGATTTAACGACCACTTAACTATCTAGCTGCTAGCTGTTAATCTCGTAGACAATGGGAAGGTGTACGGTGGTTAAAACGGGTTCGTGTATTGGATCGTGGAACCTAATAGTGATACTACGGACGAGGCTTCTTCTTAAGTTGTTCATCATCAAAGCGTTTAAGTTTATGTTTCTAATGTTATGTTACTTTTTATTTCCTTGTACGAAGTAAAGGAAGTATTGTGATCGCGAAAAAATTTGGTTTTCAGATTTCAACGGAAATATCTATTTTGATTATCCGTGGATACATTTTGACTAGTTTCGGTGCGACTTCTGCTGTACGTGCGTATGATCTCGCATAACTCAAACGATTAGCCGTAGGATGTTGGAATGTTGAATTTAGGACTGTTGTAACATCTAGCTGTGCACCTCCCCTTTTGATTGCAATCGACTAGACCAAAAGGGTTCAAAAAAGCCCATAATCCAAAAGATATTGATTTTGGATTCTCTTAACTGCAGTAATAAGCCCTCATTGAGAGATTTTAAACGATATATCATAAGTGGCACTTATTTTCATTGGTTCCAGTGTTATAGCTAAATAAAATTTTAATTAATGAAATATTTGGATCTTACAAGGGAAGGCACATCGGTTCGAATCAGAATTCATCTCCTTTTTTTTAATTTTATTTTATAATAAGTATATTGATTTATTAATAATTACTATTAATCCATGATTGTAAAACGTTTTACAATAAATAATAATTCAATAATAACAATAAAAAAATCAGAAGTTATTAATGAAATAAAATTTTATATTCTTTTAAAAATGTGTACTTATATATAATTTAATAGGCGTACAAGGAATGCGGTGTCCACATCAGATTTTTTACGTTGAGGTTTCATTCGTAGCACTGGACATTATTATGATTTCTAGTTCATTATTGGCTGGACTTAATCATTGCTAATGCTATCTTTGATTCATTACTATTGATTATCTACAACGTATTTAAGTAAGGCGTTTCCAGGAAATCTCCTTTTTAATTTGATTATTGTGATGAAATTTAGTTATGGTTTCTAATATACGAAACCGATTATAAATACAATTTAAGATAAAAAAGTAAAAAATATATTAATAAACTCATAGCTAAGTTAACATAATTTTTTTCATATCGGTATACATTAGTCATACTTAGGGATGCCAAATTGTGATCTGACAGCCCATTTTTTATCTTAAAAGCTCGTTATGACTTTTTTTTAGGAAGCGAGATGATTATACTTTTGATGATGACAAAGTTAGCGTTTTATTAAGGCGCTTCAAAGCAAAACATTATGGCTTGTTTCTTTTTTTTGTTTTTTTTTTTTACAAACGAATCATCATTCTTTTGGTTCAGTATTTTTTTTATTCAATGATTTTACAAGTGGATGTATGTTGTATAATTCGTTATATCTGCTTTATTCATATTGTTTCCAACAATGTTTTTATTGCAATTTTTTTTTATAACTAAATTATTCCTTAAAAACCCTAATAAATAATCTTCACTGACTATTGTAACAGGACCAGTACAATGGATTCCTTCCAATTATGAAGAAAGTGTGAGAAAATAATAATGAAAGGAATCGTGAAGAAAGTAAAAGGGATCCTTTTCTCAAGCTAACAGGTCTGTTTAACAATCTGTTCTTTGGCACCTCCACCGACAATGGCACCTCCAACCGTTGTTGTCTGACGAGAGAGGTTACCGGACCGGAATAGAAATTTATGGGAAAACGAAGGGCGAGGACGATGAAAGTCCTCCCCATTAACAGGTAAAGAATGAGGCGGGTTCATCAGGCCACGCGATATAAATACTGCCAGAGACCAGCGGAGTGAGTGAGTCATTAGTTTGGCGAGTCAGTGTTGTCGCAATTGGCTGACTGCATTATCAATAAGCGTTTGGTAACAACGAATGAAGTGTACGTCACAAGCATTCCATTGTGGATAGTGGGTGAATGCAGGAAGTTGTTCGGTGACTTGTTCTGGAAGTTATTGATAGACTGTAGTGAAAGTGACTATTAAATTCATTCATAAAGTTTAAAGTGGTTCTATTATAAGCAGTAGAAGTATTAATATTCCCAGAGAATTCAATGGTATAAACTTTAGACTTTTCTAATCTCTTCTTGTTAATGCAATATTAGGTGTAATATTAGCGGTCATTTTAACATTTTTAGTAAATTAGACTGCATTATTGTTTTTTATAATTTAATTTTTTTTGTAAAAAATCTTGTCATTTGAATTACTAGTTTGTATGTCATTTATTCACTATTATTATTGTTGTTATTTCTATTATTTTTTCTATCTCTGTGGTTTTAGAGTAATAAATTGTATTTATAACAAATTTTTAATTTCTTAGTCTCTCAGTATCCTGGTCGAGCTGCGAACACGCGACAATATTATTGATATATATATTAAGCAACACCTGGTTGGTGTCGGACAAATTAAGCGACTAATTCAGAGCATCAAAATAAACATAAATGTTCATTTTGACAAATGTCCTATCTAGCTTAATTTCCCTTCTCTCCATTTTTTTTTTTTTTTTTTTAAATAAAAATGTATAACTTAAGAGGTTAAGATATTTCAATGACGTATAGTGTATATATATTCCCAATACAAAATAAGTAAGTCTAAAAATTTTACCTTCAAAAATTGCGGCTATTTCAATTTTTTAATCATTAATAGCTATGTAAATATTTGTTATATAAATATTTGTTTTATAAAATAATAATTCATAAGATAAACTATTAATTAAGCCTCTTGATTCGAATAAAATGACACCGGATTTATTAAAAACAGTTAATAAATATGTGATATAAATTGAAAGAGATCGCAAAAATTATGCAGTGACAATTTTTCTCCTGATGTAAAAATAATTTTCCTTAATTCACTGTTTTGTAAAATTTAAAAATTATGAAATTGTAATAATAATTAGTTATCTACTTAAGTAGATATCAAAATTTGTTTTAATGAAATCGTTATTTTATAATTAATTTGAATTTTTAAAGTAATAATTTCTTTAATGTTTGCAAAACGTATATAATTTTTAAAATGTAATTACATGGATCTAGCAGTTAATGATGTTAAAGAACAATTTAGATTCGGAGTAACAGTACAAGGTGAAAAGATAAAGATGCTACGATTTGCTGATGATATAGTAATTCTAGCCGAGAATAAAAAGGATTTAGAAGAAACAATGAACGGCATAGATGAAGTCCTACGCAAGAACTATCGCATGAAAATAAAAAAGAAGAAAACAAAAGTAATGAAATGTAGTAGAAATAACAAAGATGGACCACTGAATGTGGAAATAGGAGAAGAAAAGATTATGGAGGTAGAAGAATTTTGTTATTTGAGAAGTAGAATTACGAAAGATGGACGAAGAAGTAGCAATATAAAATGCCGAATAGCACAAGCGAAACGAGCCTTCAGTAAGAAATATAAGTTGTTTACATCAAAAATTAATTTAAATGTCAGGAAAAGATTTTTGAAAGTATATGTTTGGAGTGTCGCTTTATATGGAAGTGAAACTTGGACAATCGGAGTATCTGAGAAGAAAAGATTAGAAGCTTTTGAAATGTGGTGCTATAGGAGAATGTTAAAAATCAGATGGGTGGATAAAGTGACAAATGAAGAGGTATTGCGAGAAATAGATGAAGAAAGAAGCATTTGGAAAAATATAGTTAAAAGAAGAAACAGACTTATAGGCCACATACTAAGGCATCGCTTTAATATTGGAAGGACAAGTAGAAGGAAAAAATTGTGTAGGCAGGCCACGTTTGGAATATATAAAACAAATTGTTAGGGATGTAGGATGTAGAGGGTATACTGAAATGAAACGACTAGCACTAGATAGGGAATCTTGGAGAGCTGCATCAAACCAGTCAAACGACTGAAGACAAAAAAAAATGTAATTTAGATATAAATCTATCAAAGGGGACGCGGGAAAATTTGTCCAATTTTTTTGCCATTTTTATTACAGTAATAATTATGAAACAAGATAAAAAGTTTAAAAGTTATCCTAATGTACAAAGCTTTTTTTTTATCATAATTCCATTTTTAAAATATTTAATATAGAATTGTAAAGCAAGTTAGGATTTGCCAAACCACGCGAAACAATAACAATACTGTTTCTTAAAACATCATTCTATGAGCTCTTCACCGTCTACATTAAGATATTACCTCCTTTAAATATTCACTATTTAATCTGTATGTATTAAAAATCTTTTTTAGTGTATTATTTGTATTTATAAACACTTTTATATTACATTTACTGAAGAATTGTTTAATTTGGTTAAATTTCTTTCCCAGTAAATGTTAATTTACTCCATTTAAAGGTTTCTTTATCGTTTTTAATTTCTATTTTAATTCATTTTTGTGATCATTATTTTCTATACACGTTATTTTCTGCTATTTAAAAAATAGTATTGTGAATACCCTGCACGTTTTTCTGATAGGTTCAACATTTTAATGATATCAATCATTAGGAATTGGACAAATATAAATATATTTGAGCCAAGTTTCCATTTTTAATATTCATACAGTCCGAAGATATTCATTAAAATACAGGTTACCATAATATACTTCCGGAATTTTCTATGGGTTTTTGTAGGATGGATTTATGAAACGTTCAGATTAAGAAAATTGCGCCCAAAATTCTGATTTAACACCATATTTTCCTTATGACTATTGCTGCTTCTTTTCAGTTTTTATACGAATAAAACAGACCGGACCTATATTTATTGATACCTTTCTTCTTGGATTGTTGTTAGAAACATACATTCGAAAATATTAGTTAACCTATGGGATGTATGAAAATCTTGTACACATAATACCTCTAAATAAATGGAGAAAGAATTCAGGAGATGTTCTGCAAGTGAAAATAATGAAAAACGTTCTCATAAACATAGCTAAAAAAAGCTGTGATTTTATATTACAGCTTACGAAAAAGTTTGTCCTGATTTCTGTCTCCAGGGAAAATGAAGCGATACTGAAATTCCTGAATGGGTGAAAAATGATGGTTTCTTATGGTATTTGATGTGAAAAATAGATTAAAACAAACTCTAGAAATATATATCTAGTAATCTTTCAGAGAATATTGTAAAAAAAAATATATATATATATTTAAAAAAAGACTCGGTTTTGTAGATACAATAACCTCTTATTTCTTTATTTCTTTCATATCTAGATAGTGCTATAGTACCTCTAGAAGTACTAGTATAGTACCTAGTATCTAGTATAGTACCTCTAGAAGATAGTGTATACCTCTAGAAGGGAAAATATTGTAACCGGTCCTATTTGGGCATATGCGGTTTTCACCGGATATTGACTTTTACACACCTAAGGAAACCAAAAAACCAAAAAATCGGATGGAAATTTTCTTGATATAAATGTTCGTGTGTGTGTTAGGTGTTGGCTTATATATTACCTTATATCTCTAGAACTACTGGACCGATTACGACCAAACGGTAAGATTACTTCTACATATGGGGCAATGATGCCATTAAATTTTCAAATTAAAAGGTTTAGGGGATGAGGCTGTAGAGCATGGTCATCCTCAGTATTTCAATATTTCGCCTAATTAAGGTCATATTTTTCTTAGGTCCATTTGTTAACAATTACAAATAAAATATTTGCAAAATCGCATGCCCACCCCAAATATGCTCTAAACTACTGCTGTATTGTGATGTCACAAGTGAGCGGTAGAATTAAATAAATTAATATTATTTAAAGTGTAAAAAGTAACTCGGTCTGACCGGGTCTCGAACTGGATCGCCGTTAGACACAGTACCTGGTGCGTTAAGCCTCGCGACTTAACTCACAGTTTGCCAACAAGTGGCTTTACCAGCCTGCCGACCGTAAAAGTGAAATTTAATCTCTGTAAGTTATGAAATTACAGTAGTTTAGTTGGTGCCGACCGTCGCCGGTAGTACGGCCACACCCGCGGGAGTTAAATACGTATACGTGCGCGCTTTAGTCAGAATCATTGAATTAAATATTTAAACGAAAAATATTGTATTTAAATAAAATTATAAATATTTTAAATTATGTTGTGTGTGTATGGGTGTGGTAAGCCGTGTATCAGAAAAAATATGTTGTCAACTTTATTTTTAATTATCCTTAAAAACAAAATTTGTTAAAAATTTAATTCTGTGAAAATATAATTATCTGTAATCTGACTGATTATGAAGAAATTTGATTTTTATTAAGAACAACAGAAAGTTTTTTTCATTGAGCGATGTTCGACACAATGTTATTCCAGCGTCATAAGAATTCGACTACGATGGAATCGATCAAGTTGTGTGAAAAGTCTGTAAAGCACTGTTTGAGGTTGTGGAATCTTATTTGTTATTCACAATTTGCAATTAGCGTATTTCCATTATAATACTCGTAAACAAAAATTGATTTTTACTTGCATATTCTTCATGAAAAATCTTTTTTATTTGTGTAGTTTCAAAGTTTATTTACAGTCTGTTTTATTTATATAAACTTTGGGTAAATTAGATCACATTCGCAATCACATGATAAGGAGTTTTCAGCGAAACTGCTCAAAAAGTATCCACCAGTATTACAAAGAATTTTTATGGCAAGCAGCATATACACTAAGTAATAGATAACACATTTAACACATAACAGTAGAACAAAAGAAAGCAAAAAAAAGAAGTCATAAATAGCAAGCAAAACGATGAAATAACGAGAAGAAAAAGAAAAAAGAATATGCAACAAATTTGAAAATAAAAATCGAAGAAATAATGCACAGCATTTGCAGCTGAATTTACACTTTAGACACTAATGTCCAGAACGTGTAGCCATTTTAATCTTCTAACTCAGCCCCGTTGTCTATGAGGTTTACAGCTACGTGATTCAGGTTGTTGTTAAGTTGCAATTCGTACTTTTAACAGAAACGTTGTATTTCCTCCCGGACGCGGGTGGCGTATTGCTGTGCACATAGGCTGACGGTTGACTTACCACACTATTAATTATCCTGAACAACTCTGACAACGTACTGCGTACTAGTAATGGAAAGAATCGTGAACGAGTCGTTCCTTCGATTCGATTCATTTTACTCAACGAAAGAATCGAGAATCGGTTTGCGGGAGAAACCGATTCTGTTTACGATTCTCAACAATGAATTGGATAAGCATTAGGAATCAAATCTTTCTCAGTTACGATTCGATTCATAGCAATCTTTCTTAAGGAGTCGAATAAGAGTTGAAAAGCGAAGAATCGAAGTCATTTAGTAGTTATGCGTGAGTTGAGTCGAACAGAAGTATGAAGAGAGATGAACGGCTAAACATAGGAGAAGAGAAAGAGAGCGTGATCATTACAGTTTACAAGGAAAGCGTGATCATTACAGTGGGGGCAAGGAAAAGTATCGTTGAATCGATTCTTTTTTACGAATCCTTTCTGAGAATCAAATCGAGAGAATCGATTCCTGAAAAAGAATCGTTTATCTTACCACTACTTTCTTTCTTTTTCTGTTTAGCCTCCGGGAATTACCGTTCAGGTATTACTTCAAAGGATGTTTTGTATGAATGTAACTGAAGTGTAGTCTTGTACAATCTCAGTTCGACCATTCCTGAGTTGTGTGGTTAATTGAACCCAACCACCAAAAAATACCGGTATCCACGATCTAGTATTCAAATCCGAATAAAAGTCTTTATTAGGACTTGAACTCTGGAACTCACGACTTCCAAATCAGCTGATTTGGAAAGACCAGTTCACCACTAGACCAACCCGGTGGGTTTATCTCACCATTACTCTGCATACTGTGTAAGTATACGGTGCTACATGAGATTTTTCGTAAACGAATGACTATCTAACTGTTCCGCCCGCCCTAACAATCTATCTCTCTGGCACGCAATGTGCACAGTTATATGTCTCCTGCTATACTTAATTATTCGTATATTTCACTGTTAATCAATAATTTCACTAATCGATGTGGGTTGTTTGATCGACACCATTTTTTTTTTATAGGGATCCCATTTTAATTCGAGAGATTATTTTTATCCTACAACAAATTCTACAGGATGGATTTAGTAAGAAACGAAACGCTGTTAAGAACAATATTTAAAACCAGATGTGATTTATTTTGTTCATCACATCTGTTTCGATGAAATCTAGTATATAAATTATTTGCAAAATGCATGGTTGTATGCGTGAACAGTGTTCAATATAAATATTAAACAAATCATGAAAAATACTTCACGGGATGTGTTTTGATTATCATTTTTTGCGTAAAGTTTATAAGTCATACTTGCTCCTAAATATAATTTTTGTTTTAAATCTGATGTGGACACCACATGACTGCCTTGTACGCCTATTAAATTACATATATTTTTTATTACATTTTTTTTGTATATATATATATATATATTTTTTTTTAATATTTATTGCAACATGTTTTATACATATGTTAATAATTATTAATGAATCAATGTAGTTAAATTTAAAAAAAAGAAATCAAGTTGGATTCTAACCTATGTGCCCTTCCCCCTTGAAAGATAAAAATATTTGATTAATTAAAATTTTGTTTTGCTATAACTCCGGAACAAATGAAATAAGTACCACTTATCGTACATCGTTGAAAAGCTGTCAATGAGGGCTTATTACTGCAATTAAGAAAAAGGATTTTTTTGGACACTTTTGGTTCAGTCGATTGCAATCAAAAGGTGTGGTGCACAACTAAATGTTACAACGGTCCTAATTTCAACATTGTACGGCTAATCGTTTTTCAGTTATGCGAGATACATATGTACGTACGTGCATACATATATACGTACGTACATACATACGTATGGACGTCACGCCGAAACTAGTCAAAATGGATTAAGGGATGGTCAAAATGGATATCTCCGTTTAATTTTGAAAACCGAAATTTTTCGCGATCATAATACTTTTTTTTTTATTTCGTACAAGGAAGTAAAAAAAGAATGATCACTGTCTTAATCGATTAATCAGATCATGATATTTATATCAGCTGATAGTGGTCGGACCACTAGCAAGTCTGAGTACTTTTATAGAGTAGGTTGTATGGGACTTAGATTCTCTCCGATAAAAATGCTAATCAAAAAACAAACTAATCAAAGAATGCTAATCGATAAACTGTTTAGCGCACAAAATAAAATTTTTATTCGGGGTTCTTAAACACAATTCATATATCCAAAATCATTCTTCTTTATTTAATAAAATGAATTAGAAGGTACGGAAGGTGTCGAAAAATCCTATTTTTAAGATTAAAGAGATAGCGTCGCCTTTACTTTGTCAAGTTGTCATACTTGCCAGAAGGAGCGCTAGCGACGCCCCTCGTAAAGATATTTTCCTTTTTTCAAATTACGTAGTTCTTGGACAAGTTTCATTCAAAAACCTTCAGGTAAGACCAATATGAAACCATACAATTTGTCAATTTAAGTTCCGTGAACTTCAATATTGTTTCATTTTATTCTTAGAGCAGAATATGTTTTCGTATTCAAAACAAAGCGTTTTCAGATGTTTATATGAATTTTTTTTCTTTGTTTTTACTTATAGAACATGTCCTGAAATTCGTTCAGTACTATTTTCTGCCCAATATAAAATCATTTTTTAATAGAATATCACAAAAGGATAAATTTTTCTTCATATTAATTTCTTTTTTTCTTGACCGAAAAGACGTCATATGTCACTCATTCTGTCAAGCGATGTTTTCATTAAGAATTGTACACCATTAGTGAGAATGATCTAAAATTACAGAGTGCAATTTGGTATGTTACGTCATCTGCTGGACAACCTAAGTTATTTTAATTTTATAACCACATCAAATAAATATTTTACCATGGTATATGAGTAATCAAAACACTACCATCAATGATTCAGAACGTCTTTCATTTAAATTTAAACTAAAATAAATTAATATATCATTGACTTAAATAATTTTAAGTATTAAAAATATAACACAATACCAGCTTTTTTCTTTCATTAATAATTTATTAAGGTAACAGATTTTTAAGTAATTATTTTTAAAGTGTATATTTAGTACATTGTAGGCAACAGTAAAATATTTTTTATTTTACGTTAATACTTTGTTAACTTTATTCTTAAATTCATTTTAACTGAATGATCATGTAAGGTTAACATTTTACAAATATTACAAATTTTTAAAAATTATTATTTTTTTTTATAAATTATAAATTTAATTAAAAATTAAAGATCTGACAAAAGGGTTTTCCTAATATGACGTAGATTTATTGATATGAAATGATAAATTATTAAAATGGCACAACAAATAAATCTTTTATTGTGTTTGTTACATAATAATACATTTTTTAGATCGCATCAGGAATGGGTATAAAACCAAAAATAGAAACACCCCAGAATTTGCCTGGATGAATGGAAAGAAACCAAAAAGTAGATGTAATTAAAATTCATATTAATTATTTTAAAAACATGTAGCAAACAATTTCCGGCTACGATCAAGTCATGATTACGAATTTAGAATTACATAATTTCGAATAAAATTTTTTTCTGGTTTTCCTTACTCTTTTGAGAAAATTAGGATAACTTTATTTATAAAGAAGTGATTTTTAATAAAAAATAATAATTAATTTAAAAGAAAATTGTTTAAGAGTATTTAAAAAATAAATTATAACTTTTATGAAAGTAATTATACCCATATTGCATCCATTTTGAGTCCGGAATATAATATAGGTGCCAAAGCTTATTTTAAGAGCTCTTCAAGTATTTTGTTTTTTTTAATGATAAAAATTAAAAGAAGTAAAGGTGAAAATAAAAAAAAATTGATGTGGACACCACATGACTTCCTTGTACGCCTATTATATTACATATTTACATTTTTTGCGCACTTTATTTAAAGTTATTTCATTTGAAAGTGAGATACGATCCTCCAATTCTTTAATAAAGTGGACAGTTACAAAATATCTGAAATATTATTTATTAATAACATCTAATATTTGTACAATTATATATTCAACAATCTTACATGAAATATTAGGATAGAATAAAAGTCTCTTTATTATTCGTATTACTAGATCAGTATTATTCGTATCTTCGTGAGTTTGTAATTAACAAAAGTTTCAAATTTCTGGTGTGTTGTGTAAACAAAAGTTAATAATAATTATTCCGTTTAGTGAACTCCTGTATACTGGTTACAAATGTTAATTTCGACCTTACGATGTAAAATATTCAGTTTTTATTATTGGATTATTTGGTTAATAATCAAAAATTAAAAAGAAAAATTACATGAAGAAATATATCTGAAAAAAAAACGACAAGAAGATGAATATGAAGAGGAAGAAAATGTTAAGAACAAGGGTAGAATAAAAAATTTAAGAAAATATAATAAATATAAAGAGGAATAAAATGTTAAAACCAAAGAAAGAATAAAAAGATTAAGAGAAGATGATAAAGAGAGAGAAAATTTGAAAACTAGAAAACGTGTACACAAATTAAGATCAGAAGAATTATATCAAACCAGAGATTAAATGATTGACAACGAAAAACAAATAAACGAAATGACGATCAACTCCGGCTTATGGAGAATATTGTTTGACAATATCAGAGGAGTAATGAACTAAAAGATAAGAATTTTTTGCAATTTGTTAAAGATCGAGCATGTATGCCTCAGTATATATGTTGTTCTTGTGAGGGTCTATTTTTCAGTCGCTCTGTAATTAATTTTAATGTCGGTAAAATTAAAAAGAAAACTAAATTTACTACATATACAGACACGTACGAGTAATAATGCTTATTAAATTACATGTACGCACTTTTAAAAGTACATAAAATTTTATTTCACCAATAAGTTATGGTTTTTTTTAAAGATTATTGAATTATAATTTATTGCATTTTTTTTTACAATCGGGTTAATAATTATTAATAAATCAATATATTTAAATTAAAAATAAATTTAAAAAAAATAGATGAAGTCGGATTCGAACCGATGTGCCTTCTCTTGTAAGATCCAAATATTTCAATAATTAAAATATTATTTTGCTATAACTCTGAAACCAATGAAAATAAGTACTACTTATGATATTTCGTTGAAAAGCTCTCAATCGGGGCTTATTACTGCAGTTAAGAGAAAGTCCAATATCCAGATTTTTTGGTATTTCTGGCCTTTTTTGGACTCTTTTTGTTCAGTCTATTGAGATCAAAAGGTGAGGTGCATAGCTAGATGTTACTATAGCCCTAATTGCAAAATTTCAACACCCTATGGCTAATAGTTTTTTAATTATACGAGGTACATACATACGTACGTACAGACATCACGCCAAATCTAGTCAAAATGGATACAGGGATAGTCAAAATGGATATTTCCGTTGAAATATAGAAACCTAAATTTTTCGGGATCGCAGCACTTCCTTTACTTCGTAGAAGTAAGTAAAAATTTCGTAATTCACAATTAAAAATTACAAATTATTTCAGCAGAAATTTACCATTAACATTGAACTCGTTTGCAAAAAATGACGGTTTTCAAAAAAATTTATTAGTATTATTTATATATTCATCGAAAAACTAATATTTTTCTTTAAAAGTCAATCGTTTAAATGTGTTATAAATAAATTATGGGAAGATTTTTCATACGGTTCGAAAACCTTGAAAATTAAATCGGAATTATAACAAGGCCCTTTCTCGTAAGCCGAAGTAGTGTGTTGGGTTACACGAAAACAATTCATTTATCCGATTTAATAGGGGTGGATAGATTTTTATTTTTCAAGAATAAGTGACCATTCATTTTAGGAAATCATGTACATTTTTTTTTTTTAAATTATAAACACAAGGATAAGTCTATATAATTTTATAAATAACGGTCAAACGATTCATATTTATGGGTGCTTAGCGTTGAGCTGACAGCGCATTTTGTATTTTAATACTTTATCCTGATTTTATTTTAAAAACTCCAATTGAAAATTAATAGTTCAGATAGGAATACACAAATTGGAGCCTGATATGTTTACACATTTATAAAGTCAATTATAAATAAATGGTTTCTACCTGGTGTTTCATATTGTGCATGATAATCTCTTATTTCTTAAAATACTGGTAGATGTCGCCTAGTCTTTGATTCCACAACATTCCTAGTCTTTGATTCCCTTCTGATTCCACAACACATAAGTTATTGTTGAGTTATGCCCGATCACGTATGTTTTTCTAATTCACAGCAGGCTATATTTGTGTTTTTATGCTGAATCAAACACTATAACGGTGACAATTTCGAGTTCATTTTAACACTCGATGGACCGCAGCAAGACCGTAAAATTGAGGAAGGCAGCATAAAAGAAGAAAAACGACCTAAAGCAGCTCCCGTTCGTTCTGTGGAGAATAGCGAAGCATATAAAATTGTCATGTAATATAGCCCGAAAATATCTACAAGTCGAGCTTCTTGAGAAATGGAAATAACTCGTACAGTTTGAAGAATTTTACAAGTGGTGTCAAGCTGTTTCCATATAAATTGACTGGCTCTGCATAAGTTAACACAACCTAACAAACAAAAAAGATTGAAGTTTGATTCTATTTAACACTTGCTTTTCAAACGAGGCCTATTTTCATATTGATAGGAATCTCAAACAAAATGATGCAAACCAACAAAATGTCCACTTTTGGGCGACAGCAGTACCACAAATCGTGCATGAAAAACAACAACGTATAAAGTAACCGTTTGGGCAGCTTTATCCAGTCACGGATTGATAGAGCCAATGTTTTTCGATGATACAAATAATTCTCAACGCTATTTCAACGTTAAGAAATGATTTTTTACCTAAACTGCTTGTGACTGAGTTGTCTATAGGTATTCAGTGTTTTATGCAAGGTTGTGCAGTCCCACACACCGCTTAGGTTTTGTTGGATTTTTAAAATTTAGTTTTTGGTAATCGCGTAATTTGATATCTGTATCCGGGCCGCCACAATGGAGGTTTCTTTTGGCCATCTTTGAGTCCGGATTTCAATCCTTGTGACTTTTTTTTTACGGTGATATTTAAAGGAGAAACTTTTCCCGTTAAAACCTAAAAATCTTATGAAAATTCGTGCGCGGATAGTTCAGTTGCGTGAAGAAATTCAATTATACTTGTATCGTAGAGTCTACACTCGCCTTGAAGAGATTTTTAGGGGTAACGGCGGCCATTTAGAACAAATCACTTCAGTAAAAGAACTTTCCACAAACACACAAACACTGTATTTGCTATGTAAATTTGTAATCGTATTAAATAAAAAAATTAATATGTTGTCCAAAATTCAGATGTGTCAACTTATGCCGGCCTCCGTGGCGCGAGTGATAGCGTCTCAGCCTTTTATGAGGAGATCCCGGCTTCGAATCCTGGTCAAACATGGGATTTTCACACACGCTACAAATTATTCATATCATCCTGTGAAGCAAAACGGTGGACCCGGAGGTTAAACTAAAAAAAAAACTATATGTAAGAATCATAAATATTTAAAAATGATAACAAGTTTAGCGTTTTATTAAGGAGCTTCAAAATAAAATAGTTTGTAACAATTACAAATTATTACAAAACAATTTAATTGTATTACAAACGAAATCAATTTGATCATCTCACAAGAACTTTTCATATAATAAAACAACCCAGAATGTTTTACTTCCTTGTACGAAGTAAGGGAAGTACTGTGATCGCAAAAAATTTCATTCTTCAGATTTCAACGGAAATATCCATTTTGACTATCCCTGACTCCAGATTTTTCGAAATTCGTCTTTAAAAGGGGTAAAGAAAGATAAAAAAAATTTAACAATGATTGCAAATTTTCCTCATTTCCATCTGAAATAAACAAGATATTCTCTATATGTAGGGTTATAAAATACTCTTCAGATAAATATCTAATAACCATTTTCGTGTTCTTTTTGAATTTCGTTTTTTTAAAGGGTGCGATGGTGTACGGCGCGGCGGCTCAATCTACACAGCCACTCTTACTATACGTGGTACGCGACTGGACGCAGTAGCCTCGGTTAGTTGACTAAAAACATAAAAAAGAAATAAATTAAAAAATGAAAAACGAAGTACGGTCACTCTTATGGGTGTTTATCGGGCAACGCTAATAGCCGGGCCAAATACATTAATGCTCGTACTTCGTACGGGTAACCAGCTGTAACTACTACTCTCTTAAGATGGAGGCCGACTGTTTTGAAACCCACATTCTCTGAAGAAATTACAATACACTGTATTTTTTATTTTTTATTGATAATAGAACAGGCTTTAATTTTTATTTATCATTATTATTCTAGCAAGCATGAGTTCAATGAACACACAGGAGTCCAAGGGACAGAGCCCTCTGGCTAGAAGGGGAAGGACGAGCGAAGTGAGCCGTGATAAAGTGAGCCGCTTAATATATCATATAGTGCGGACGAAGTTGTGACAGGGAAGTTAGATTGGGGATTGATTTACATTTTTTCTTTCTGTTTATTGGGCAATTTTTGAAGCTTCCTTTTTTATTTCTTTTTTAAGCGTTGAGCAAAAATTCGTTGTGTATCCCATCTATATTTTTAATAAAACATGTTTGTTTACCTTATCAGGATTTAATGAAAATCTAAAAGCAATGTTCTTGATTAAATAATTTTTATTTATAAATAAATATCCTAAGTTTGTTATTAAAAAAATATTACGGTGAAACCGCATTGATATCACAGGCGAAGCTACGACGGGGAACGCTAGTGTATATACAAAAAAAATGTTGTGACTCATTCGAAATCAACACTCACCAAAAACTAATGAAGACAAATTGAAGAACTTTTGTCCACACGTGTTCTTATTATGAAAGTGGACGCTAAGAAAAGACTTCTTGAAATTCAAATTTTAAAGGGTTAAAACAGAGCAACAATGAAATTTACAATATTTTTTTTTTTAATTTCTCGGTAGCAAATGAAGATATAAACTTGATTTTTGCTGTACGTGATCGTCACGTGCATATCGACAAACCAATTTATAATTTTTTTGAAATTCCGAGTTTACAGGGTTAAAATTATGAATTGTTTTTTATAACCAGCGTTTTTTTTTATATTTCCGTAACAAGTGATGATACTTGACTTTCAATTTTTATAATCTTCATGTGAATATCTAGAAAGCAATTTTTAATTTTTTTAAGTTCCAAGTTTAAAGGATTAAAATGGATTTTTGTTGGATATCTTTTTGAAATCCGACTATTTTTTTTTTTTTTTAATTTCTTCGTAACAGATGAAGATATCGACCTGATCTTTAATGCGTGTAATCTTGATGTAAATTTTTAGATTTTCTGAAATTCAGTCTTGAAAGGGGTGAAGAAAGGTAAAAAACTTTGAACAATGATTGCAAATTTTCCCCATATCCGACTATACCAAACGAGATATTCCGGAGATTTGGGCTTGCAAATACTCCTCAAATAAATATCTAAAAAACAGAGTTTTTTTAATTTCGATTTTGAAGTGGTGCAACGGTGTGCGGCGAGACTAAACCAACAAAGACACTGCCACTGTTATTGTATGTGTGACGCGACTGGTTGCACCAACTTTCTGTTACATAACTAAAAAACAAAATTAAAAAAAAGTTCGTGACGGGAAAAACAAGAAATCATATAACACAGGCGAAGCCGCGACGTGGATGTTTTATATGTACACACATACAAATATTATGTTTTTCGTAATATAACTTTTGGTATGAAGCTCTATTTTGATGATTATTTTTCTAAACGATAGGTAAATTGCTAGCATGGTTATTGTTCATTGCTTTATTGTATTAGACCAATGGATAAAAGTAGGAAAAAACGATTCTGTTTTGTGCCAAGACAAGTTCTTTTCCCTTATCAGCACTCTGTTTTACAGACCTGTACATACTTCAGCTTCGGAAGTTACAAAACTAAGCAGAGTGAAATAGAAAGTTAAAACAAAAATTGAACCGACTCCAAAAAGTAAAATAGATTTATAAATATTACTTTATAAAAGAAAAAATCTGATGTGGAACCCCAAATGACTTCCTTGTACGCTTATTAAGTTATATATACACATTTTTTTAAAATGGAAAGTACATAAAATTTTATTTCATTAAAAACTTCTGATATTTTTTCATAGGTTTTTTAAAATTGAATTATTTATCGTAAAAATCTTTTTTTACAATCTGAGGTTAATAATTATTAATAAATCTATATAATTAAATTTAAAAAAAAGGAGATGAACTCTGATTCGAATTGATGTGCCTTCCTCTTATAATATCCTAACATTTCATAAATTAAAATTTCATTTGGCTATATCTCTGGGACCAATAAACATAAGTACCACTACATACATCGTTGAAAAGCTCTCAATGAGGGATTATTACTGCAGTTAAGAAAAAGTCCCAAATCGAATTGTTTTAGGATTTTCGGCTTTTTTTGGACACTTTTGGTTCAGTTGATTCCAATCAAAAAGGGAGGTGCACAACTAGATGTTACAGTAGTCCTAAATCGAAACTTTCAACATCCTACGGCTCATCATTTTTGAGTTATGCGAGATGTACGTACGTACAGACGTCACCCCGAAACCAGTCAAAATCGATGTTTCCGTTAAAATCTGAAACCGAAATTTTTCGCGATCACAATACTTTCTTTTATTCTTATAAGGCAGTAAAAATAGTTTTCCATTATGTCAATACAATTTTTGAAACTTATTTTTTGTCGGCGCCATTTTTTAAATGAGTTACGGGTTACGATTTTTTTTTGATTTGGCACCGAATTCAAAAAATTAAATCTGAAGATTGTGTTGAGGTATGTGGAAAATGTTTTTTCCTTTTCAGTGAAATTTAAAAAAAAATCATTTTCTTTTATCTTTATTACTTTTTTGTCAATTAAATTTTTTTTTAACTTTTTTCAATGATATCTGTTTATTTATTTTTCTTTGGACGTGAACTCATGATAGTACGTGTTATTTAAAAAGTTATTTAAACTATTTATGGAACTTGATGAATCGGCTCAAAATTATTGTGTAGGAAAAAGTTGGATTTCTTTTCATGAAACCGTTGGTTAAATGTTTTTTCTCTTGATTAATACCTGCTTTAAGTAGAGTTTTTTTTTTTTTTAGTAAACTTTTTTTTGTAATTCAACGCGTAGTAGATTTTGTAAACGTTTTTCATGAATGAAAACACAGGATATTAAGAAAAATTCTTAAAGCAGTTTAAATTTTATTTCAAGGCATGAAAAGAAATTTAATTCTAACTTAAAAATATATTGTGACAAATTTTATTAAATATATATAACTTTGTGTGTAATCAGTTGCAGTATGCTACGTCAGAAGTATAATTTTAAAACACGGAATATATATATATATAAAGAAATAAATTTTTTCCTTAAGTGATTTGAAAGTGAGTTACGTCACTGTTGTTACGTGCTATGATAGTAGTCAATTCATTCAACCCACACATGCGGTTAGAAATAGTTTTCAGAGATGCCACAGCTGAGTCACGCAGAGGGGTTGAAATATTCCACATAGACCATCCCAGCGATAATCGTTTCGTTTATTACTTTAACACTTCGTTAAATCTCTTTGAACTCAATTTTTATGACGTCGTAAATAATAAAAGTCTTCACTTTTACAATTCAACAATTTTTTATAATTTTTAGAAAAAAAATAATTTATGTACTGTACGGTTATTACGTTTCTAAACGTTTTCTAAAAATAAACAACTCCTTCAATTAATAGTTAGTTATTGATTGGTTTGTCGATTATTATATTATTTTTTTTATTAAAAGAGAAAAATCAAATATGGTTAACATATTTAATATACTCCGTGCAGTTACATCTAATCATTCATTATTTGTCATTATTTTATAATTTTTCTCAAATTTTATTATAAAAAAATGTTTTTAAATATCGGAGACCTTTCAAATAAGTCTATTAGATGACAAATAAACGTGGCTCACTACGGTGATTTAAACAGTTATTTAATGTAGGAGAGATTTATTTCTAACAATATGAGATCGCACTATGATTTAATCATAGGAATCATGTTACAAACTTTATTAAATTCTTTATAATATTTAATGTTCTTGATCAGTTCCTTTGTACGGGTAACGTACCTTTCTACGGGGTATTTTATAAATTGATGACGTCATATTATATAACTTGTAAAAGTCCCATATATACGTAACATTTTATCCGATCGTGCGGAGAGTAAAATTAACGTTTTACTTAAACTGATTGAAACCGTCTATCTTCTTAGAATACTGATGTCCGGATAAAGTTTTTTTGTAAGACGGAACGTGTAGACGAAGTTTTTTCTTGCCGGACGTGTTCTCACACTCGGACCGCATCTCGAGTAGTGTAGCCAGTGTAAATTATTTTCATTGTTAGTTTCGTTTCTTTTATTTTTACTTTATGTCTTGTGTGTAGTTTAATTAAAATTTATATTCTTTAACAAATACGAGGGGCGGGTAAAATGTAAAGCACACTGGAGCGTAAAGGAAAAACAAAATATATTACACAGCGTTAGGTGCTGCAATATTGTGGTTCATTTGCCTACTAATAAAAATTCAAAACTCGTTGACCCACTTCCTCTTGTTTTCCGTCAGTCGCAATTGATATGTAGTCGAATACACTACTACCTCGAAACGTTTAAAACTAGTGTAGTAATTGAAGTTTTAATAGAGGAAAAGCGGACGCTAGTGACATTAATCGTCGTCCCTCTTTTTCTGTTTAGCCTCCGGAAACACCATAAGGTATTAGTTCAGAGGATGAATGAGGATGAATATGTGAATATAAATGTCTTGTATAGTCTCAAGTCGACCGTTCCTGACATGTGACGTTAATTGAAACCCAACCAACAAACAATACCGGTATCCACGATTTAGTATTTAATTTCATATAAACTGGCTTTACTAGGATTTGAATCTTAGAAATTTGGACTTCGAAATCAACTGATTTGAGATGACGAGTTTACCACTAGATCAACCTAGTAGGTATTCAGCGTCGTCTAAACGCCGTTGAACTTGTCAATCGAAATATTGTGAGTAGGTGGATAATAAAAAATTTTGTGCAACAGAAGCCGGTAGTGCGACTATTGTGGATGAATGTGGTCAACCAGTTTTGTAATTGATAAGAAGCACTAAAATGAGGTGAATGAAACGTTGCATCACGCAACGCAAACCATCCAGATAGGCATAACAAAAGAACGAGTAAGACAAATTATTGCAATACCTGGCTACCGTAAAATCTTTTAGCGATACGTACCATTCAGACTCGCGGAAAAAGGAGTGGTGATTTTAATAGCGACCCATTAACTACTGCCAAATTTTGTATTATTAGCCTTTGTGTACTCAGAGAACAAACTGTATGAACAGTGTTAGTTTTGTTACAGAACTTCCGCGATCGATATATGGAAGCAAAAGTAATATATTTTATGATAATTTGCTTAATATGATACCGCTAGCCACACTAACCTGTTTCATTCATTTGAAGTAAACTACGTCAGAACAATGAAACAGAATCCCATCTGAAATGAAAGCAAACAAGAACCTGGGATCCACCTCAATTTTCTGTGATACATAAATATCAACAACTGTCATAAGATCTAAACTCAATATTAAAAAAATTCTTGATACGACCAGTAAAAATGAAGAAGATAATCCTTGTGGACATCTGCGTAAAACAAAATCTGTTTTTTTGTCCAGCCAACATATGAAGGAAGATTCTTCATAGGTGCACTAATTGCAATAAATATTAAAATCACGTCTACGAAAAAAAAAAAATTCCTGACAAACTACTCTTTAATATACGAAAATTAAAGAGCGTGCGGGTGACAATTTCATGAATAGTATATGTATATAATAATTTTGTTTCAAATTTTTAAAATTTAATTTATATATATATATAGCCTATGACACCCCCGTTAACGTAAGGATTCCAACGCGGGGTGAAACATTTTTTTCCTTTTTTTTCTGTTTAACCTCCGGGTCCACCATTGGGTACTGATTCGAGGATAAGGTGAATGATTTTTAGCGTATGTGAAAATTCTTGCCTGACTGGGATTAGAACCCGGGACCTCCAGATGAAAGGCTGAGGCGCTACCACTCGTGCCACGGAGGCCAACGGAGTCATACATCTAAATCGTTTTAGGCGTTCAGCAGGTGTACATACACCGTAAACACATTTTACTCCTTTTTGGGCAGTCTTGTAATAAATTATTGAAGTATAAACCACAGTGAGTATTTCTGAAAAGTAAATGTAATATATTTCATTTTTTTAAAGGTCTATATTTATTGTACTAAAAACAGTTTCTTTTAATTTTTATAAATTTATAAGATTTTTTTGTTATATATGTTATTAATAAAAGTTGATTATGTTTTTTTTTGTTTTTCGTAGACTATTAAAGCAACTTTCTCAGAATGAAATTTTCTACTGATTTTGATAAGAAAATTTACGCATTGATAAGTCATTTAACAAAGTGTACTTCAAAACTAAAAAAATGTTTTTCGTCACCGAATATTTCTGTTTTACGTTAGATAAATAAAGGAAATAAAGTTTTTGGACCTATTTTATTCAATTTTTCAGGTTACAAAATACAAGAAACCATCAAGTTTACCCTCTAGTAAATTCAAATTTCACTGGGAGAACTGAAATCCGCATGAAAGTTTTCACTAGCCGTAAATCGATTACAGAGCGTTTTCGTTTTCCGGACATATGTGTGTATGAACATTTCTCCTTATATCAAGCTCTGGAATCAGAGCTTGATATACAGTCGAATAACCCGTATATATATATATATATATATATATATATATATATATATATATACAAATATATACATACAGCCTGTAACATTCCCAGTAACGTAAGGATTCCAACGCGGGTTCATACATGTAAATCGGTTCAGTCGTTGAATTTCTACGATGGAACATACTTATATAAATCCTAAATACATTACACTCCTTTTTTGGGCAGTCGTGGTATGAAGCATCGAGGGATGCAGTGTGTTGAGTGGTGTAAACAAAATATTTAAAAAAAAAATTAAAAACGATAGTTCAAAAAGTTTGTAAAACATATTATAAGATAATATTATGAATAAGTAAAATTAGTTTTTTAAGGAGTGTAATCCATTCATTATTGACAACGTATAGGTTTTTGTCATTATGATTCACGGGTACTAAACTTTCATGGGTAACACAAAGTAAACGAATTATGAGGAAACCTCATCTAGTTTTGTGTAATTTTTTTTCGGCACAAGTTGTCGAAACAATTTTATTGAAATATATAAATTTAATACATAATTTAATTTTTAATCCACCGTGCTGGTCTAGCGGTCAATTCGTCGTAAACCAGTTTAGCAGTTCATTTTCGAAGTTAAAGATTCTGAGGTTCAAATCCTAGTAAATGATAGTTGTTTTTTTTTAATACGGATTTGAATACTAGACTGGATACCAGTGTACTTTGATGGTGTTATTTCTTTGAATGCTTTGTAGCGTGTCTGACAATTCCATGCCTGACGGGGATTCGAATCCGGGATCTCGGGATTCAAGGCCGAGACGCTACTACTCGCGCCACGGAGGCCGGTGTACTTTGGTGGTTGGGGTTCAATCAACCACACGTCTAAGGAATGGTCGGCCTGAGTCTGTACATGACAATACTTCATGTATGCATGTTATTCTCATCTTATTGGGAAATACACTAGTTGAATAGATTGCAACGTACACATAAGGATATCAATTTAAGGTAGTTGAGTATTAATCGGTATGCCGGCATGCATATTATTTTTCATAGTCTTATTTTTATGTATTTTATATATATATTTTTTTAACGCTAGTCTTAAAAGTAATTTAAAAAAAAATTAAAAATAAACATTTATAAAACAATCATATCATAACGTATCGTTCTTGTGGGGAGGGGAGTAGAAAAGAGAAATTCCTTTCAGTATTTCTTCAAACTGTGCTTTTTTTTTGGAAGTTTTTGACGAAACAATGATTCAGCCAAGTAGAATTCCAAGCGCTGTCGAGCGGTATCCCAGTGTTTTTTTGTTCCTTCACGTAATAAATCCCCACATTCTTTTGGTATTCCGACTACGTGATCCCGTTTCTGGATTTATGAAATTACCTAACGACGGTTAACATGTAGATATGTGTAACCAGCCGTTACACAAATCTACATGTGTGTAGATGTGTGCAAAACCTGACCTTGGTTTTCCTGTTTTAGCCTCCGGGAATCACCGTCAGGTATTACTTCAGAGGATGAATGAGGATGATAAGTATGAGTTTAAGTGAAGTGTAGTCTTGTACAGTCTCAGGTCGACCATTACTGAGATGTTTGGTGAATTGAAACCCAACCACCAAAGATCATCAGTATCCGCGATCAGTTGATTAGTTATTATTCAAATCCGTATAAAAATAACTGCCTTTACTAGGATTTGAACGTTGGAACTCTCGACTTCCAAATCAGCTGATTTGCGAAGACGCGCTCACCACTAGACCAACCCAGTAGGTGATTTGACAATCTGGTCCCGCTTGAACGTTTTCTTTGATAATTCCCAGCAACGCTTTTGCAGAACGATCAGGAACTTCGATGATGAACATTTGGTTTAGTTCTTTGCAAATTCCCCCCAAAATTCTTTATTCTTGAAAAAATTTTATTTTTGCATCATGTAAACAGAATTTCATCAATCTCCACGACTGCACCTTTATCACCTGTTTTTCCCGTCGGAAACTGATGTACAGTAAAAGAACATATTACTCTTATGTACATACTCCAGTCGACCTCAGTGCTTTGATATCTGTTCAATTGTCGATCGCAGAAGTCTACACTGAAGTCGGTTCCTCGAACCAATAATAAATGAATCATGAAATAACAGTAATTATTGGAAGCCTCCAGCCGATTTCCAACACGAAATCGCTTTTTTTCGTAACAAGTTCTTTTGTACAATTTCCACACAGTCATTGAAATATAATTTCATATGGTGATCCTGTCTGCATTTTCGGGAACGTAACACTACTCTGTGTCATACCTTCATTCTTGGAACACCACTAAGAAGAGAAAAATTCTCCGTGACGGTAAAATATTCTAAACTGTTTTTCAAAAATTCAACGAATTCTGATAATTCTTTCTATAAAATTTCTCTAAGTTATTGTCGCTTGTGTTTACTTTCAATTTTAAAAGATAATCTATTTTCACAAAAAAAGAAGATGGTTGCATAACTTTCCAGGCTTCGTCCTTGACTGATTTTTATTTCAAACTGCCAGAGTTTTTAAATTTTAATGACTTTAAAATTAATTATAAAATACAAAATAGAAATCAATTTCAACAAAACGTTTCTAAAAGTTAAGACCATATATGTCGCACAATATCATTAGGTAGCAATTCACTCACTTATCAGAACATATAAATACTTTCGCCTAATGTGATGATTAATTGTTGAGCTAGTTTAAAAATAATAAGAAAAATCTTAAAAAAAGAAAAAAAAACTTATGTTGGATTGGCACAAGAATTTAACAACAGTTGCAACGTAATTATACTAATATTTTTCCAAGTTTTACGAGTTTTTTTTTTGGTCTTCAGTCATTTGACTGGTTTCATGCAGCTCTCCAAGATTCCCCATCTAGTGCTAGGTTTCATTTCGGTATACCCCCTACATCCTACATCCCTAACAATTTGTTTTACAGATTCCAAGCGTTGTCTGCCTGCACAATTTTTTTCCTTTTACCAGTCTCTCCAGTATTAAAGCGACTACACCAGGATGTCTTAATATGTGGCTTATAAGTCTCTCTTCTGTTAACTATGTTTTTCCAAATGCTTCTTTCTTATCGAATGCTTCTTTCATCGATTTGCCGCAACCCTCTTCATTTGTCACTTTATCCACCCATCTGATTTTTAACATTCTCCTATACCATCAAATTTCCAAAGCTTCTATTCTTTTCTTCTCAGATACTACGATCGTCCAAGTTTGACTTCCATATAAAGCGACGCTCCAAACATATACTTTCAAAAATCTTTTCCAGACATTTAAATTAATTTTTGATGTAAACAAATTATATTTTTTACTGAAAGCTCGTTTCGCCTGTGCTATTCGGCATTTTATATCGCTTCGTCCATCTTTAGTATTTCTACTTCCCAAATAACAAAATTCTTCTACCTCCATAATCTTTTCTCCTCTTATTTTCACATTCAGTGGTCCATCTTCGTTATTTATACATTTCATTACTTCTGTTTCGTCCTTGTTTATTTTCATGTGGTAGTTCTTGCGTAGGACTTCATCCATGCCGTTCATTGTTTCTTCTAAGTTATTTTTACTCTCGGCTAGAGTTACTATATCATCAGCAAATAGTGGCATCTTTATCTTTTCACCTTGTAGTGTTACTCCGGATCTAAATTGTTCTTTAACATCATTAACTGCTAGTTCTATGTAAAGATTAAAAAGTAACGGGGATAGGGAACATCCTTGTCGAACTTCTTTTATTATTGCGGCTTCTTTCTTATGTTCTTCAATTATTACTGTTGCTATTTGGTTCCTGTAAATGTTAGCAATCGTTCTTCTATCTCTGTATTTAAACTCTAATTTTTTTAAAGTGCTGATCATTTTATTCCAGTCTACGTTATCAAATGCTTTTTCTGGGTCTATAAATGCCAAGTATGTTGGTTTGTTTTTCTTTAATCTTCCTTCTACTATTAATCTGAGGCCTAAAATTTCTTCCCTTGTCCATATACTTTTCCTGAAACCAAATTGGTCTTCTCCCTACAATCTTTCCACTCTCCTCTTAATTCTTCTGTACAGAATTCTAGTTAAGATTTTTGATGCATGGCTAGTTAAGGTAATTGTTTTGTATTCTTCACATTTATCAGCTCCGGCTTTCTTTGGTAACATGACTATTACGCTCTTTTGAAGTCTGACGAAATTTTCCATTTTTCATACATATTACATAACAGTTTGTATAACCTATCAATCGCTTCCTCACCTGAACTGCGCAGTAATTCTACTGGTATTCCGTCTATATCAGGAGCCTTTCTGCCATTCAAATCTTTTAATGCTCTCTTAAAATAGAGTTTTTATTAATAGTCCGTTATTAGAAAAAGAAAAAACTAAAAAGATTTAAGTCAATTGTATCTATTCCCAAAGTACGATTGACTTAAAATTTCAGTAGTGTACACCACACATTATAATATAACGATGCACCTAATTTCATGTTCTGTAACACCTAACAAAAAGTGGAAATTATTAAATGACGGTAGGGTGCCAGCTAATCCCCATATCTGATTAAGTTTAAAATTTAATGTCATCAGTGCCCCAGAAATATTTAAACCAATTTTAAAGATTTAATGTCTAGGTAGTGTGGAGATATTTATAAAACGCGTATACACATTCGTCCTTCCGGAATTTTCCATGCTTTTTTTTAGTGTTTTTCGGTTTGAGAGAGTCCAGGAAACGTTGAGATTTATAAAAACTCCCGGATCAAAGATCTTGACCGTCCACTTTACTTGCCCTTTAATAATAGCTGCAGCAGCAAGTTCATATCTATTGCCACTGAACTGTTTAAATCACATCATTACTCCTCTGCGGTTTATTATAAATTCGCATAGATAAAATTATGTGTGACATTTGTGTGTGTGTGTGTGTGCGCGCGCGTGCGCGTGTTAGTAGTAATTTTGATGATTTGTAACATTCAAATAGATATCCGCCTGATCTCTTAAAATAATTTTGATTTTGAATTCCCTAACCGTCATATACACATTCAGTTTTAGTGTTCACGAGGTAAGGTATCGATTATTACTCAATCTTTCTCTTGTAATTTCATCCTTTTACTTTCCCGTCTAGATAGCGCTATAGCAAAGGTATAGCTCTAGAAGGGAAAGTATTGTAATCCGTTCAATTTGGGCGTATGCGGTTTTTACCGGATCTTGACATTTTGACAACTAAGGATCCCAAAAATACAAATAACCGGATAGAACTTTTCCGGTTGTTAATATTCATACGTACCTGTGCTGGTGTCGGCCTCTAAATCACCTTATATCTCCAGAACTACTGGACCGAAATTTGGTTAGATTACGTCTGTATAGAGGATATTGATGTAATTAAATTTTCAACTTAAAAGTCAACGGGTTGAGGTTGTACAGCAACGTCGCCCTCAGTATTTCGAGATTTCGCTTAATTTAGGTCATAATTTTTTTAGCCACATTTGTAAACAATTAAAAAATAACAATATTCATTAAAAACGTTTTTGCAAAATCGTATCCCCATCGCAAAAGATTCTTTTGTAGTCTTCTGCTACATTTGACGCCACAGATGAGTGGTAGAATTAAATAAATGAATAATGTTTAAAAAAGTAACTTGGTCTAGCTGGATCTCGGACTGTATCTTTGGTCTACCCGGTACCTCGTGCGTTAAGCCTCGCGGCTACACCGGTCTGCCGAACGTACGAGCGAAATTTTTTCTTTGTAAATTGTGAAGTTAGTGCTAATCGTCGCTGATAGTACTGCCACATCTGCGCGGTTTAAATACGGTATGCGCGCGCGCTTTAGTTAGAATCATTGAATTAACGAAAAAATATTACATTCAAATAAAATGGTAGATATTTTAAATTAAGTTGTGTTGTATGTGTGTGTAAGCCGTGCATCAGAAACAATTGTGTTGTCACCTTTTTTTATCATAATCAAGTAGAAACTTCTTTGTGATTTTTTTGTTTACAAGATGCTTAATTTTTACTTCTCTTGTTATTTTATTGTAAGTTACGACTGCAGTTCAGTTTCTCTTTCAACTACTTTGCACATAGCATTTATATCCAACAGTTCAAAGTAAACCCTTTTATCTTAGTCCCAAATTTGCTTTTTAAAGTAGCATAAACATACTACTTAGGACCCGTTGAAACAAATTCAGTTAAATAATCATCACCTGCTAATTCGTCTGTCCATTCACCAAGCATTATATTTTCACCGTTATCAGTATATTAACTGAATCTCTATCACACTACACTATTTTCTCATCAAGTTTATCTGCCACATTCGTTCTCGAAGTGGGCGATAACGCTTCCTTGTAGACGTTGGAGGCCTTCAGGCGGGCGGTAGAAGGTTTACAGAAATTTGGGGGCTTTCAGGAGATCTAGGAGGGCAATGGCTGATTAACAAAAAGGCAAAAATTTTGTTTTCCTGATATTTCAATCTAAAATTAAATACCTACTACACTAGTACAAAAAAATTAAAGGGCCACGTATATTTTATTATAAAAATTCATTATATTTAAACTTCTTTAACTTTGCATCCAGGAGGCTTAGACAGACGAGTAATACAAAAAAAATTAACGCGCGAACACGTTACTTTTTGACAGTACAGTTTAGATTTCAAAAATCATCAAATTAACAAAAAACAGTCGGTGAGATGAGAAACTTTAAAAATTTGAATGTTTTTCTTCGTGTTTGACCAAGCGCATGGGGAAAAACGAAATCTTTTCAGTAAACTGAATTAAAATCGTTTAAAAGCTTAAGACTTCAGCTTTAATTTCTTTTTTTTTTATGTCTCTACGATTTTTCTGAACCGAAATATTCCACTTTAAATAGAAAAGGCTACTTGTGTTGTTTAATGCTGCATCTGCCCCGATCTAAGCAACGTATTGATACAAATAAATATGGAAATGACCAATCCCGTAACTGTACCCTGGGTAGTGGTCGATTGTTCAACTATTTCTGATAGCATTCTCATCGTCGTGTTTTTCTGAACGTGGATTTAGTGCTGTAGCAATGTTGCTAACCAAAAAGAGGAATCGGCTGCATGTTACCAAACTCGGCGACTTACGGCTTTTTTAAAAATTAAATTCGTGTCTGATATTAACAAACTCGTTGAAGCCCATCAGATTTATCTTTCACATTAATGTAAGTGCGATTTTTCAATTGAAAGATTTTTTAAAATTATTGTATTGTTGTATTGAATATGCTATCACTGTTGTCGTTACGTAACTATAAAGATTCCATGGTGGCTCGCGTATAGAGATTATGGAACTGCAGCACCCCCTATTTCTACTTGATATTATCTATAACATTTAATATAATGAGTCCGTTTTTCTTTAATTGTTTCTTTATACTTGTACAATATATAATCTTTAAGCTTAATGTCAGTAGTCATCCCCCATTTTATGAAAATTATACAATAATCTTTGTACGGAACTGTGCGCTTCACAGTTCCAACGGCGCGGTGTTTGGCTGTTGTGCGCATTCGCATATAGTAAGCTGCATGCGAGGCTGCGAGGGAGAGAGCTCTGTCGCCCCTGCAGTGACGACCCTGGCTGCTGGTGGAAGTTAATTCTTTTTTTTACTCCGCGTGTATATGGAACGTTCCTTGTTTCTTCCCTTTTCTACTTTAGTTGGTGGAAGGAATATGAAAGCGGTTTAGTTGTTTTTTCAGTAGCGATCAGAAGATGGTGGAAAGCAAAGGCTCTTTGATTGCCAAATCTGTTCAAAAACACGCTGTAAGGGCGAAATAGAAGGTAAAACATAATTATGTATTTGTTTCTATGTACGTAGAAATTTAAATTAAGCGTTGTTTGACTATAGTGTTTTTAGGCGGACATTTTATTAAGTTATTATCTAATAATACTAAAAAATATTATCTCTATTGACATTTTATTATTTATTCGGTTAAACTGAATACAGTTTTTAAGCACAATGTACTTAAAAATCGTGTACCGTATTTTTGATAATCTAATTCCGTATTTTTAAGAATCTAATTCTACACTTTATCACATGTTAAAGTTATGAAGTTTAAAATTAGATTAATATCCTACTTCCAGCTATTCTATTTGATTCATTTTTTTCGGTTCTTTTATTTTACAGAAAACCTTAACCATGGCCATGAAAAGGCCCAGAAAAAATTTTCTGGAGCAGCATTCCCACTAATTTTATCTACAAGCCGCCACTGATAGATACAATTGTAATTTTTTTGAAAGCAATTTTAATAAAAATGTTTGTAAATCTGATGAAACATGCGTTTTCACTGCTGTCATTTAAAATGCAAGTTTCAACCCAGAAATAGGATATGCCACGTTTAAAAACAATAATTGCAATTGCTATTTTTAAGAGCGCATCTTAAATTACAATCATTATTTTCACAGACGGTAAGTTTAAAAATTTTGGGGACGATAAAAAATGTTTGATTCTCAATGTGGAGGTGGGCGAAAAAGTTTGACAATCGGTGATATAACACACAATCTCAATCTTGCATTAGCTGTAGTGAAAGCGGCTACAAATACATAAGTAGTTTTCGGATCTTTCAATTGTATATTATGTGTACTATATTATCATTTAGAAGCGGTCAAGTTTATTTTATTTAGTCTATTTTCTAAAAGTATCTTATAAAATTCGAATGCATTTGAATTTTTCATGTTAATCAGTACAATATAGTTTTAAATCAAGTGTAAAGTAAATTATGATAAATTGATGGATTTGATATTTTTAAGCGCATAAAACTTTACAGTTAATGATTACAACTGTTATCTCATAAATAAGATAAAATACGATGAAATATATGTGCATATCCCGACTGACGTTGTTAAGTTTAAATTTTATGGACATACAACAGAGATAGATATGTTGCAGAAAAAAACATAAACATGATTTTGATTTTATGCTTTATAATAAACTGTGAGCGTTATAATATGCTTCTGCAGAAATAAAAAGCTTTATTGTCAAATAAAATATCATTTACTGATTAAATTTTAATAAGTTTTTAAGTCGTGAAATGGTTTATTCAATTTTATCTTTCTTAATAGTTATTTGCACTTGTGTTTTCAGTGTTTATTTGCCTTCTTTATTGCCCAGGAAAAAACCACTCGTGTCTTATCGTTTTTATTGTCAGTAATGGGTATTGATAAGAGATTTAATATATATGTTTATGTATCTATTGTCTGTTAACATTAAAAAAATTTTGTAATCCCTAAAAGAATGCAGTATATTTTTTTAATTTTGTAAATTAGCATCAGATATCATGTTTATCTTATTTAGAAAGAAATACGTATTTCTTAGTATACAAAATTATAGTATTACGTTGTTAATAGTTCTCGACTACCGTTGTAACTCGACTGAATGATCTGAAATGATTTACTAAATGGCTGAAAACAAGCACTTTTTGATTACCAAATCTGTCCAAAAACACTCTGGAAGGGCGAAAGAGAATGTAAATAGTAAAAACTAATTATGTATTCGTTTCTGTGTACGTAGAAATTTAAATTAAGTACCGTTGGACTATAGTGTTTCTTATTTATAGTGTTTATGTATTTACTACAATACATTTTGAAACAAGTTTTTCAGTTGAAAGGCATATATTCAGGATGCAAAAATACTTAAAAACTGAATCTAAATTTGTTACATTCTCTCTCATCTACTTGAAATAGGATTCTTGACGTACAGTAAAACGATCCGTTGGTCGTTTTCATTGTCTACCTTAGTGCGTACAGAGGGGATAAAAAACAATAATAAACATAAATCTAATCGACTTCATTGTTACCGAAAAGTTAAAAAAATACGATAAAAATGTGTTTTTTTCGACATAAAAAATTCAAGCGATTACATCGTTTTATATACACATGTTAAATATAATCATCAGGTCCTTCTGGTCAACTTTGACACCGCTTATTCTCCAAATAACTTTGGAAAAACAAGTTTAGGCAGGGTTTTTGTTCAAAAAACGTCTGTGCCTTTTGTCGGTTGGTCGATAGAATACGAAAATTTATTTAAGTAGCTTTTTCTTATAATACTCAAGTATAATTTAACTAAATGGAAACATTGGAATAAACTCAATAGTTATTCCTGGTAAATACATTTTTCATAAGCATATTTTTTGTTAAGTTTTACAAGTAGAATCCGAAAAAGTATAACCAGCCTACCATTTTAAAAAATTTTGTATTTTTTTTACAATGAAATATATCCAAAAACCTTCTCAGTTATACCAAGAAACACGGGTGAATATTTTGTACCCGAAGATCGGGTACTTTTTTGTTTATCCCAAACAAAAAAAACCTCTTCCTCTTTATGTAATAGTATACACATATTCCATATTTTAGCTTTATTCTCTGGGTTCCCAAAATGTCCTAGATAATTTATGGGTCAAAGATTAAAGACTAAACGCATTAATAACAAAATGTATAATTTTTTTTCTGTGTTCCGGGAGCTTAATATTGTAATCTTGTTAGTTATATTGTTAGCGCAGTGTGCGTAAATTTTTTAATAAACAATAAAACAACCATTTGTTAAAGAATCGCAAATTTTCTTCCACTGTTGTTTAAGAACAAACTGTTGTTTATAGAATGAAATGGTTCCTTTAAAATATGTTAGATTACTCCTTAAAACTTCTACGAAATCTTTTAAAGGATCTTTCCAGTAATATTCCACTTTTAAATCGTTGCTGTAATTGTAAATTTAAGCTTTCAACATGTTTCTTAAATTTTTCATTTTTTAAATTTCGTATAGTCTTTTTTCTGGACAGAAATTAAAAATTTGGTTACTTAACGTATATTTTCACCAACAGAAGTTAACTGCCAAATAAACTTATTATATACCTTATCTCTCGCGTTGTTATTAACCAATTTAAGCAATTCAACGCCTAAGCCACTAAATTACTAGTGCTTTGTAGTCTCTTAGGAGAAAGATTCTGTCTGAAGTTGAATTCCATATAACTTGGTGTATGAGTTTGCGTTATTACTGTGCGCTTAAAACAATCTAATTAAAGAAAAATTTAATTACATTAAAATTATTAATCTTTTCTTCGTAACGTGGACAAAAAAACATTAACGAGACGGTCTTTCCAAAGGTTTTTCGGAAAAATAAAAATTTAGACAGATATAAATAACCGTGATAAAAATATTTCTTATAAAATATTCTTCGCATACCTCTTATTTATTATGTTTGCTCAATAGCATTTGAATTAAACGATTTTTAAAACGCCCAAGATGTTTTTTTTTTTGCAGAGATCTGACGAACATTTTGAGATAAATCTGGTATAGCAACTGTTCGTGCAACACACAAAAAACAATTTTTAATCATGTTTTTCTTTTAAAAAAAAATCGTATTAAAAGGTAAACAGTTTTGTTTTCAAGAAAATTATTTTTTTACAAATTACTTTAAAAAAATTCTATTTATAAATTATAAAAAGGAAAAGCGTGGGGCACGCTCTCATATAGGATCACTTTATAATTAGAGAGTGCTCCACGCTTTTCTTTTTTAGTACAAGGAAGTATTGTGATCGCGAAAATTTTGGTTTTCAGATTTCAACCAAAATATCCATTTTGACCATCCCTGAATCCATTTTGACTAGTTTCGGCGTTACGTCTGTACGTATCTCGTGTAACTCAAAAACGATTAGCCGTAGGACGTTAACATTTTTGTTTAGGTCTGTTGCAACATCTAGTTGTGCGCCTCTCTTTTTGATTGCAATTAAGTGAACCAAAAGTGTTCAGAAAATCCCTAAATCCAAAAAAATTGGATTTTGGACTTATTAATGGCAGTACTAAGCACTCATTGAGAGCTATTCAACTATATATATATAAGTGGTAACTATATATATAAATTTTCATTGGTTCCAGAGTTATAGGCAAATGAAATTTTAATTAATGAAATATTTGGATCTTAGAAGAAATATCAGACTTCTGTTTTTTGTTTTTTTTTTTAAATTTAAATATATTTGTTTTAATAATTATTAACCTTCGATTGTAAAAGTTTTTTACGATAAATAATAATTCAGTAACAAAAAAAAATAATACGAAAACATATCAAAAGTTATTCGTGTAATAAAATTTTATGTACTTTTCATTAAAAAAAAAAATTGTGTATATGTAATTTAATAGGCGTGCATGGAAGTCACATGGTGGCCACAGCAGATTTTTATATTAAAATTCGTTTCAACAACCACTTGATTTACTCATACTGAATCGATAGCCAAAATCAGTCGGATCGATAGCTAAATCTTATCGATTCAGCTTCCTTCAACAAAATGTTCTTCTATTATTCAGAGTTTTTAAAAAGTAACGCAACCTTATGGAAAAACGTTTCCTTCTTTTATTGCATGTTTAATTGAAGAAAAATGGGTTACATAATGCAGTAGAGAATATTCATTGTCTCCCGATACATTAGATCTGCCAGTTGTGGCCAGACCCAGAATACCTTTACAGAAAAGTATGATGTGGATGCACCAAACAAGTCCTCTCTCAAGCGGCTGTACGACAAGTTCCAAGACACAGGGAATGTGGCAGATGCAGCCAAAAGTCGTCGACCGAAATTTTTAACACCAGAAAAATTGATCGACGTGCATATTCTGCTAGTTACAAGACTTCTGGCGACGCCTATATAGCCAGCCTCGGCTCTCCTTCGGTAGTGCCCACATTGCATCGCGTAAATGTTTGCGCGAAAAAAAAAACCATCAATATAATATGGAAGAAAAGTTGTAACTAAGATCATTATGGAAAAATCGAAAAAAAAACAAACTTTTTCCTAGGTATTAGTATGAAAAAATAAGATGCTATGCAACCAACCTATATTGCCTATAATTGGTAGCCAATGATGTACGAATGCGATGTAAGTTACAACAAGAGCTTTGGCGACTGTCGTAAACTTCGCAAGAGTGCATTAATGGCCGGTGTAAGGTGTTGCGTACCGTATCTTTCTACAGCTGAGAAAATATCGGGATTATTGATTTAAATCGACGATAGAATACGTTGTTTCGGAATATTTTTCTTAATTTTTCAAAAATCTATTAAACTATTGTTTCTGAGGCAATAATTTATAAGTCATAAGTTCTGCTTTTTCTTTAACAATTATCGGTGTTGAAGCCATTTCTTCCTCAAAATCGACATAATTAAGAAATGGATAAACAATGGACAAAACCTAATTTTGCGATGCTAATATAGAAATTTAATTAACTACTGGTACATTCTATTCAAATTAACCTCTGCTTGCTAACTACTAAGTCAGATTAAAATCAAAGTAAAAAAAATACTGACAGATTAAGCAACACCAGCTTCTGATTAGTCTGCGATCGAAAAGAGTAGACTTTTGATCGGTTGAACACCTGTATCATAATGAAAATCTATTTCATAATGTCCCTCATTATGATATAGGTTTCAGCCGCGTAATTCAAACATTTTAATACAGTCTTAGGTAATATTTTTTTAATGGTTTCCTAAAATTAAAATTCTTAAAACAAAAACTAATTAAAATTATTTTTATTACATTCAGTTTCAAAATATAAAAAATTTCACTGGAATTTCTTTATTAATATTTACCTATTGTTGTGTATATGGTGCCACAATAGAACACTGCACTCCAGAAATTCCATTGAAGTTTATCTCTGACATACTGCTGTTGTTTAAAATGTTCAATTATTTTATCTTCGTATTGTAGCATTGCCTGTTTAATAGTACCATTCGTAGTTATTTCATCGTTGTAGTTTTCTATTGGTCCGGAATCATTTATAATCTGAAATTTACAACAACAAAAATTAGTATAAATAATACCTTTATTACTATACATTTTAATATAGAAAAAAAAAATTATTAACATGTTATGTTAGAAGAAACGAAACAATTTTAAGACATGTTATGTAAGTTCAAATTTATTATTCTGTATTTAAAATAGAATGAAAAGAAGAAGAAATAGTATTAAAGAATTATATATGAAATAAACGTCAGCAATTTAATTAACTAAGAATATGATTGGACTATTGTATTATGGGTTTTGGTCAAGGTGTTACACAAGGATTTTTCCTTGCACCGAAACTGTTCACCATTTACCTTGAAGATAGATAAGGAATATATTACAAGAAAGAGAAGGAATAAGTACAGGAGGACGAAAAATAAGATGCATAAGGTGTGTTGATGATATTATAGTCCTAGCCGATGGTACAAACCCGCTTCAAAGATTGTTTACAGCCCTAAAGGAAGGAATGAAAAGTACAGGAAAACTAAAGTAATGAAAGTAAACAACAAAGAGGATTTCAGTTAAGGAAGAATAGAAAAAGTAACAAATTAGAGATATTTGGTGTTAAATATGGAGATAAAAGAACGAAAAAACCAATGGAAGAATAGCGATGCTAATGGAAGGCTTCAGTAAAAAGAGGAAATTAAAATGTAGTAAAAGTCTGGACTTAGAGTAAAGAAAGCGATTACCCAAATGCTATGTACGGAATATGTTGTTACTATTTACGGAAATGAAACATTGTCAATGATGAAGAGAGAGAGGGATGGCATTGAGGCGTTTAAGATGTAGATGTGGAGAAATGAATAGATAACCTGAGGAATAAAGAATTAATGAATAAGAATAAAGAAGAAAGAACACAAAAATAGGAAAGTACACCAAAAGTAGGTCATGTGGTTAGAGGAACTGATATCTTGACAACTGCATCGCAAGGATAATTAGAAGGAGAAAGGAAGAAGAAGGATGAGGAGAAGTTAATAGATGAGGTGAAGATTGGAAACTACAAGGGGACGAAGGAGAAGACTAGGGACAGAAATGTATGGAGATAGCGATGCCCTAAGGAAGTAACTATATAGCAGAACTTTTTTTGCGTACTACTAGTAGTAACCAACATAGCAGTTTCGGTTTTTACGTAGTACTAGGTTACTACAAAAAATTTAATATTATCATATACATTCTTATGCTAGAAGGGTTTTTGATCATTTTTTCCTTTACTTTCAATTTTGATTTTTTTGGTTCTATGTCTTTAATTTTATTATCCGAGAAGGGAGCCTTTTGCACAACCTATCGGAATTAGGTAAGTTTTATATAGTTTTTTTTTCTATTATTTTAACTTTTATATTTTAAAGACTCCGTCTGCGATATTAGTTTTGAGTTTTATTTCACTTTTTTTACTTTTGTTTTAATAAATTTTTATTATATGATTTATATTAATTTTAAACCTTGTAAGTTTTTATTATTTTAGAGTTATTTTACTTTTTCATTAAAGAAAATTCCGGGCTATGATAACGCACAGGCGTTTTTCGCCCCCAAACAAAAAAAAAAACAACCAGCAGAACACCAGATGATACTCGTAATGATGATCGATATAAAAGTACTGTATAGACCACTTTAGAAATTATTATGAAATAATTAAATGGTGTATATTTTGGTTAGGGCTGTTATAAACCCGTAGGTATAATCATCAAACGTTTTTTTCAGTGCCTTGAAAATGGTTTTCCCTTCTAACTTGTTTGAGTTAATCCTCCCCTCCTTTGGACTTGGAGTTTCTTAGTCGCGTACACCAAAATAGATCACAATTACTATTTTTAACTAAATGAAATTCTAAATAAATAAATTTGTTATTCTGATCGGTACAAAATAATATAAATAGTATATATATAAGTATATATAACAGTATAAATAGTATATAAATCTCATCAATATAAAATAAATTATAAATATAAATAAAAAAAAACTGATTTGGGCACCACATGACTTTCTTGTACGCCTGTTAAATTGTATATATATATATATTTTTTTAATGAAAAGTACATAACATTTTTTTTCATTAATAACTGCTGATGTGTTAATTCAGTAATTCTAACTAAAGAGCGCGCGCACACTATTTATTTAATTCGCGCGGGTGCGGCGGTATTAGCGACGACGGTCGGCACTAACTAAGTTAATGTAATTTCACAACTTGCATAGAACAAATTTCACTTGTACGGTCGGAAGACTGGTGTAGCCGCGAGGCTTTAAGTACCAGGAGCCGAGTCGACCGGGCGATCGAGTTCGAGACCCGGCCGGACCGAATTACTTTTTTACACTTAAATATTATTCATTTATTTAATTCTACTGCTCATCTGTGACGTCACAACATAGCAGTAGTTAAGAGAATTTTTTGGGGTGGGGGTACGATTTTTCAAAAATCTTTTTTGCAGGTATTGCTATTTTTTAGTCGTTCACAAATATGCCTAAGAAAAATATGACCTTAATTAGGTGAAATCTTGAGATAGTTGGTGACCTTGCTCTACAGGCTCATCTTGACCTTTTATGTTGAGAATTTAATATCACCAATGCCCCATATATAGAAGTAATCTGACCAAGTTGGTCAAAATCGGCTATGTAGTTCTGGAAATATAAGGTGATTTAGAGGCCGACACCGAACACACCTACACAAGTATGTTCAAATATTCATACGGAAATTATCCATCTGGTCTTTTGAGTTTCTTAGGTGTGAAAACGTCAAGATCAGGTGAAACCCGAATATTCCCATATTGGAAAATTGAACCGATTACAATACTTTCCCTTGCATTGCTACAGCGCTGTCTACTCAGGAAAGTAAAAATGTCTTGGTTTTGCGAAAATATTTTCGATAATCTTATTTTAATTTTTCAGATGATTTAGGAAGCTATCAAACAAATTAGATTTAAATACTTCATGGAGATTTGTTAACTTAGAACTAGATTTACAATTCTTTTATTAAGCCATGAATTTTATTTTTTGTATATAAATTTTTTTATTTACTGAAGCCCAGCTAGAAAAAACCTGAAACTCATTAAGAAAATTCTTAAATTTTTCATCAAAGATAATTTTTCCCACCGGCTGATCTAACGGTTAACCGGTCATTGCAAATCAGTCGTTTATCGGATGATTTTCGAAGTCGATGGTTCTGAAGTTGAAATCCTAGTAAAAGTTAATTGCTTTTATATGGATTTGAATGCTAGACATACCGGTGTACCTTGGTGGTAAGGGTTCAATTAACCACACGTCTCAGGTATGGTCGGCCTGAGCCTGTAGAACACTACACCCTATTTACGTTATACATGTCATCCTCAATTCATTAGCCGGGGGAGGATGCTTAAATTGTTCTCTAGGTGAACAGATTGCAACATGCACATTAGAAATGTAAAGAAAAATAATCTTGTTATTATTTTCTAATTTTTTGAAAACAAAGTTCTCAAATTTCTAATTTATTCATTATTGATCACCCTTTTGAAAGAATAAAAGGAATCATTTTCTCGTCTCATTCACCATAGTTAATTGAAAATATTTCTTTGCAATTAATTACGAGATTTTCCATGTTTTCCAGGATATTGGCTGACCAACATAGAATTCATTTCCAAGCTAGGCAATTTCAAGCTTGCTAAAACTTTTTATAAAAGTGCACAAACAAATCTGATGTGGATACCACGTGACTTCTTTGTACGTCTATTAAATTACATATACACATTTTTTTAAATTAAAAGCACATAAAATTTTATTTCATTAACTTCTGAAATTTTTTCATATATATTTTTAAAAATATTGTTATTATAGAAATGATATTTATCGTAAAAGTTTTTTTTACAATCAGAGGTTAATAATTATTAATAAATCTATATATTAAAATTTAAAAAAAGGGGATGAAGTAGATTCGAACCGATGTGTCTTCGCTTGTAAGAGCCGGATATCTCATTAATTAAATTTTCATTTGGCTATAGCTCGGGAACCGTAAAATATAAGTACTATTTATGATATATTGTTGAAAAGCTCTCAATGAGGGCTTATTACTGCAGTTTAGAAAAAGTTCAAAATTCAAATTTTTAGTTCAATCGATTGCAGTCAAAAGGGGAGGTGCACAACTACGGCTAACGTTCTACGGCTAATCGTGTTTGAGTTTTGTGATTCATATGTACGTACGTCCAGACGTCACGTCGAAAATAATCAAAATGGATATTTCCATTGATATCTGAAAACCGAAATTTTTCGCGATTGCAATACTTCCTTGTACTTACGCCTATTAAATTACATTTAATAGGCACATTAAATTACATTATTTTGCATTATTTTTTAAATGAAAAGTACATAAAATTTTATTTCATTAAAAAACCTGAAATTTTATCTTTTTTTTCGTTATTATTGAATTATTATTCATCGTAATTTATTTTTACAATGATAGGTTAATAATTATTAATAAATCAATACTTTTAATTTAAAAAATTAAAGGAGAAATTGTCGGATTCAAACCAATGTGCCTTTTCCTTGTAAGATCCAAATATTTCATTAATTAAAATTTTTTTGGCTATAACTCTGGAACCAATGAAAATAAGTACTACCTTATGATATATCGAAAGGCTCTCGATGAGGGCTTATTATTGCAATTAAGAAAAAGTCCAAAATCCAGATTTTTTTCGATTTCGAGCTTTTTTGGACACTTTTGGTCTAGTCGATTACAATAAAAAGGAAAAGTGCACAATAGATGTTAAAACAGTCCTAAATTCAAAATTTCAACATTCTATGGCTAATCGTTTTTGAGTTATCGAAATACTTACGCCCATACGTACTTACATCCAGTCGTCACTCAGAAACTTGTCAAAATGGATATTTCCGTTAAAACATGGAAAGTGAAACTTTTCGCGGTCACTATACTTCCTTTGCTTCGTACAAGGAAATAAAATGAATCGAAAATTATGTTTGGGTAAATTTATACAAATTTTCTATATAGAAAGCCGAGTTCCTTATTGTATTCTAATTGGCTGAAAAATCGAAATATTTACACCTGCTGTCTCAAAGTTAACAGTTCGTTACAAAACTAAATTTGACTAGAAATTTAACATTAAAATTGACATACATTATGACATTGATTTTATCAGGAATTTTAAAAAGAGTTTCCAATAATTTACGTAGAGAGGTTCGAAAAGCATCAAGAAAAAACTCAATTATCACCAATATCTACTTTAGACAAGCGCATTGAATTGCATAGCATTCCAAATTAATTTCTTCTTCGAATATACAACTTTATACTTTAAAAAATACTCTGATGTTATATTTCGATTTCTGAAGAGAGAATCGGGATACCTCAAATAACGAAAACAAAATTAAAGGGGAGGATACAACTATCTGAAACACATTGCCGGCCGCCATTTTGGATTGGCCGAGCAGAGTCTAGTTTTAATTATATTTTTTTCTGGTCTCATCAAACCCATTTGAAACTTTTGAGTTGCCCTCCACCCCTTCCGCTCAAAGATGAAAAGAGTGACATTGAGATATGCGTTCATTGAAGTAGTCTCGGTACAAGGAAGAACGCCCCCAACCGCATCCAGTAATCTCAATTATAAAAAGAATGCAGTGTCGGTGTTAGTTACTTATTAGCCACCCGTGTATGATATATACATATGTATATATATTATTTTTGAACATTATGAACCATTTTATCAAATATTTTTATTAACAAACACGCTATTTAAATCTACCAGTAACAGTCTTAACAAAAGTTAAGAGTGTTCACTCTTCTATCTGTAGCGCTTTCAGAGTTTTTACCACATCTTCAGCAAACCAATTTTTATAAGATACACGTAACCTATTTATTTGTTACGGGCAATATGATAAATTCGATGTTTATGATTAATTACCGGTTAATATGTATGTTTACCGGATTTAACACATTGCCCGTAACATATATATTAATGTCGGTTTCAAACTTCGTAAGAAACCAAGGAAATGTTTTTTATCTTACCATGGTGGATATAGGTTGTTTGTAAATGTGATATTAACGTATACATACTAACGATTTTAAAATTTTAATAACACATTTCTTTTTAAAATAAACATATTTTAATTATATATTTTATTTATAATTATATATACTTTATAGAAATTGGTCTGCTGATGATAGAGTTAGTTCTGAAAGCGCTACATACAGATAGGTCGTTTTTTAATTTTCATTATTTTTGTTTATGTATATATATATATATATATATATATATAAAACGATCTTTATGTATATGTATAGTGATGTATTCCTAAACTTCAGGAAGTGATTCAGGACACCAAAATGAGTAAATTGTTCAAATCGACGTAAGTCCTGTTTTACTTTGTTTTCCTTCTGTACGCCATTTTGTGATTTTCAAAAAAAAATTATTTCTCAGAAAAGAGTTTACGTACTTGAATCAAATTTGGCAAACCTAAGACGTGTCTTATTCTACAAAATAAAAATTTTGAAAATTTCACCTTCAAAGATTTCAAAATGGGGGTCATCTTAATTTTTTAATCTTTGTAATTATTTGTTTGATAAAATTTTTATTTGTTACTAAATTTATTAAGCATTTTATTTTGAACAAAATGACACATAATTTGCAAAAATCCTTGGCAAACAATGAGTTATTGCAAACAATTAACCGGGCAGTATGCTTGCGCATAGTAATGCAAACTGATAATTTTTTGCCTGTTTTTATTTACACTAAATGTAATAAAAATTATTAATAATAAACAGTAATAGTAAATTAACAAAAAATTTCAGCTTGCATTACAAATTTTTTTTATTTTGTAGAACAAGACACTGGTTCTTAGACTTTAAAGTATTTTAGAACAAGACACTTTAAATTTTGCCAAATTTAATTAAAGTAGATTAACCCGTTCCTGAGAAATAATTTTTTTGTTGAAAATCACAAAATGGCGTCCAGAAGGAAAACAATGCAAAGTGGGACTTATATCGATTTGTAATTTTGCTGATTTTGGTGTCCTGAATTCCTGAAGTTCGGCTAATAAGTCTCGGAACATTCCACATATACACAGGGATACCGCTTTTCCGGATTAACAACTATCTAGACTGCTTGCATCCTCAATAAACAGTTATTAAATAATTAATATACTATTATATAAAATTTAAAATAGTATTCAAGAGTTTTGCTTTAGTAAAGTTATCCATTTTTGTTTTTTTATAAAAGTTTTTTAATATTTGATATTAGGCAGATTTCATAAGAAAGTTACCTACTGTAATGAGTACCATGATTCGACTTCCGGAAAATTTCGACATACGTGAAGGTATGTCGAAATTCGTTGTTTTGGAGTCTAAGGGATGTGAGGACTCCAAAACCAACGTCAGTTCAAAAGTTTATATGTACATTAATATATATATATATATATTTAGTTTGTATATACATATCTTTTTTTTTTGCTTGTGTACACGATAACTGCCGTAATTTTTCAAATTGATACATAAAATATATCGACCCAAAATCTCGGTCTGATGGGGACCGAGATTTTGAGAAAATAGGACCATAGGAGAAAATCCCCCCATGTGATTAAATGGGGGAAATCATGGGAGTGAGAATGGGAAGGCTTTTTCGAAAAAAATAAAATATCTATAACTTTCTATTAAATAAAATATCGAATTCGTTTAAAGTTCCTACTATTCTTTGGATAAGGGCACAAAACTTATCTAAGTAAGTTTTTTGGTTACCAACTATTGGCCCAGGGGTGGAAAAAATGACATTTTGAAGACAAAAAATCATACTTCCCTTAATAGGCACAGCATTGAATCGGTTTAAAGTGATCGTTAGTCCTCTAAACATTACCTAAATTTTTTTTTGAAACAATTTTTAATGTGACCAACCTTTACGGTAAGGGATGACCAAAATGTTGCTGCTATTGTAAGATTGGGCATGTATGCTAAACATGTGAAACTTTTTTTCACATGCAACCACTGTCGTACTGAGTAAATTTGAAGTTTTTTCTTAACTTTAAGATGGACATTTTTTTCTCCCTACTTAGCTCCGGTATAATCTATCTCCGCCTTCCGGCGTGCCAAAAGCAATTTTTTTTATTTGTTGTAGTACATAAAAAGAAGTAAATATTATACGAATTAACTCCTGAAACATTTGATAGAAACGAAATAGTTGGTCAAGTATGAACTAAGGTATAATGATGCACTTGCATCCAGCGCTGTTGCATGAAAAAAATTCATGAATATTTGCCTTTCGCCTTAGACTGTTTGACAAAAAAATATTAAGCGTTAAAATGCTTTTCTACACAGATTCTTTGTTTAAAATGATTGCGTAATTTTGCAGCTTATGAACAAAGATCAAAATTAAAGGGAGCACAGATTACAGGTGTTTAAGAAGAAATAGTATTTTTATATGTATGTTTTTATTATTAAGTTTTATTAAACGTAAAGATTTTCAAATTTTTTTAACTTTTACACGACTGCCCAGAAAGGAGTGTATGTATTTATTGGGTGCATGTAAGTTTGTTTGACCGTAGCAGCTTAATGACTGAACCGATTTAGATTTATGACCCCGCGTTGGAATACTTACGTTAGTGGAAGTGTTGTCATAGGCTATATATATATATACTCGTATATATGTGTAGATAAATTATTATTAAAATATTAAACAAATATATATTTTTAATATTAAAAAAATATTAAAAATATTATTTTTTGTGTATAATATTTTATATACACAAAAAATAATATTTTGTGTATTTTACTATGTACAAAAAATTGTCACCCTCAATGATATATAAAAAGCAATATTAAAGAGCAATGACTTTTTTGGGCAGTCATGTTTTTTTAATTTTTAACATTTTTCTCTTGTTAAGAAAGGGTATTTTTTATGATACAATTTAACTAAAACAGTAACTTAACACTCAATTTTTCATCATGCTTTTTTTAAATTTTTTTTAATAACTTTTTAAATGACTTGTTAAACATTAGTGGGGTAGACAATTTAACTAAAACAGTAACTTAACACTCAATTTTTCATCATGCTTTTTTTAAATTTTTTTTAATAACTTTTTAAATGACTTGTTAAACATTAGTGGGGTAGTAAACTAATTTTTTTCAGAAAATTTTTTAATAATCTTTTTCTTTTATTAACAGATTTCTACTCGCTGGGTTTTTTGCAATACATTACTCCTGTATTTGTTTTTTTACTTGTACGAAGTACAGGGAGTATTGTAATCGGGAAAAATTTCAGTTTCAAGATTTCAACGGAAATATCCATTTCGATCATCCCTGAATCCATTTTGACTAGTTTCGTCATTACGTCTGTACGTACGTACGTATCTCGCATAACTCAAAAATGATTAGCCGTAGAATGTCGAAATTTTGTATTTAGGACTGTTGTAACATCTAGTTGTGAACCGTCTCTTTGGATTGCAATCGCTTGAGTCAAAAAAGCTCAAATCCAAAACATTTGGATTTTTTATTTTTTTTTAACTGCAGTAATAAGCCCTCGGTGAGAGCTTTTCAACGATATCATGATGTTCTTATTTTCATTGGTTCCAGAGTTATAGCCAAATAAAATTTTAATTAAGGAAATATTCGGATCTTAGGGGAAGGCACATCGGTTCGAATCAGACTTCATCTCCTTTTTTAACTTTTTTTTTAAATTCAAACACAATGATTTTTTATAATTATTAACCTTTGATTGTAAAAAAAAAAAAATAATGAAGAATAATAATTCAATAATAAAACAACAAAAAAAATTAATGAAAAAAATCAGAAGTTATTAGGGAAATAAAATTTTATGAAGTTCTCATTTTAATTAAAATATTTTTTTTTTATCATCGATTAGAATTATTAAGAAATCAATAAATATAAATTAAGTAATAAAAGTTTAAATAAATTTATGTGCATGAAGTCGGATTCGAATCTATGTGTGCATGGTTACAGATCCGACACGTTCTCACTTACACCACTTATCTACTTGAGCGACGTGAAACTATATTTATATATAAACTAATATAAAATGCTGAAAATTCTCAAACCTTAATAACAGTGTTATTAATTTGGAATATATATACAAAGACAAAAACCCTACAATAACATACTCATTTTAAACCCCGTAAAACACGTTAAAATGAAAAATTAAGAATTTAGTAACCTTTTCCAGTAATGTTTTTATTTTCATTGAATTCAATGAAAAAAAAAGTATATCTATATATATATATATATATATATAATTTTTAAATATGATATGCATGAATAGGTAACACTTACTTGGTTCTCAGTTTCTCCTGTAAACATAAATAATCTTTTTTTATATATGCTTTCGTTTCAGTCTACTTGGGAACAAATAGCGCTGTAAAATTTTGTAGCCTTCTGTTTCGTTTTTGTTTTCATTTTGTTGATGGTTACATCATAATTTAAAAAACATAGCATTAGATAGATATAAGACTTATATTTATTTAATGAGTAATAAAGGAACTTTTACTCTAATCTAATGTTTCAAGCAAGATTGTTAAATTAATAATTGTATAAATATTTCATGTTAATAAAAACTAATGTTTTAGTAATTGTGTAACTGTCCACTTAAAGAAATGGAAGATCGTATTTCACTATCAAATGAAATAGGTTCCAATGAAGTGGAGCAAAAAATGTGTATATGCAATTTAATAGGCTACAAGCAAATCATCTGGTGTCCATATCAGACTTTTTCATTACATTATACGTACGTTCTGGGATATTTCTTAATTTTATCGAAATAATTTTTTTTTTTTTTTTTTTTTTTTTAATTAAACGTAATACTCATTAAATATTAAAATGATACGTTCAGTATCATTGAATATATTATGAGAGTTGAAAACATGCTGTTTTATGTTTGACGTAAAGTACGGCTTTGTTAAATAGGTAATAAAAATATAAAATTTTTAAACAAAACTTGTAGAAAATTCCATCTAAGTAAAGTGGTGTGAATAAAGAGTCCACAGTAACTAAAATAGAAAGGTAAGAATTTCGAAGTTTGTTAAAAACAAAAGTATCAAAATGTGACAGATATTAATTAGATATTACCCGAAACAAACAACATTTTCAAAGTTACAAAAATTAATCTGTGTGTGTGTGTGTGTGTGGAATTTATTGTGTAAGGCGCTGGATTAGAGTGTTTTGGGTTAAAAATTAAGAAAATACAAATAAAAACGAAGGAATATGCTTACATCAGTTCATTAGTTATTCATGTGTATCTGACCAACGCAATATTCGAAATTGATATTTGCATTATTTAATACTAATCCTGTTGGAATCCCACCAGAAGAGGTTATTTAATTTGCCAGAAACAAAACGTTTAGACGTAATTATGTATCCATAATGTTCTTAATTTATTCTGTTTCTGTTTTTCTACGCCGTAAATATTTGATGTATGAAAAATTGTTACAGCATATTTATTAATTAATTGTGGAACACGATTTATTTTTCATTTGTAATTTCTAATGTAGAATACGTTATTGCGTAGGGTATTCAATTAAAAATCAACAAGCAATTTCTTTTTAAAAGAGTTCTAACAGGATTTACAGGTATCTTAGAAATTTCAAAGTTCGTACGAGGAAAGCATAACCTTAAGAACTGTAGAAATTGTGAAAGTTCCCAAAAACATCCCAGAGTGCTGAGCGGAAATGGGGTTGAAAATGGGGCTCATAAGCCAGCGCAAAGGACTTCCGCATCAATCAGTCGACAATGAACACATATATATTTAAAAACACGATTTCTTTTTAAAAAATTTATAATCTGTACTTACATTAATATTTATATTTTTTTATGGCCTGAAAGGTCATGTAATCGTTTTAAACAAACAATCTGTAGCGAATTGCATTCTTTTTAACACTCCAATTAGTCCATAATGATAGAAAAACATTCATGAGCTTTTTCGAATGACGGCTCTGGCCATTACATTATGGTTCATACTTGTCTTATTAATATGTTTCCATCAATTTTTTTTAGAAGTTAATTATATAGTTAGTTTAACACAGGCCTAAGTTTTATGCTCTGTGAATGCAAAATGTAAATTGTAAAACCAATTTAAAACAAAGATCGATATAGAAATACATTTCCTATTGATGCAAAACTTTATTTGAATTGTATTTTAGATTTTTAAATAGTCTACTCATTTTTTTTAATTGCCTAGTGCGATTGTTAGCATTCAGGATAGCTAAACATCTAAGCCCACCGAGTTGGTATAGTGGAGAACTCGTCATCGCAGATCAGCTGATTTCGAACTCGAAAGTTGTATGTTTCAAATCCTAGTAAAGTTACTTTTATATGTATTTGAATACTAGATCGTGGATACCGGTATTATTTGTTGGTTGGGTTTCAATTAACCCACACTCTTAACCACACATCTCAGGAACGGTCGACCCGAGGCTGTACAAGACTACACTTCATTAATATTCATACATATTATCCTCATTCATACTCTGAACTAATATGGTGATTCCGGAGGCAAAAACAGAGAGGATTATCGTAATTGATTTGTGTGTTATTTTCTGTCTTTCCAGTGTTAAGAGTAGCAATGCTACCACTCTTAAAATTCATACTTGACGCGTTTCGGAGTAATTCCGTTCTCAAAATTAGTTTTAGTATTGAATTTTCCTGAGTTGGGTTCGATGAAAATATACAGATGTCAAGCTCTCCCCACTCACCATTCATACTGCCAAAAAAAAATTGGCTCTTCAGCTTTTTCCACCCAAGTTAACAGTAATGCAATTACTTCAACCTAACTCAGATTTTTTATTTGACAATTTTAGATTTTAAAAATACGATGATGACAGCACATGACTTCGTTGTACAAATATTAAATTATATTCACATTTTTTTAAAATGAAATGTACATAAAATTTTATTTCATTAATAACTTCTGATATTTTTTAATATTTTAGTTAGATCTCATAAGAAAGCTACCTATTGTAACAGGTACCATCATTCGACTTCCGGAAAATTTCGACATATCTTCGCGTTTCACATCCCCCAGACCCCAAAACCACCATCAGTTCAAAACGTTTTATTGTGGACTCGATAAGAGCTGTAATTTTGCTCCAATCACTTTCAAATTGATACATAAAATTTAACGACCTAAAATCTCGGTCGATTTCGTTAATGGGCAAAATCGGACCATGGGATGTTTTGAAAAAACAAAATTTCGCTATAAATTTCTTCTAAGTAAAATATCGAGTTCGTTTTAAGTTCCTACTATTCTTTGGATAACAGCCTAAATCTTATGTCAGTAAAGTTTTTAGATATCAGTTTTATCAGTTTTTAGATATAAAGTTTTTAGATTGGTCCAGGAGGTGGAAAAATAAAGGTTTCATAGATAAAATAAATCATACCTCCCTTAATAGGCACATTATCGAAGCGGTTTAAAGGTTCGTTAATCCTCTAAACATTACCTAAAACATTTGTCTGAAACAATTTTTGATGTGACCAACCCTTACGGCAAGGGATGACCAAATATTTTCTGGAATTCTAAGTTGGGGCTTGTCGTATGCTAAACATATGAAACTTTTTTCACATGCAACCATTGTCGTATTGAGTAAATATGAAGTTTTTCTTAAATTTGAGGTGGAAATCTTTATCCACTATTTCGCACCGGTGAAATCTACTTCCGCGTTCCGGCGTGCAGAGAGATTTTTTTTTTTTTATTGTTATTATTGAATTCTTATTTATCGTAAAAGTTTTTTTATAATCGGAGGTTAATAATTATTAATAAAACAATATATTTAAATTAAAAAAAAAGGAGATGAAGTCCGATTCGAACCGAATCTAACAAAAAAGTTTTATTTGTCTACAGCTATGGAACTAATGAAAATAAGTACCACTTATCGTTGAAAAGCTCTCAATGAGGGTTTATTACTGCAGTGGAGAAAAAGTCCAAAATCTAATTTTTGTTTTTGATTTTGTCCTTTTTTTGGTCACTTTTGGTTCATTCGATCGCAACCTAAGCGGGAGGGGCACAACTAGATGTTACAGCAATCCTAAATCCAAAATTTCAACATCATACGGCTAATCGTTTTTGAGTTATGCGACATACATCCGTACTACGTACGTACCGATGTCGCGCCGAAACTAGACAAAATGGATACAGGGATGATCAAAATGGATATTTCTGTTGAAATGTGAAGCTACTCACTTACTTAATCACGTTCATTTGTATTTATTGCTTGTAAAATAAACGTAGGATGACTTTAACGTTACTTTCTAAAGAAGTACCGTTAAAGCCGTCCTCTCTACGTGAAGATATTAAATATTGAAAAAATTTCTACAAAATAATTTATATTTAGAAGGCATTAATGATAATTATTTGAACAACAGGTTTGTGCATATGTTTAACAGGGTGCACAAAAAGCAGTGTATTTTATAATTTTGTATTATTTAAATATAAATAATATCGTCGAATAAATAGCTTAACATCGGTGTTTATTCGACGATCCCAATTCAGGAAGACTTAATACTAAAAGTAGTTTTGAGAATAGAGGTGTTCCGAAACGCGTCAATTACGAATGTTAGAGTGACAGTGTTAGAATGGGCACAAAATAACACTTAATTCACATTTTTAATTTTCTAGATATTTTGGGTGCCGTTATTCATACTTAAGCATTCCAAACAATAATCTAACAGCCCATCGTACAAAGAAGTATTGTAGTCGCGATAAATTTCGGTTTTCAGATTTCAACCGAGATATATTTTTTTATCACCTCTGAATCCATTTTGACTAGTTTCGGTGTGATGACTGTACGTACGTGCGTATGTAAACAGCTACAATATACTGTTACATACGATTCTTTTCAAAAGATGAAATTTCCACTAAATCGTTATTGGTAATTTATTACTTTAACTAATTGCAGTTGCTCCTATGATACCATAACTACTATGTTTCTTTATCAATAAAAATAGATGTCGAACTAAATCGATTGCTTAACTGAGATATCACAAAATTATTTAAAACGGAATCTGTTTGCTATTTACACTGTTTAATATATTTTCTAAAAGCTTGGAAATACCCTCTGTTAGGTGATAATTTTTGTTACAATCATCCTAAATTTTATTTTATTTTTTTACTCTGGAATATTCTATGTAATACATTATTATGTACGAATGAAACTTAAATATTTATAAACATATCCGTAACGATACTTATCGATTTTTGAACAGCATAACATTTTTAACATAGTATCAGAAACTGTATAAAATTCGAATTTATCTGTTAGTCAGAATTTTTTCATCACGTAAGAGCATCTTGTAGTTGGAATCGTTGAATTCTTCTTTGGCCTGACGCAGGTGTTAAATATGAATTGTAGCGGTGGTCGCCTAGTAGGCGTCTATAATGATGGCCTGTCGTAACTGAAATAGAATTCTACAAACTGTCAGTCGCAATACGGTCTTCTGATGACGAAGATGTCTTTTACATTTGATAAATACAAATAAATTACATAAATTTAATTATAACACATGGTAATATTTTATAAATTCGTTTTTAGTCGTAAAAAGAAACATTTTGGTATATTTAGAGCACTTTAAATACATCACGTATTCGATGAAAGGTTCAAATATACTTTATCGGATAAAAATAGAAATATTCAGTATTGTAGTTCAATATATATATATATATTTTTTGTTTTTTTTTCATCTGAATTCATTTTCTTCATTAAATGGGGTTAACTCAAAAATTCAGGACAAGTTTTTAAGATTCAAAAATGGGCTGTTAGATTATTGTTTGGCTCCCTTAAGAATGAAACATGTAGGCCAATATTTAATAAACTGTATATTTTAACTTATCCTGTTTATATTTATGAATGCAATCTCTGTTTAAAAAACAGAGTGGTCAGTTATTCCTAAAAAAGTAATAAAGATTAAAGAAATAATAAAGACCTGCGTCAAAGTAAACAACACTTTACGTATAACAGAATACATTCTGACTTTCAAGAAACAGTTTTTCCTTTATTATTTGTATAAAATTATTACTCATTTGAAAATTCTGCCACCCATTTATTTGTAAAATAATTAAACGATTTTTTTTATAGAACAATATTACTCGGCCGAACCCCGTGACTGAATAGGTAGCGTCTCGGCATTTCGTGTAAATACCCCGGGTTCAAACCCCGATCAGGAATAGCATCTTTTCATACGTTACCAATTTATACTGGGCTAATGAACTTACCTGTTGATGCTCGCTCTTTCATAACGAAAAAAATATTGATTGATGATTTTTAAATAATATTAACTAATTTAATAAAAGGATGAATCTTTTGCATATCGTTCAACATTAACATAAATTTGTGCTCAAATAATTTCAATTAAACTCGTTTTGAACTATGATTTATTTTGGAGGTATTTTTTTATGTTTTTTGTACCTTCATTATTTAGCATAATATTATTGTTTCATGTGTTTATATTTTAAACACCGTGGACTTTTATCACATCTAATTTTTTAAATTTATATTTTAAACTAGCAGACCCGGCAATGCTCTGCTATTGCTAGATTTGAGTATATATATGTATTAAATGAACACAATTAAGTGTTCATTTAATACATATATATTAAATGAATTCTCCCCTTCCCCCTTCTTCTCTTTTCAGATTTTTCCCTTTCTCCCTTTTCCCCGCGCGTAAATCGGTCCAGTAGTTTTTTAGTCGGACACATATAGGAAATATTGAAATGGGATCGTAAAATATTTAGTATTTCGTGTGTTGCTTTTACGTCCAACAGATAGCGCTGTTTTTCAAAAAAAGCATGTTTTATCTGTCACACGTGTGGCATCTTAGGTATATAAAATATAAAAACACGCGCGTATTCGTATGCAACGTTATATCAAAATTTCAAAGCAATCGGTGAAGAACTGCCCGAGATTTAAGATTTTGAACAAACGTACATTTACATTTTTATTTATATAGATTCCATTTTTATTTGTTTATATTTTAAATTCCATGGACTTTAATCACATCTAATTTTTTATTTTATAATTAATTATGTATTTTTTGATGTTACTGTGATTAAAGTTTCACAGTGGTTTCCCCTTATCTATCCAGGAAATTCTTGGGAAGTTCCTTATCTTTTACTGTAGTAAAGCCTACATACCCGTTGCTGATGTGTTCTGTGTAATGCAGTATTATGCACTAATCAGAATAAAAAAATTATAACTTATTTTAACACCAATGATTTAAATTTTTAAAAAAGGAGAATATTTTGTAGAAATAAAAATAATGACAAAGATTATGTACTACGCAAAGATTATTATTGAATTAGAACTAGACTGCTACATAGGAAGTGTAAAAATAGAACACATTTTAATCTAGTGCACCTCCCAGCCACAACGCTCCCACCACACTGCATCAATTGGTGCAATTTCATTTATTTATTATATGTCCAATGTTGTTAAACTTAGTGTCACCGCTCTGCCAACACGTCACTGTTGTGGGCGTCCTCCTTTATGTAGCATTTACACTAAGCAACAAGTTACATAAACATTTGTTTTGTTTTAAATTCTGTTATTTATTCAAAGAAAAATGTTTCACGTTTCTCATCGAGCATCATATAAGATCAAAAGGAAAAATTTGTTTTAAAATATGTTCCTTGTGACAGGATTGTATACATTTAATACTAAATCGGATATTTCTGATAAATTTCTAACTTAATAAACCCTGGTAGCTTCTTTTACCATAAACCTGAATCCAAGAAAATTACAAAGAAATTGTAAAACGTACGGTAAGGTCTCGAAGCTATCATTTCTTCCGCTCAAAACACAAAAATTTCTGAAATATAAATAAAATTGTTTTTAACAAAACGATACTGATATCAAAAAAGGTAAGACACTGCATTTTATTATCAAAATCTGTTATTAATTGAGAATTTTCGTTAAAAAAAAAACGTGTTAAATATATGTAATAGACAATAGATATACTTTTTTTTTTGTCTTCAGTTATTTGACTGGTTTGATGTAGCTCTCCAAGATTCCCTACCTAGTGCCATCCGTTTCGTTTCGGTATACCCCCTTACATCCCTAACAATTTGATACATATTCCAAACGTTGCCTGCCTGCAAGATTTTTCCCTTCTACCTGTCCCTCCAATATCAAAGCAACTATTCCAGGATACCTTAATATGTGGCCTATGAGTCTGCCTCTTCTTTAACTATATTTTCCCAAATGCTTCTTTCTTCATCAACAGTAACACTCTTTTTGAAGTCTGACGAAACTTCCACTATTTCGTAAATTTTATACACCAGCTTATATAAGCTATCGCTTATTCACCTGCACTCGCAGTAATTCTGCAGGTATTCCGTCTATTCCAGGAGCCTTTCTGCCATTCAAATCTTTTAATGCTCTATTAAATTCAGATCTAGGTATTGTATCTCCCTTTTCATCGTCTTCGAGTTCCTCTTCTTCCTCTTAACAGTAGTTCTTAATTCATTTCCTCCGTATAACTATTCAGTATATTCCATCCACCTATCGACCTTTTCTTTCATATTATAAATCGGTGTACCATCTTCGATTAACACATTGTTAGATTTTAATGTATGTACCACAAAATTCTCGTAACTTTCCTGTATGCTCCGTCTATTTTACCAATGATCAATTCTCTTTTCACTTTTAAACTTTTCTTTCGCTAATTTGCACTTCCTGTTTGTAGTATTTCTTAATTGTTGATAATTAAGAAATCTAGTTCGATACCCAACCAAACCGAGTTCGTTTTTTGCACTTATATATTATTCATTTATTTAATTCTACCGTTCACCTGTGACGTCACAACATAGTAGTAGTTTAGAGCATTTTTTGGGGTTGGGGTTCAATTTTGCAAAATATTTTTTTGCGGATATTGTAATTTTTTAACTGTTAACAAATGTGCCCAAGAAAAATTTGACCTTAATTAGGCAAAATATCGAGATACTGAGGTACAGATATTGAGATACCTTGTTCTACAGGCTCAACCCTTTCACTTTTTCAATTGAAACTTTATTGGCAACAATGCCCTACATATATTGGGTATTCTAACCCAATTTAGTTAAAATCGATCAGTTGTTGAGGAGATATAAGGTGATTTAGAGGGCAATACTGAACACCCACACCCACACACGCGCGCGCGTACATATGAACCTTAACATCCGGAAGATTTCTATCGGAAATTGGCATCAAATTTCTATTAGGAAAGTGTCCAGCGAGAGACTTAAAAAGTGCTGACAGTAAGGGAAGGAAAGAGACGCTGAAAAAAAACTTTAACCTGGTCTACATTTAACCAAAACAGCAAAAAACCAATCGAAAACTGAAAATTTAATTGAAATTAAGAAAATAAATTCTGTAATTGGATCAAAATAGTAAACTTTTTTGAGGAATATAATTGTTTCAAATATTTATTTTTATTGATCTTAAAACTCAGCTACGCGTTATCGAATATTAATGAGTTACTTCTTGAGGCCGGCCAACGTTCTTAATCCTCCTTACTGTAATGTAAGGATTAACTTACATTGTATTGTTTTCCCTCCTTTTTTTAAGTGCATCATCATGGAAATTTGTCTGCCTTTACGGCTTGAACTGGTAATAATAATAATATTAGTGATAATTTATTATAGTATTATATTAATAATAATAACATTTTAAATGTTATCATGTACTTTAATTAATGTGGTGTCAGCAAGTAAAATTAAAGTAAATAAAAATTAATTAAAATAAATGCAAATTAATTTTTCTTAAATTAAATAAATTTCAGTGACAAGAGAAATTAAAAAAATTAAAAACATGACTACAAAAAAAACAAGATTTCCAATTCTTTTAGAATGAAGTGTTGAGATACGAGTTATTAAAAAACCACTCACTCGTCTGATCAAATTTTTCAAATTTATTTAAACATAAATACATGTATTTATAGTCTATGAGTCTCCCGAAAACATAAGGACTCCAACGCGGGGTCATTCATTTAAATCAGTTTAGCTGTTGAGGTACTACGGTGGATCAAACATGCATACACTCACTCTTAAGACATTACACTCCTTTCTGGGCAGTTTTCTCGCATAAAAAGGAATTTAACGGAGAAAGAAAATTATAAGATATGAAGACGAGTATTTTAATTCAAAATGTTTTCTTTAACTTTGACTATTATTAAATGGATAAAATTAAATTAATTATTTATCAAAAGTTAGCTATTGTAATTTTGTAGTGAAATATGAAAGGAAATAAGATCCATTTTTAAGTGTATCAATTAATTTTTAATCTAGTTTCGTTCCATCGTGATTTTGTATTAATTAGCAAATACCCTGTTTGAGTTTTGGAAATTGGATGATTGTTTGCAAAGATATAACATTTCCAAATAACTGTCATTTGTTAGATCGAGAGTGCACCAGATGCATGCGAAATTTAGCCTTCAACATACTAACAAAAACCCCATTTGAATTTTGAGAATCAGACGATTTTTTTGCAGAGGTATAGCACCCCATTGGACCTTCTAAAACAACACCGTAGATGCACCCCGTTTTTACCAGTTGGTGGTGATGATTGGTCTAGCCTCCCACGAAGTGCTCGTATCACCTCACCATTCCAGCCTGACAAGCAGTCCCCACGATAAGCCCATTATTATTAAATAGATTTTTTAAATTTATTTAATATTATTTTATGTAACGTAAATTTAATTTTATTATTTTTGAAATATTCGTTCAATTTATTCGAATCATTCAGTACAAACCCAGCTTATATAGTGATAGAGGCTTTAAGTTCACAGTTTATTAAATCAATTCATTAAAGTTTGTGCTTCAACTATGCTTCAACAAATATGTAGCCTATGACAATCCTGCGCGGGGTCATACATCTAAGGGGTTCAGTCATTGACCTTCTACGATGGGAACAGAAAACAAACACATATATGCATACAAAAACCTTAAATATATTACTCCTTTTTCTGGCAGTCGTTTAAAAATTAGAATATATGTAAATAACGGCATCTTTTAATAAATGCATACATCTAAAATAGATTATTCAAGATGTACAACTTATAAAAGGCCCCATCACTCAGTAGTTTATACTGAATGCATATTTTTGTTAAAATGCATATAATGATGCGAGGTGGATAAAATAATGTGGAAGGTTTATTTATATAATAGTTTCCACTTACCAGCAATCTCTAATACGAGGGTTATTTTTTTCAAGGTCCCATCGGTCGCGAATTAAAAACCCGCGCAAAAATCGGATAAATATTTGCGCATATGTGTTGCGCAGCGTCTCTAATTTGGCATTTGTTTTAAACGAATAATAATTTAAACGTTACCCGTCATGTCAGTATGAAGGTCTCAATTTTTAACTAACAACTGAAATATATATATTGTTATAACAATTGATACATGTGATATTGTTATCATAACAATTGAGATCTTCGTACTGATATGACGGATAACGTTTAAATTATTTTACCTTTTGAAAATCAATTGTTATATTTATAATTTTTGTTTTTAAAATTCAAGTTAGTATAATTAATGATATGTGAAGTAAATAATTATAACACATCAATGTTCCTGAGGATGGATTACTAATCCGAAAGCTCTCGAACACACTATTAAAGACTGTTGGTATGTGGAAACTATTATATAATTAAATTATATATCAATAACAACGGGCCATGAGTAATAAAATGTGGAAGATGTTTGTATGATTGGTAAGACTGTTTATTGCCTGCACATTTGATTATTGTCAGTCTGTCGATAATTGGCTTTTAAAAAAGGTTGTGTAAATATGTGTTATTTGTTAAATAGCGATTAACTGTTGATAAGCGTGTATTCGTGATTGAAACTTATTTAGAAACGAAATCTAATGTTGTGTATCAGCGAAATTTCAGGAGAAATTTGAAAAGGAAGCACCAGCGAAAATAGTTATTCAGAAGTTAATTAAAAAATTTAGTGAACCAGGTTTGTTGTTTGACCAGAAACGTGGCCGACACAGGTCAATTCTAACGACGCATATCGTACAGGACATTAAAGCGGTAGTTACAAGATCTCATACATCTATGCAGACACAACCGGGAAAAGAATATTTCACTAAGTTCAGCCCACGCAGTCAGAAGAATGCTGATATGTTACCCGTATTTAATGCACGTTTTCTGTTAGCAAACTAATACTGATTATGCTAAAAGGGTTCAATACTATCCATGGTTGAAGAACATTATTAAAAGTCAACGTTGGCACTTTAGATCAAGTGTTTTTCACAGGTGAAACATAGTTTGCCTTGTTGAATGTGTTCAACAAGGTACTATCAGTACTTGATAGTACTAGGTAGGGTACGAAAACTTGATAATGTTCTTCAAATAATAAAATTTAAAAGAAAATATGCTACAGCTTATTTTAATAGTAAATGCTGTTATTTAAATGAAAGTTGAAGACGAAATAATTTTTTTAATTCCCATCACTTCTTTAAAGAAAAATAAAAGTATTAGTTTACAAGAAATTACACTAGTTTAATTAAAAAAGAAATAAGTAAAACAGAAATAAATTCGACTGGTAAAATCGAATTTAACGATAAAAATCGAGTGTTACACTTACAAAGTAATAACTGCAATATTACATCGCGGATCTTCGATTCTTAAAGGTCATTATATTAGTTTTATTAAAAAGGGAAAAATATGGTAAGAGAATGATATGACTATGAACAATAAAAATTGGCCGTGAAATTCAGTTTGTTCTAGGCAATAAAATTTAATTATAAATCCATAGATCATAATCATTAATTCATTAAAAAAATAAAAGAATTATCTAACACAACGCAATTATATCCAAAAAAATTGCAACGAAATTGTATACCTTAAGATATCACTTTTCCGCTCAAAAAATAAAAATTTCTGTAAAATGAATAAAACCGTTTTCAACAAAACTCTACTGATATCAAAAAGGTAAGACACTGCATTTATTATCAAAATCTGCTATTAATTTTGAATTAAATATATGTAATAGACAATAGATATACAGTAATAGATAATAATAGATAGTAATAGGTAATTTTTTTTTTTATTAAAAAAAAAAATTGTTACAAAACTCTTACCGGTCCGATTTTATTTATATGTAATACATATCACATTTACAGAAATAATGCAATTCTTACGATTATTCGTTATTTAATAAATTAAATTGTGCCAGTAAAAGTTTTTGTAACAAATTTTTCTTTATTTTTGATTATTATATCGAACGTTTAAACATTGTTTATTATTTGTTATTATATATCTGTTGTCTATTACATGTATTTAATTCTAAATTAATGACAGATTTTGATAATAGAAATGTAGTTTTATCTTTTTTGATATCAGTATCGTTTTGTCAAAAACAGTTTTATTTATATTACAGAAATTTTTGTTTTCTGAGCGGAAGAAATTATATCTGCAAGACTCTTACCGTACAGTTTACAATTTCATTGTAATTTTTTTTTGTATATTGTTTTCTTCTCGATTTCGGATTTTCTGGATTACGTAAAATAATTTTTTTTTTGTCATTTCCTTTATTTTTTGTTAATATTCTTGCATTGTGTTACTATATAATTCCTTTCATGTTCTTCAGTCCACTCTGTGGATATTTTATTTTTCCCTCCTGGAAATTCTTAAAAAATTTAACATTTTAAAATTATTTTAATTTTATTGGAGCCATTATAATTTTCATTTCCTTAATACGCTCCTGACACTTTTTAAACCAGTTGTTACTTGTTTTTACGGTATTAATGAAATGTTCGGTTATTCTCTTTTTCTTGTTTATTGTTGTTCATGTGGACCAGGTGGCCATAGGACCACCTCATTCGTCTCTTTTGAATGGTAATGTTTAATTTTCCCACGTTTAGACTAACTCTAGGTTATGTCTTTTTCTATATCCATTTTCTCCCTTCGCACGGCCAAATATTTTCCTTAAAATTTTACGTCCTTTCTTTCCAATTTTTTTTTCTAATTCCCTTTCTTGTTCAATGTTAAATACTCGGGATGTAAACAGAATTTTTGGTTTTATTAGAATATTGTAATGCCTGACTTTAGTAATAAATTATATTTTATAAAATACAAATAAAATAATTAATACATGGATTACAAAATAAATTTTATAACAAAAGGAAAATGTCAATTAAGTTATTAAAAAAATATCTTGCTAATAAGTTATTTAAAAATATCTTGATTGAAAATGCGTGAAGGCAATTTATTAAAAATGGTTGGAATTTGAGTTTTTAAAGCCTTTTGCAGTTGATTTGAGTGTTATTTTCTTCCCTTCCTACCGTTTCGGAGAACCTCCATTCTCAAAATTAGTTTTAGCACTGAATCTTTCTGAGCTGGGTCGTCGAATAAATATTGATGATAAGCTACTCGCACTTCCCCATAAATACTGTCATGGCCTCTTCTGCAATCTTCCTCCTGCTCTAACGGTTATACAATTTCATGAAACTAATCCTTGTGATTCTTTATTTTAACAATTTAATTTTTTTTTAATTTTTTAAATAATAAATTATAAATTTCTTAGAATATATATTAAAATAATTTGGTATCATGTACATTTTTTTGCGTCGCAGATAAAAGAGGTACGTTGCATTTTGCTACGTATCTATTATTATTTTGAAAAAAATAATCTACAAAGTGAAAAACCTATGGTTTTGGAAACCTATAGGGGTCAATATATTACAATATTTATACAAATTTAGATTTGAGCTGTTTGACAAAATGCTTGTAACCACTTTAAGCGCTCCTTTTTGAAGTTTAGCTATAATTTTTAATTACGAGTCAGCTGTCAAACCCCATGCATCTATACAAAACCTTATTATAGGTTGCATTAACCCATTTATACCTTTATAAAAGAGTTTTACGTAGGAGGACGTTCATCAGGTAATAAAATTTGTTCAAATAATTTTACAAGAGGTTTTTTATTTGCCAAGCCACCATATCAATTTATTGTCAATTATCGGACTAAGTATTTAATCTCATTAGTTACTATTAGTCTATTACACGTACACGGTACATTGTTGCTGATACTGAGATGATAATAAGTGGTATCTTCTCGGTCTTTTATTCGGAGTTCTTGGGTTCGAATCCCTGGTCAGGCATGGTAGTTTTCATACCCTACAAAAATTAATTTATAATTTATCTGTAACTGTAAGGGGCATAAGCCTGTTGTTAATGCATAAATAAATAAATAATAATAAAAGTAATAATAATAATTAACAATATTTTAATTCTTCCAAAAATCCATTTTCCTAGAAGACAAGTGTTTCGATTTCTTCCAACAAATGTAGTATATGGCTTTCTAACGAAAAAAACGAACATAATTTCAGGAAATGTTCTAAAAGTGAAAATAAAAAAAACGAATTCATATAAACATTAATTACTAGTCCATTGGACTGGTGTAGTGGTAAACTCGTCGTTGCAAAATCACAAGTTTAAAACAGTTGATTTTCGACGTCTAAGGTTAGAATCCTATTAAACTTTAGTTGCTTTTACACGGCTTTGAAGACTAGACAGTGATACCGGTGTACTTTTGTAATTGGGGTTCAATTAACCGGTCGGCCTGAGTTTGTACAAGTTAACACACTTCATTTACACATCATAAATAGCATCCTTATCTGATGAGGGTGACAGAAAGGTTTACTTATTGTTTACTAGTAGGACAGATTATATCGTACACATTGGGAATAATAATATAAACATTGCAAAGCTTCATTTCCAATTACAGATTGCGAAATATTTCGCTCTGATTTCTTTTGCAAGAATAAATACTGAATTCTTAAAATTAAGAAGTAAATTTTACGGCTTTTGACCTGAAAAATTGAATAAAGTAAAACATATATATATATTAATTTTCCGTCAAGCGCTGTAGGACAGCTACAGCTGTAGAAGAGAAACTATTTTAATCGGTGCAATTTGGGCATATGGGGTTTTCAGGAACCCAAAAAACTAAAAAAACCGGATGGAAATTTTCCGGATGTTCATATGTACGTGTGTGTTTTCGATATCTTTTAAACGTGTGAGATAACGATCTCCAGAACTACTGGACAGGTTTTAGCCAAACTTTGTAAAATTATTTCTGTAAATGGAGCATTGATGCCCTTAAATTTTAAATTAAAAAAAGGGTCAAGGGGATGAAGCTGTAGAGCTAGGCCACTCTCAGTATCTCGAGATTTCGCCCGATTCAGCCTTCTTTTTCCGCATATGTATTAACAATTAAAAAATAATAATTGCAAATATTTTTTTCAGAATAGGACCCCCACTCCAATATGCATAAAATAGTAATTATGTGGATATACTGCGTCAATAGTACCTCTTGACATCACAATGAGCGCTAGTGTAGCACTGACGTACAACTGTGCAAAATATATTATATTTATTAAAATTATTTATTTATTTTTTGTCTTCAGTCATTTTACTGGTTTGATGCAGCGCTCCAAGAATCCCTACCTGGGGCTAGTTGTTTCATTTCGGTATACACCCTACATCCCTAACAATTTGTTTTACATATTCCAAACTTTCCTGCCTGCACAATTTTTTCGTTCTACCTTTCCCTCCCATATTAAAGCGACTATTCCAGAGTGCCTTATTATGTAACCTATAAGTCTGTCTCTTCTTTTAACTTTACTTTTCCAAATACTTCTTTCTTCATCAATTTGTCGCAACACCTCTTCATTTGTCACTTTATCCACCCATCTGATTTTTAACATTCTCCTATAGCACCACATTTCAAAAGCTTCTAATCTTTTCTTCTCAGGTACTCCGATCGTCCAAGTTTCACTTCCGTATAAAGCTACGCTCCAAACATTTACTGTCAAAAATCTTTTCCTGACGTTTAAATTAATTTTTGATGTAAACAAATTATATTTCTGAAAAGCTTGTTTCGCAAGTGCTATTCGTGTGCTAATATTCAGTGGTCCATCTTCATTATTTCTGCTACATTTCATTACTTTCGTTTTGTTCTTGTTTTCATGAGGTAGTTCTTGCGTAGGACTTCATCCATGCCGTTCATTTTTCCTTCTAAATCCTTTTTATTCTCAGCTAGAATTACTATATCATCAGCAAATCGTAGCATCTTTATCTTTTCACCTTGTACTTTTACACCGGATCTAAATTGATCTTTAATATTATTAACTGCTAGTTCTATGTAAAGATTAAAAAGTAGCGTGTGTAGGGGACATCCTTGTCGGACTCCCTTTTTTATTACGCGGCTTCTTTCTTATGTTCTTCAATTATTACTGTTCCTGTATGGTTCCTGTAAATGTTAGGATTTGTTGTTCTATCTCTGTATTGGAACCCTAATTTTTTTAAAAGACTGAACATATTATTCCAGTCTACGTTATCGAATGCCTGTTCATGGTCTATAAATACGAAGTATGATGGTTTTTTTCTTAATTCTTCCTTCTACTATTAATCTGAGCCCTAAAATTGCTTCCCGTGTTCCTATACTTTTTCTGAAAACAAATTGGTCTTCTCCTAACACTCCTTCCTTTCTCCTCTCAATTCTTCTGTACAGAATTGTAGTTAAGATATTTGATGCATGGCTAGTTAAGCTAATTGTTTTGTATTCTTCACATTTATCTGTTCCTGTTTTCTTTGGTATCACATGACTATTACACTCTTTTTGAAGTCTGACGGAACTTCACCTTCTTCATAAATATTACATTGAATTTTGTATAATCTATCAATCGCTTGCTCATCTGCACTGCGCAGTAATTCTAGAGGTATTCCGTCTATTCCACGAGCCTTTCTGCCATTCAAATCTTTTAGTGCTCTCATAAATTCAGATCTCAGTTTTGGTTCTCCCTTTTTCCCTCTTCAACTTCCTCTTCTTCCCCTATAACACCATTCTCTAATTCATTTACTCCGTATAACTCTTCAATATATTCCACTCACATATCGACTTTACCTTTCGTATTATAAATCTGTGTGCCTTCTTTGATTAACACTTATTAGATTTTAATTTTTGTACCCCAAAATTTTCCTTAACTTTTCTGTATGCACCGACTATTTTACCAATGTTCATTTCTCTTTCCACTTCTGAACACTTTTCTTTAATCCACTCTTCTTTCGCTAGTTTAAACTTCCTGTTTACAATATTTCTTAATGGTGGATAGTTCCTTTTACTTTCTTCATCACTAGCATTCTTATATTTTCTACGTTCATCCATCAGCTGCAATATATCGTCTGAAATCGAAGGGTTTCTACCGGCTCTCTTTGTTCCGTCTAAGCTCACTTCTGCTGATTTAAGAATTTCCTTTTTAACATTCTCCCATTCTTATACATTTTCTATCTTATATTTTTTACTCAGACATCTTGCGATGCCCTCCTCAAAACTCTTCTTTACCTCCTCTTCCTCAAGCTTCTCTAAATTTCACCAATTCATCTGACACCTTTTCTTTAGGTTTTTAATTCCCAATCTACATTTCATTGTCACTAAATTATGGTCGCTATCAATGTCTGCTCCAGCTTTTCAGTCGACGAGTATATTTCTAAATCTTTGCTTAACCATGATATAATCTATATGATACCTTGCAGTATCGCCTGGCATTTTCCATGCGTATATTCTTCTATTATGATTGTTAAACTGGTGTTGGCAATTACTAAATTATACTTTGTGCAAAACTGTGTAAGTTGGTCCTTTCTTTCATTCTGTTTGCCCATCTCGTATTATAAATGTAATATAAATTATTAATTTTTTACTTAATTTGTGTGTATGTGTGTGTAAGCCGTACATCAGAAAAAAGCCGCGTGACGGGAAATTACTACAACTCTGTTTGTCAACTTTTTTATTTCTAGTAATTTAAAAAAAATATATAAAAACATTAATTATCGCAAAACAGATTTTTTTTTAGGTTCTACTTGCAATTTATTGCAAGTAAGTACATTGCTCGTAAATTAATAAAATTTTTCAACAAAATTTTATTCATGGAAAATCTATTATGTAAATAACTTTAACATGAAATCTTTGGTATATGAACCATGAAGTAATTAGGAGCCAAGAATTAGTTATAATAGTATTCAACGCAAATGAAAATATATGAAACAATTCTGATACGTTAACAACAGTCACGCAAGGAATTCAGTCGAGCGGAATAAGTAAACATGAAAGCGGAGGTTTAAAACATTTACTGTAATAATAGATTTTAATATGTGTTTATTTATTTAAATTTTAATAATTTAAACAATTTTTTTATAATGATTTCTGTTGTTAGGTGTTTTCCACAGTAGAAATAATTCTTGTTCTTTAAAATTATAATAAAGTATAAAGCAGAATTTTCGGTCTGCTTTTTTGCAATAAAAGTCAGATTTATCAAATTTCACTTCATGTTCAGTTGATTTTATCTGAATTAAATAATCTTCAAATCTTGTGGCGAAATTTTGTTTATTTACTGGCAGTTTAATTTAGTTATTTTTAGTGAAACCTAAAAAATTGTATTTTGCTGTACCTTTTTTTTATTATAATTTTCTTAAAACTTTACTAGAGATTCAGTTGTACCTGTTTTATTTAATTTTTCAATTAATAACATACGAAATCATCAAACTTACATTCTCATTTATGTTTCAAGGATATCAGTGCTTTATTTTATTTTTGAAGCGGAAATCAAAATTATCGGAAATTAATTAAAAGCTATTTTACTACAAACCTAAAAAAGTTTTCCGACCCTACATTTTGTATTTTACGTTCGATATCTTAAAAACTACTGGGACTATTTGTATCCTATTTTCCAGCTCAAATTACATAAGAGACCATCAATTTTACTCCTTAATTTGGATCCCAAAAATTATCGTAGGGCTTCTTTGTTGCAATTCGTGTAAACTCTTTCGTTACCCGCAACTCGAAATAAAAAGTGTTTCCAAATTTATGTGTATATGAACTTTTCATTATTTTCACCAGTAGAACATGTCCCGAAAGTTTCTTCGTAGGAGATCTGCATATATATATTGTTTTTTTTGCTTTAGAACAGAATTTACAATCGATTTCTCCCGACGTAACCATAATTAAATAATAATTTAAAGTAGCGCAGGAGAAAGGGCCATCCAATGATCTCTTAAAAACACAACAGTAAGAGATTTTTTTTTCTGTTTAGCCTCCGAAAGCGCCGTCAGGTACTACTTCAGAGGATGATACGTATGAGTGTAAATGAAGTGTAGTCTTGTACAGTCTCAGGTCGACCATTCCTGAAATGTAAAAGATTATAATAACGAGACGTCCATGTTAATAAACATAATTATAGTAACATTAATAATCCAATAAACACCCATTATATCAAAAGCGCTATCAACGGGTTCTAAAACTGGTCCAAACTATGGACTACATACGTCTAACATATTCGGTTCGCACGCGTTATTTTTTATCCAATTGAAGATAAACAGGTGTAGTTAAACGAACGAATGAATGAAAAAAGCATTAAGCAATAATAAATAAACAGTAATAGCGTTAAAACAATATTAAATAAAAATTGTAAAACATACTAACAAGAATTAATTTATCGAACATGGTACCGCTGATATGTTAAATAAATGATATTAACAATTAATGATACCCACCTTACCAGCACATTGATATGAACTCAAGATCTTTCGGCTTACTTGAATGCCATCAGTAGGAGATAAAATTATTGCATTAAAGTTAATTTAAAAGATCACAGTTAAAATGTAAAAGAGTCATGACTGTCCGGTCCTACCAGTTTTCTTTATTATATAGTAGTATATACAATACTACAGTATATATACTACATAGTAGTAGTATATACGATACTACAGTATATATACCGGGCAGTCATGACTATTTTACATTTTAACTGTTATATTTTTAATTTTTAACTTTAATGAAATAATTTTATCTCGTAATGATGGCTTTCAAGTAAGCCGAAAGATCTTGATTTCATATCAATGGGCTGATTAGGTTGTTTCCATTAATTGTTAATATTATTTATTGTTACCACATACATGCCTAATTTATTATCGGCGGACAAACACGGTAACCACTCAGATGTGAACTGCCGCACAGTATACGTACGCGCTGATACAAGCATCACTACCGCCGCGCAGTTCTCCCACCATAGCGGCGCTGCGGCCCCATCATCCTCAGGCTCCAATAAAAGAGCGTACACGTGAATTAATTTTCAATTCATCGTCGAACACCATCTGGAGAAGACCAAGAAGAAGATGGAAGAAGACATTCCCTGGCCGCCTCAACGTGGAAGCTCCCGGCGGATGCCAACATCCCCGCCGGAGCAGCAGGCTTGGCCGGCCCACCGAGGGAGCCGCTGGACGCGGACGCTACCTTCTCCCTCCTGCTCTCTTCGCTTCAATCGCTGTGGCCGGCAAAATCAGCAGCAACAGCCGGCCCAGTGTGGGATCGCTCGGGGAGTACCGCCTCGTCCGCGCCGGTGAAGGACGACCAACGCCGACCCGATACTGCGGGGCTCTGGGGGCTATCACTGCCACTTTAACTGTAGTGGGGACCCAACTGCCGCTGAGGGAAAGCCCAGTCGAACTTCAATGGACGAGCTGCAACACCCAAACTTCGTCGGAGACCAGCTTCCGGACTCTAGAGCTCTTCTCAGAGCTAACGCAAAAACCAGCCCTTTTCAGGGTCACCACAAGGTTATGAATTACGAGCCATCGAAGCCATTCTACGGCAACAGCCTTTCTTAGGACTACAATAAGGTTAGATTACAACGAGCTGTCGAAGCCAATAGACGTTAAAAACGGCCCTTTTCAAGGCTATCATAAGATTAGTAAGTGCAACGTTCCGTCGAAGCCATTCGGCGACAATATTAACAAGAAATAGTACCGGAAAAAAACAGGAAGAGTATCGTCAATGGCCATTACTAAGGTTCAGCACATGAACCCTTTTCAATGTTCTAGCGTCATCACCGCTATCTAGCAGGTTCAAAGCAAGGGATTTACATGTTTATTTACCCTAACGTATTTATTTAGTATTTAGAACTAAAACTGTCGATTTTATCTTGAAAATACAGGTCCCCAGGTATTCGTGTATTTCAGAATTCCTGACGAACCAAAGGCAGCCATTTTTCTCAATATTTTGTTCTGTGACCTTTGCATCTCTTTACTTTTGCTGTCATTATTGTCCCCCAGAACTGAATCCCATACATCCATATCGGTTTCAAGGTCTTGTATTGAACAGGTCTTGTCTTGAGAGAAAGTGAGAGACAACCTAACCCATTAGGTAATACATACGCTTGAATTTCTTGTCAATCTGTTTCTTCTTCTTCTTCCGTACATGATCTCTCATGTCACACATCGATCTAGGTGTAACCCAAGATATCTCACCTGCATGACGAATTTCATCGTTATTCAAATAGACTGGAAGAGTCTACTCTTTAGTTGTAAAGGTAACGTGGGAAAGATTTCACCGTATCATCAAGATCGCCGTATCATTCGCGTTCCGATGTTTATATGTACATTTTTCTGTTTATTTTCACTTGTAGAACGAACATATTCTCAAATTTCTTTCATTTTTTCGTTAGATAATCCGTATAGGTCTTATCTTTTTAATTTAATTCGTAGCTTTCTGTTTATTATCCGTCATTTATTATCGTATTTTAAATACAGAATTATTCATGAAGAATTTAACAAATTTTCAGGACATATTCCACTGGTGAAAATACAGAGGAAATCTAGGTAAACATAGTTTTGAAAGTGTTTCGTTACCGAGTGTCAGCTGGCGAAAGATTTCGCCTTAATTTCTACGTTTATCAACTGGCCTCCAAGACTGCTTCTCCTGACTGAACACCTCTAGACTATTACCTTAGGGGAAGCCACTTGAAGTCATTAATATGTTAATAAAATTGTAATACCAGGGAAGAATTAATTATTAGAATTTTCAAGGTGGTATAACTAACACAAAACAACTCTGCTGAAATAAGAAAATCAACCAAAAACATTTTTGTGGTGTATCCACTATGATGGAGAAATTTTCAGCAGTTTATTTCATTGTTTGTAAGTTGTTTTTTGTGTTTGATTGAAAATTTTGTTTTGTAGTTAAAATCACATTTTGATATGTTTCTTATTTAATAAACTTCAAAATATTTGCTTTTGTATTTAGTTTTCTGTGGACTTTTATTCATATTATTTTACTCAGAATTAATTTTTCTATAAGTTTTAATTGTCACAATGTCTTATATATCCGCTAGGATTATGATAAGTGATTTGATTGTTATTGCAACGTCATTCTAACATTTATAGGTGACCCGTTTCGGAGTACCTCTATTCTACAAACTACGTTTAACAAAGCGTCTTCCTAAATTAGGATGCTATTTACTTGACGATCCCCATTCAGGAACACTCATTACGAAAAGTAGTTTTGAGAATGGAGGTACTCTGTCTGAAACGCGTCAGCTACAACAAATCTTAGTGTAACAATGTTAGGAGAGGCGGAAAATGACACTGAAATCAATCAGTAAGTTTTTTTTAAAACGCACATGTTTATTACTCATTTAACAAAATAATTTTACACAAACATAAAACAATGTGTATCTTTTATATTTTCCCCCCAGATTTCTCGAAAATTACTAAAAATACAGTTCAGGGAATTATTTTTTCCTAATTTTTTTCTAGTTTGGGTCCAAAGAACTACAGTCTTGTGGATTAATTTTAGTGAGAGTCCAGAAAACAAGGCTAAAACTTTCGTTAGCCGACACTTACTAACGAAGGGTTTCCGAACCGATGTGTATATATATATATGTATAATTATTTTTTTCTTTATTTTCACCAATAAAACATGCTCTGAATGTTTGCTACATTCGTCATGAATCACGCTGTATAATCCTACCCCACTAAACGGCATTTGTGTGTGTGTGTGCGCGTCCTCCTCAGCTTAGCACCGAGATGTACCGATCACTAGCGGAAAATACCGATGCGTTAGTACATATCTCGTGGTGATCAGGTTAGACTTGTTATATTATTATACATCGATATATATATAATATCGAAATTTTGGAAAAATTTAATTCTTTTTAACCGGATTCGAATTTCCGGACGAAAATCGCAAATATCTCGAAAACGGTCGGTCCGAGCACTCTGAAATTTTTTTTTCGATTCCATTCGACGTTTCCCCATCCGCTCACAGTGGTACCCGTCGGATGATAATATGGTGTACCACCGTAATATTTCGGCAACCGCTCGTCCGATTTTCACGATTCAAACGGCGTATATATCAGCAGGTCGAGCGATAACTGTTTAACGCATCGGGTACACTCTTGATCGATCGGGTCTTGGTTATTGGGAAATTATGTTAATCGTTTAGCCCATGTTTTGATTTCATTCATCCACCGTAAAACGTACCGATCCGATCATTCGATGAATACGCTCAAACCCGTTCGCTAGCGCAGTTGTAAAATATAAACGTATGAAGTGTAAAAAGTGGAAAACAAAAAAAATATAGAAAAAACTTTTTAAAAACCACTCTTATAACAAATGCACTAAAATGTAGAAAAAAATATTTTTAAAACACCACTCTTAAATTAAACGCACATAATGTAAAAAATAATTTTAGGACGGTATCTCAGAATAGATTTGACAATAAGCTGTGATCCGTGATATGTAAGATTATGCAAAAGTCCTTGCTTCAAATTAAAAATTTGATGTTTTTGCCAATTTTTTCTTATGCGTGATGAATGGCCTAAAACGTGGGTGTAAACACGCATAAGAAAAGAGGCAAAAATATCTTACACATCACCATTGAAGTTTGTTGTCAAATCCATTCTGAGATACCGACGTTAAGTTATTTTTTAACTTTTAGTGCGTTTAATTTAAGACTGATATTTTAAATTTTTTAAAAATATTTTTTAAATTTATATATGTGATTGTTTTTCTTCATAAAATAATGAACTAAAACCAAAAAGTAGGGACCAGAATGCAACTATCTTTAGCGGAAAATCTTCGATTCGTTAGTATCAATTTCAAGAGTTAAATTTCTTATTTAAGTATAGTTACATCAATTTTCAACATTCAAAAAAAATATTTTTACACGAGTTAATCAATTTTGGACACCTAATAATCCCATTTCGAGACGCAGCCCGCCCGGAGGGCCTCGGTGCGGAGATACGCCCTGCTGCTAGTAATAATTAAAATAATATATATTTTGCAAGCGTAGTACTGTGTATAAATTTTAGTAAGTGTTTTGTAATAATGAGGAACAAATCTGTCTTAACTGCAGCCAAATAGTAAAGTAAATGACAAATTGTTGTCTTATGTTAGATACTACGGTAAGATCTTAATAGCTTTGCTTAGCGAGTGAATAACCTCCGCCTTCCTGTCTTTCTGACTACGCTTAATTACCTTTAAATTTTATCTCAAGTACATTTAAAAGTGATAACGAAGCGATACATGAAAAATATTAATAGAAGTCGAATGAAAATTTATAAATAAATGAATGTGTTAGTAGAAAATTTATTTAGGGAAATAACCTTTGTGCTATGTTGGCATTAAAATTAAACTCTTCGTCTCTCTTAGCCAAGACGCATTAGCAGCTAATTTAATGAAAACTACTGGTGGATTTGATTTCGGTTTCATTCAGATTTAAGGTGCAATATTTAATGTTTCAAAATATAATGTATAAAAGTTATACCGATGGCCCGCTCTGGATCAGAAACAAAATTTAACATTTTATCCCTAGGTGTTGATTTAAGTAAAAGAAAACTATACATTTTTTACTTCCTTCTACGAAGTAAAGGAAGTATTGTGATCTCGAAAAATTTCGTTTTCCAGATTTCAACGGAAATATCCATTTTGAACACTCCTGAATCATTTTTTCCTAGTTACAGCGTGACGACTGTACGTATGTACGTATGCATTTATGTACGTATCTCGCATAACTAAACAAATGATTAGCTGTAGGATGTTTAAATTTTGGATTTAGGACTTCTGTAACATCTAGTTGTGCACTTCCTCTTTTGATTGCAGCCGACTGAATCAAAAGTATCCAAAATAACCAAAATTCAAAATACATTAGATTTTGGAATTGTTCTTAACAGTAGTAATAAGCCCTCATTGAAAGCTTTTTAACCATAAATGTGGTACTTATTTCCATTGGTTCCAGAGTTATAGCCAAATGAAATTTTAATTAATGAAATATTTGGATCTTACAAGGGGAAGGCACATCGGTTCGAATCACACTTCATCTCCTGTTTCTGTCTTTTAAATTATTTTTTCTTTAATGAAAATGTATGGATTCTTTTTTTTTAGGACCACTTTAGTCAGAATAATTCAAGTCTTTTTTTGCCGATCTTTTGGCCTTTACATTCTTAGCTGTTACTTTCTCCCAATATTTTTAGTCATTCTTAATGATCTTGGTTTACGATCGATCCTCTTCTGAATAAACCCTTTTTGTATAATTAAAAGTTCTTATTTTAAAGTAAGAATGTATTGATTTATTAATAATTATTAACTTCTGATTGTAAAAAAATCTTTACGATAAATAATTCAATAATATATATATATATATATATATGAAGAAATATCAGAAGTTAATAAGGAAGTAAAATTTTATGTACTTTTAAAAGTGGGTATATCTAATTCAATAGGAGTGCAAGGAAGTAGTGTGGTGTCCACATTAGATTTTTTCTTTTTATTCAATATTACTTCATCATTTTATTCAGTACTGTCTTTTTTCTGTTCTTCCTATCACTAGATCTTAATTTCGGTTTTATATGTTTGTTTGGAAACCATCCATTTTATTATTTTCGTTTCTCCTTTATACTGGATTTTCTCTTCATAGTTTTGTTTTTCTCTTGCTAGTTTTTTTTACTTGTGAGAAACAGATTGTCAGTTTTTCTTTTTCTTTTTAAAGAATATTTTCTTTGGATTCACAAAATGAATGAATTTTAAAATAAAATGCTCGTAAAAGAAATATCATTGGAAAATACAACTGTTTACAGTGAAAAATTCGCTGATAATCAAGCAAGTTGTATCCGGAGATAGAGATTTTGAATAAATTACTGGAAGGTTGAAAGAAATCTATGAGGCATGGGATCATATAATGAACATTAAAAAATGAATTATTTGGGCGTCGGATCTGAAATCCAAAATTTACAATTAGCTAATTCAGACGAGTTAGAACTTCTACAAAAAGATAAGCTAACTAAAGCTAATGGGTTCATACCCCATCGATGAATAAATTCTCTTTTTAATTAAATAAATTTATCAAAAATAATATTTTTATTAGTAATAACCATAAGAGTAATTATATAAATTTCATCAAACAGAATAATATTTACATGAATGTCTATAGAAGTCAATTTAATTTACTTTTTACCCCTTTAAAAAAATAAAAAAATAAAATAAATTAATAATAAATAAAATACCTAATTATTCTAAGAATATCATTCTCAATCAATATAACCTCAATAATTATTAGCATAACCATTAATTGCCCCGTTAATGAAAGAATTTTAATAATTAAGACTATCCAAATCTAGAAATAAATTCGACAAGATGGTAACGGACGTAAACTGTGTAAAACCGAGAATAACGCAGACAAAACAAGCAAAATTCTGTCGGAATGGTATTTTACGTAGTAAACTTATAACTAGACGCTGAAAATATAGTATACATAACAATAATCAAAACCAGTTTAATCTAAGGATCAGAAAATTGTAAAATTACCAACAGACATAAGAGAATATTAGAAGCTACTAAAATGGATGCCCACTTAAACGATCAGTAAACACTTGTGCAGCGGATAATAAAAAAATGAAGACATCAGACAGTAAAGAAAACTGAATCATACAATTACGGAGGATTACGAGATAACACAACTCACTTATTATCGGCATGTCCATCATACGATCGATTACGTTTTACTTAAACAAGCAATGGAATGTATCCCACATCATAAAAAGAAAAACCTGAAGGAACTGAAATGATAGTATTAAAAAATCCATTAATTTGACAGACTTGCAAGATGAGGAGATAGAAGGCAGTGTTGTTTAGGTATTGCGTAACATCGACGGTACCTTTTAAATAAATTGTAATGATGATATTTCTTTTGTCAATTTATTTTTTTCCATTATTAAAAGATACTCGTAAAACATTAATTTTATCTATTCTTATCGAATCGTGAAGTTTTTTCTTATTTATATAATTCTATGTTTTCATTTATTCTCTAGGTTTTGTTCTCTTTTGTGATGCTAAAACTTTTCTTAATTTTTTATTTATTTTTTGTTGTTTCTCCTTTACGGTTTAAAATAAACAACCCGATACATAAAGAGTTTCAGATTTAATTACTGCGTTATCATGTCATATTTATGGTTTATAGAAAGGTATATATTGTGTTGAATTTTCCTTTAATTATTCCGAACTCTTTCTTCATTTTTCCTTTTACGGATCTTATGTTCTAAATATTCTTCGATTATTTATATTTTTCCAAAGTTTCAGTTGAAGAATTCGGTGTATTTTTTATATTTATCATAATTAATTTTTTTCTAAAAAATTAAATTTTATGGAAATAAACAATCTGATTTTTTGTACACTGCTCTTTCGAAAAGATTAAAATAGAATTTCTGTATATTAGTGGTTTTAGATTAGAAATGTAAAAACATCTGCGAAATTTATAATGGATCTTTTCTATTTCTTTTGTTTTCTTGCGGCGTAAGAGGCTTATTCGCAACCTCCTTACGTCAATCGCTTGTTTCAGATTATCTCTGTTTTATAAAGAGTGTGGTTCGTGATAAGTGCCAGAATGAATGGAATGCTACCATCAACAATAAACTTCGTCCAGTTCAGAACACTGTATCACCGTGGAGCTCTTCATGTGGGAATAATTGTCATGAGGAGGTTATTTATTATTTGCTGTTTGGAATAGGGCACGCTAGGCTCACTCATGGATATATAATAATATTCTGATCCATCCGTTTGTGTTCGCTACGACTGCCAACTAAATGTGCACTAAATCCTTGTGGATTGTATCTGTTATGTGGGATTGCGTCGGAAGTTTAAACTAGAGTTGACATGCTAAGTACGTTAGCGAACAATGCAGTGATGTTATCGAATATCTTGCGATTTGTAAAAGCCGTGCATCTTGAATCTAAAATTTGAATATTCGTAAGGTCTTTACCGTCTAATTACACAATTTGACTTATTCCCGATGCTAATTATATTCTTTTAAGTTAATTTTTTAATATTGTGTCTACTGTGGTTTTATTTCGCGTTTAAAGTACGTCATGGGCTCTTTCCATTTTCTTTGTGTTTTTATACTATTGTTGTTTACGTTTTTATTGTTTCTTTTAAATATTTATGTTTATAACATAAATATCGTATCCGGGCGCTGATAACGATACTTCGTTGTGCAACCAGGGATAAAAATGCTAAAATTTTGGGACGGATTTCTGTTTCTTCTAACTGACTATTTCAAAGTCTAATTATTTATTTAAAAACAATATTGAAAAAATCTGTGATAATCTGACTGATTTTGATCAGAAAATTTCGGATATTTCGCTCATCAAATTAATTTTTGAATAGATATCGGTCAAATTTATTGAAATAATTTTCTTTGCTTAAGATTGACTATGAATTCCACAAGGATATTAATGTTTCTGTCCATAGAATCAAGATATCTTAAAATCAATGTTTGAGTTTAATTTTACTTGTCAGATTAAAGATTTGTTTTGTGCAGAATCTAATTTTTTTTAATTTTCCTTTATATTCTCTTTAAATTTTCATCTAAAAAATTTTTAAACTCTATTACAAAGAATTTTGGATGATAGTTTAGAAGCGAATTAAAATCAAATTTCTCCAACATTATTGATGTATTTTTTCTCTCTTTTTATGTTATCAAAAATTCTTGAAATAGTTTTCTGTTTTTGGGATCGATTCCGAATTTTTCTTGGGTATTAAATAAGCCATTAAGTTAAATGGCTAGAAAATCTAGAAGGATTTAGGGCTGTAAATGATACTTTAATTTTTTGTTAAAAAAATTGAGAACCTTTTTTTAATTTTTTTCTAAGTGGAAATGATGTAAAGTCAGAACAATCTTTTTGGAATAGGAATCTTATCTAATGAATGATTTTACTTCATCACATGATCTGAATATAGTTTTTCTTCTCCTTCATAAATGGCAACCATTTTGAAATTGCCAGCCATTTTAAATTTATTTAGTCCTTGTAATGTAAAGAATTTTTCTAAAAGAATATTTAAAAAGGTGAAAATTTAAACGTAATCTTGTCCTAAATTTTTTACCTAAAAATAATCTTAAAAAGTAAACTTAGAAAGTTTATATTTTAATATTAAATGTGAAAGACCTTAAACGATCAATTTTTCGGTTTAAACCAAAACCAACAAAAAAACAGAAAATGTGAGAAAATTATTGCTTAATTTGATACATACTAGAATTAACAATAAATAAATACAATTAACATTTAATCGAATTGCATGTAAAGTGAAGGACATGAAAACAGACAAAAAATTACAACATCAATTTTCTGCCATAAATCGACTATTTGTTAATCGATTTTAAAATATAAAACGTCATTTTATTCAAAATAAAAGGCTTAATATTGTAGCATAACGTACATTTTATTTTGATAAAAGTAATATTTATGGAGCTATAACGAATTGAAAAATAAACATGACCGCCATTTTGTAATTTGCGAAGGTATTTAAGTCGTGATTTTTTGCTTATTTTAAAAGTTTATTACCAAGATTTTTACCAAACATTAATGTGATTCGTCTATCCGAACTTGTGAAATAAATTTTTATATAACAATAACAAAACAGTGAACAGTGGGAGAACGAAGGAGAAATCGCCATTTTTCCTAAGGATATTTTTTGTTTAGTTTTACAAGTAGAATCCGAAAAAAGTATAGCCAGACCACCATTTAAGAAACACCCTTTTTTACGATAAAATATATCCAAAAACCTTCTCAGTTATGCCAAGAAACATGGGCAAAAATTTAGTACCGAAAGATCGGGTAATTTTTTTTGTTTATCCCAAACAAAAAGCCAAAGAAGAATGAAGAGGTCATCGGAAGAAGAAGAAGAGGAAGAAGATGAAGAAGAAGGAAGACCCTCTACTCGACCCAACATCACGGACAGGAGTCCGGAAAAGAGCCCAGCAGAGATGCGTCCTGAAAGGCAGCCATCACAGAAGTGAATGAAGAGCTTCTACTTAACCTTTCCTTTTAAAACTTACAATTAAATTAAATTAAATCAGCAACTGCGACCCCTCCGGAGAAGGGGCGCATTGCTCCCTCCATACAGTTAGTGCCCCGTTGTGGCGTATTCCTACTAGCCTATGAAGCGTTAGCACCGAAAGGACTTCATTGGACGGTCTGAAGGGGAATTACGTCGGGAGGACAGGTTTCAAAAGCCTCTCCGGAGAAGTCAGAGGCCGTTGTCTTCGCTGGGAGGCGACCTCTGAGGGAGGTGCGGCTGACTATCGATGGCCAGGATATCCAACAAGTACGGCGGGTGAAGTACCTTGGGGTCTGGGTGGACAGCAACCGTTCATTCGGGCCCCATGTGGAAGAAGCGGTGGCGAAGGGTGAACGCCTCTTGGCAGCGATCTCCCGTCTCATGGCGAATACGGCAGGGCCGACGGAGAAGAAGAGGAAGGTCATCGCGACGACGGTGACCTCGGTACTGCTCTATGCCGCCCCGGTGTGGAGCAGGGCCATGAAGGTGGCTAAATATCGGAAGAAGCTTGAGTCAATTCATAGGAGGCTGCTCTTGCGCACGACCTGTGCGTACAGAACGGTCTCATACGACGCGATCTGTGTCGTCGCGGGGTCCCCACCAATCGACTTATTGGTAGAAGAACGGTGTATGCGGTTCGGTGGGGTCTCCAAGGAAGAGGCGAGGGCACGGATCTTGGATCATTGGCAAGAGAGATGGGCGGCGAGTCAGGTAGGCCAATGGACCAGACGCCTGATCCCGGATGTGAGAGCTTGGGTGGGGCGACGGCATGGTGAGGTGAACTACTCCCTCACCCAGCTGCTCACGGGTCCGGAGATTTCGGCAGTTACCTACACAGGTTTAAGCGCAGAACATCAGCGGCGTGCAGGTACTGTGACGAAGTGGACACGGTCGAGCATACCTGGTTCGACTGTGTTCGGTGGGACGCCGCAAGGAGAAGGGTGGCGGCGTTCTCACCCGACGACGCGGTCAGGCGGATGATTAGGAGCCGGGAGGAGTGACAAGAGATGGCGGACCTGGCTCACGCCATAATGGATACAAAGGCCAAGGAGGAGCCCCCTCGGCTGCGTGCACGCCTCTGAGGAGAAATGGTCGGCGTCGCAAGAGTAATAGTTTTAAGTTTTTGATTTATTTTGTCTGCGTGAATGTTATGTATGATATGAATGATTGAGGATAGCAGTGCTACATGGACAGTAGAACGGCGCCAAGTTAGTGGTATGGAGTCGTCCGGATACGGGGCTAAGCCCCGTAACATTAGTGTCAACGCTATAGTGAATCGTCTGTAATGTATGTGTTTATTAATTATTATTGTGAATATTGAATTATATTGTGTGTTTATGTATTTATGCTACTGATTCTACCGGAAGGGACATGGTTCCGCTTTGGGAACTCAAATTTAATATTGTGTTTTTTGCATATCGTGTCATATTGTTATAGTGTATTTATAAATTGTATATTTTTGTGTATTCAAATATATCTTTGTTTTCTGGTCCGGGCACGATCGAAGGGTGGTCGGATCAGCCAATTAAAATTGGATGATGGTTGTGGTTAACACACTATGTGGTGTTACGTAAAGTGTATATATGTTGTATTGCTTTTAACGCAAAAAAAAAAAAAAAAAAAAATTCTGGAGGCTGGGGTTGAATCGTGGCGACGATTAGGGCCTAGGGAGGTAGCCTTATTGCCTAAGGTGTTCTGGCCCCATATTATGCAGTCAGGGCTCCCCGATGATGACATTAAGGACCCTCAGGTGTGAGAGGAACGCGAGGGGGCAGCGGTGCGCGGAAGGCGTGCCGGCTGCAAGTAGGATAGTGACGGGGAGGGTAGCCCCATAGCGGAGGAGTGGGTTGGCCGTCCAGAAGAGGTGGTTGGTCCGCTCTGATGAGGCTCTGGGGACCCCGGCGGGAGATCCTCCGATAGGAGGCAGATAGGGTGGGCAGAAACTGCTGCCACGACACTGCAAGGTGACTATGCTATGTCCTAACGGGTGGAGGCTGGTTGCCTTGGGGTGTTTAATAAGAAAGGGAAAAAAAAAGTTTCAAAAGCCTAGCCTTCCGCGGTCGGCCCATATAATGGGTTTGATAACGCTGGTTTAACAACGGATTGGAATGCAATTAAATCCGTCCTTAAAAATACAAAATATAAAATAAGACAAAAATTGGAAAATTAGACGTGTCATATAAAATAAACCTTTAAAAAATACGCCCGATAGAATCACCCAGCAGCAAGGGACACTGTCCAGGTTCTGCGATCCGTGGGGAGAATCTATAAACTCCCGCCAACTTTGCATTCCATTCCATTCCAAAAAAAAAAAAAACCCTCTTCCTCTTTATATAATAGTTTACATATATTCCATATTTTAGCTTTATGCACGTCTCGTATTTTCCTTTTATCCTCTGGGTTCCCAAAATATTCTAGATAATTTATGGGTCAATGATTAAAGCTAAACGCATTAATAACAAAATGTATTATATTTTTTCTTCGCTATGTGTTTTCCGGGAGCTTAATATTGTAATCTTATTAGTTTTATTGTTAGCGAAGTATGCAAACGTTTTAATAAACAATAAAACAACTGCTTGTTAAAGAATGTTTCTAAAACGGTGGGCAGTTTATAAACATTCTGTATATTACTAAAGTTGATGACACATTATACTCATCAGTTTGGTCTGTGTAAGGATGCCGCCGATGCAAATGCCTCTGAAGACATTTCCGTAAGTACATTTACACAACTTACTATCGCCCTCATATGACTTCTTGAAACCTCGACCATGTACTACTCTCAAATATCAAATTAATCGAATCACGTAAGCGCTAACCTCGCACCATCGTCTAACACGAGAGGTTTAAAAAACTATTCCCATATCTAACTTTAATTAGACTAACCACTTAAATCATTATTTATTGAATATTTTAAATCCCAAAAATACTATTCTCATACCAATAATACTAATGTTGATCGCAACGACAATTTTTTCCTACAATTCAACTTAATGAAATTCTTCTTGATTTACTCAAAAATCAAGAAACAGATTGATAAATTTGATAAACTACTAATGAAAACATACCCTGTGCTCTGGTCCGCTTTCGGGTGCAAGGTCAATTCCTATACCCTCTTACACCGCAGCTCCATCACAGAGTTCTCAACACATCCATTCTCAGCAAAGCGGAGTTCGATACCAAAACACCTATTTTCGCGAAGTAAGCCACCAGGCCGTGCCCTCCAGCCACCACCCGCGTGGCTGGAGGTAGGGTAGTAACCCATACTACCCTACCAATACATCCATAACAGCATCAAATCCCCTCAACCATCATCTGCAGGACTAAAATTTTCAGGAAGCCAACAACTATGTTCCATTCACTTTAAGCTTTCCAATTAATTTGCAGATAAAAACCAGAATTGACCCGTACAAGCTCTCTAACTATTTTCGTACGTTCAGCTTCTTATTTCGGACAGACATATGACATGGCGCACATCATTAATGGCCCTATACTGTGGACACATAAGTCTGAATTAGTAAAAAGAAATTAAGCCAACCTACCTTTAAATGTGTGCCCTTTTTAAAGGAACCTTATCCAAAAATAAACTGTAATATGCCGATTGGGAGAAATCCACCAAACAAACATCATAGGTTCATTTGAACTGCAGTAAACATTTAATTAAGGGGAATGGAATAGTGCGTGCACGCATGTATTATATAAAAATGCCTTATATATTTTCAGATGAAGAATCCGCAAATATTTTTGTTTACGGGTTCTGCAATGGAATCACACAAGCTGCACAGTGAAAATATCATCAAAAATTTTTGTATAAGAGGATTCCAGATCACAGAACCTTTACTTCGGTATTTTATCCTTGCGTACCACTGGATCATTACTGTCTTCATATACTTTCATATATAGAGTGTTCTACGAAGAAACGGGGAAACATTTAAGACATGTTCTACTGGTGAAAATAATGCAAAAAGTTCATATAAACATAGGTCGGGACACGATTTATTTTCGAGTTATAGCTAACGAAAGATTTCGTCTGAATTTCAGCTCTTCTAATAAAAATAAGTCCTACTGTAATTTTTGGGAGCCAAATTAAGGAGTAAATTTAGTTTTTTCTTATATAATTTGAACTGGGAAACAGGATAAATCTTGTTCTAGAACTGCAACTCCATTGCTTTTAAGATATACGACGTAAAACACATAATTCAGTGTCGAAACCGAAGTTTCTGTTATGTTTGTAGCACAATATCATCGTTAAATGACATAATAAATGCGGAAGATTTAATAAAAAAACTTGTAGTGGATTTATTTTAAGAAAATTATTGTAAATACAGCCAATAACAAGTAAATAAAAATTCAAAAAATCATGGCATTATATATGACAAAATTGTACTATCGCTTTGTTTTCAATGAAAACTTAACGGGAAATATATACGTTCATTTCTTGAAATATAATTTTCCGGCACTTTAGGAGAATGTACCTGTACAAACAAGATTGCAAATGATTTTTCAGCACTATTATGCAACGCCAAATTTTTCTTTAATAGCTAGAAATCAGTTGAATGCTAATTTCTTAAAATGGATTGGACGAGGTGGACCAATCAATCACCTGACTTAACGCCACAAGATTATTTCATTTTCATATGAAAATTATAATATACCAACGAAAAGTTAATATTAAAAAAGTTACTCGCTAAAATACGAAATTCTATTGAATTTATACGAAACGATCCTGAGAATATATGAAAGCACCCGGAAATATTTTTCGTCGGGGAGAGAGTGCTATGAACATAAAAAAAGAGGGAATTTCGAGCAGTTACTGTAACTGAGGTTTGTTATTTTTTTACCATTTATCATTTAATCTATTTTATTTATTTTTTTGCTATGTTAAGACTAATGTTTATAAGGCACAGAAAGAATAATACGATTTTCTGTCTATTTTTCTTATTTTTACTTCAATAAAAAAACAATTTTTTAAAGTTTTTATTGGTAGTATCTACATCAATACTCTCAGAAATACATTCTCTAAACGGTTTATTACTAAATATTCCGCATTTATCAGTCATCTGACAAAGCTATTGTTCTAAAAATCTAAAAAAAAAATTGTATCTCGACACTGAATTTTCTGTTTTACGTCGGATATCATAAAAACTACTAGAGCAGGGCTTTTTTTATTAGAAGAGCTGAAATCCAGGTGAAATCTTTCGCTAACCGTATCTCGAATCAAAGCGTCACAGTACTATGTTTGTATGAACTTTTTTTTATTATTTTCACTTGTAGAACGTGTCCTAAAAGTTTCTATTTTTTCGTGGGAGTACTCTGTATAAAATACTAATTAATCTAAGATAAATTAGTATAATTTTATATTATGTACAAGTAGTATATTTTTTTTATCATTATATTTATTTAAACTTGTAATCTGTAATTTTTTCCAGAACAGTACATTACTACTTATTATCCAGAAATTGGTACATTCTATCACGTTACATCAGAAATAGGTAAGGTACATTCATTTTTTTTATCGACTCTCCCATTCACAGTATTTGGCCCAAAAACAATATATATTTTTTTTTGGGTAGTTTCACCACTACTACGCCTAGAAAGACAAAGAAGATTTGGTTAAAAAATATGCAATAAATAAAGAGCTTTTTCCATGTGGTGGGAAAGGGATAATTTTGGGGCAAACGTTTTTAAAATATGCTAAGTATGTACGCATTTATCGAGTTTAATGTAAATTGGGATTAAGTTCGGAAAATATTGAAAAAAAATTACCTCAAAAACTACGTACCTTACCCCCAGGAAAATACTGACCCTAAAATTTTACTACAAAGTGCCTCATACACATGAGTCTGTACAAAATTTCATCAAAATCTGTTTTTCCCGTCAAAAGTAATTAAGCCTTAAACACGCCAACCCACGTACATACTTACAAATATTTTCCTCTAATTTTTTTTGCGTTTTTTTATCCCTGGATCATGAAACGTCGAGAAATTAAAAAAAAAAACCCATACCCTATTTTTTGACTAATTATATTTTCTTTTTGCTGCATAGCTCTAGAGCTATGGGTAAGGAAAGGAAGAAAAACGTACTGCATATTGTTTTACACAATTCTTGCCATGCAATTTGCTTTATTACTTATATCTTTCAATGAATCTTATTTTATTTTTATTGTATTTATTTGTATTTCAAATTCGGTCGTATATTTATTTTAATGTCATAGTGCACACTATGATAATATTTAATAATAATTTTTTTTCTTCTCGGATAAGCCTTCAAGGACTACTTAAATATCATTTCATGTAGTTCCTCTTTTTTTCCTCCAGAACTCTTTCGGATTGTTTAGCTCTTCTTTCTTCAGCCCATTCTCTTCTGTTGAGTTTTCTCTTTTCATCTACACTAACCTTTATTCAAAAATATTTTTTCTGTATCCTTTTCGATATAGATAGTCATTTTCTGTAATGTTGAACGTTTTGAGTTCTTTTTTCATCTGTTTAAGATAGAACCTTTACCTTTATAATTGTAGAGTTTATTGAAAATCTGTTTGTTCAGCATTTGTTGCCTCATTCGGACCACGTGTTCGTATAATGTTAGTGGTTTTCTTATCGACTATCTCTTTATTTGCTCTCAGTCTGTGACCTTCTTGTGTTCATGGTCTTTCTTAAAATTCTTTTTATCTTCAGTCGACTTATTTCAGTTATGTAGTTTGCAAGCCGTTCAAAATTACTGATCTTACAACTGTTCTATAATACCATAATTTTGCATTTATAGAAAGTTCTTTTTATTGTGTAAACGTTTAGTTCTAATATGTGATTTTGATCTTCATCACTGTTTATTTGTTCTGTTTCTATTAATTATATCTTAGAGATATTTAATACGGTCAGTGATCTTAATTTTTCCGTTCTTTGTTTCTATTGTGTTTTTTTTTTTTTACTGGAAATTGTCATCATTTCTGTCTTTGAAAAGGAGATCTGCATGCCCGATTTTTTTCAGCTATTTTTTTCAGTCGGTTAATTTGGTCGATTGGTTCTTGATCTGATTCTGCAAAGCGTGCTAAGTCGTCAGGAAAAGCTAGACATTCAATCTTAACGTTCTGATTCTTTATTCCTATTTTTGCAGTTGAGTCCATTATTTTCCCAGAAGGTTTTTTTGACTTTATCTAAAACCAAGTTGAGAAGCATCGGTGAAAGACCATCTCCTTGTCAAAGGCCTGTTTTTATTTGGAATGGTTCGCTGACTTCACCTAGAAATTTGAATTTGATACAGTATTAGTTAAAGTGAATTTAATTAAAATTATTGTTTGTTGGTCAACTTTGTACTTTTTTTAATGTGTCAAATATGGTTTCTCTATCTACTGAATCGTAAGCCTTTTGAAAATCAGTGAATGAAATAAAGATTTTTTTTTTGTCCTGGTGTTGTAATATTTTAATATCATTTTAAGGCTGAGGATTTGTTCTGTATAAGATGTATTTCTTCTGAATCCACCTTGGTATTCGCCAAGCTTTGAGTCAATCCGTGGTTTAAGTCTGTTAAGAAGTAGTTTGCGAAATACGTGATAGGTTATAATGAGATTCCTCTACAGTTATTAACATCAGTTTTTAATCTTTTTTATGAAATGGATGAATTAATGCGATGTCAGTGATCTGGAATTTTTTCTTTTTTTTACTTCCTTGTACGAAGTAAAGGAAGTATTGTGGTCGCGAAAAATTTCGGTTTTCAGATTTCAACGGAAATATTCATTTTTACCATCCCTGAATCCATTTTCACTAGTTTCGGCGTCACATCTATACTTACGTATGTATCTTGCATAACTCAAAAACGATTACCCATAGGGTGTTGAAATTTTGGATTTAGGATTGTTAAAACATCTAGTTGTTCACCTCCCCTTTTGATTGCAATCGAATGAACTAAAAGTGTCGAAAATTTAGATTTTGCACTTTTTTTAACTGCAGTAATAAGCCCTCATTCAGAGCTTTTCTACGATATATCATAAGTGTTACTTATTTTCATTGGTTCCAGAGTTAATTAACTTTTAATTAATCAAATATTTGGATTTTAGGGGAAGACACATCGGTTCGAATCAGACTTCAACTCCTTTTTTTTAACTTTCTTTTTAATTGAAATATATTGATTTGAATAATTATTAACCTCTTATTTAAAAAAAAATCTTTACGATAAATAATAATTTAATAATAACAATAAAATTTAAAAAAAATATGAAAATAAAAGAAGTTATTAATGAAATAAAATGTTATGCAATTTTCATTTAAAAAAAAATGTGTGTATATAATTTAATAGGCGTACACGGATGTCATGTGGTGTCCACATCAGATTTTTTATTATTTATAACATTATGTTTTATAACTTATAGTAAAAATACTATCGGTACTTTATATGAGAATAAATTACACTGCTTTTTTTTAGAAATTACAAAACAGTTCATAAAATTAAACAAACACAAATAAAATAATTAAAAAATACAGTATAATTAAAGTTTCAGTCAAAAAATATATTTGTCCGAAAGCATAAACAACAGAGTATAATTTACAAATAAAATCTTTAAATAAAAAATATAAAATAAAATTTATTGTTGTCCTCAACAGTCATCTCAAGGTAGGTGCTTGTACAAAATGTAATTTGTCTATTTTTATTAGTTGTTAAGTTATTTAAGGTTTTTCATACTTTATGAACACACTGTGTAGGTATTCCTATCTAGCTCATGTAACGGCATGAGTTAACTGCTCCTTTATTTTATAGCGAAACCATTTACAAGCCTTAAATTATTATTATTATTATTATTATTATCTGTAGAAGTAATATTATTAATACACATTAGGCACGCAAATAAGTTGGTTATTTTATAAACATTATTAAAAAAAAAAATTGCATTATAAATTTACATTATTACGTTTATTACGTAAATATTTAACTTAATCGTTTTTATAATATACACGCAACTTCTTATAATTTCTATCGCCTTTTTCAAAGCGTAATAATACGAAAATTGGCGGCTAGTAGCTAAAATTAGTGGGGGTGCTGCTCCAGAAAATGTTCTAGATCTTTACAAGGCCACGTTAAAGTTTTCTGTAAAATAAAAGAAACGCAAAAAATGAATCAAATAGAATAACTGGAAGCAAAATAATAATTTAATACACATTGTGGTTTTTCAGTACATTGTGCTTAAATAATTGTATTCGGTTTAACCGATTAAATAATAAAAAGTCAATATAGATAATATTTTTTTTGTATCATTAGTTATTAACTTAATAAAATGTCTGCTTAAAAACACTATAGTCTAATGGACTATAGTGTTTTTAAGTTAAAACACTATAGTCTAATGGACTATAGTGTTTTAACTTAACTTTCTACGTTCACAGAAACGAATACGTAATTAGTTTTTACTAATTACGTTTTCTTTCGCCCTTCCAGAGTATTTTTGTACAGATTTGGTAATCAAAGAGCCCTTGCTTTTCACAATCTCCTGAAAAAAGAGGTTGCTCGCGTATAAGCAGTTTGGAACTGCAGCATCACCTATTACCATTTGATATTATCGATAATATTTAACATAATGAATCCGTTTTCTTTAATTCATTTTTATACTTGTACAATAAATAATTCTTAAGCTTAATATCAGTGATATTAAGCTATTATTAATCGCTACAATAATCAGTAGCCATCCTCCCGTTTATAAAAGAGATACAAAAATTATTGTACAGAACTGCGCTTCACAGTTCCAGCGGATTGGTGTTTGCATGCACACATAGGAAGCTGGAAGGAAGAGAGAGTACTGTCGCTTCCGCATTTCCGACCTCGGCGAGTCGATGGAAAGTAGTTTTTCTCTTTACTCCGCGTGTGTATGGAACGTTCCTTGTTCGTTCCCTTTTCTAGTTTAGTCGGTGGAAGGAATACGAAAGCGGTTTAGTTGTTTTTTCAGTAGTGAAAAAAATTTAATTTTTTATCATCTGTTACAGACAACTAATGAAATAAATTTTTCAGGTAATTTAATTTGTTTTCCCCCTATTATGTCTTTTAGCATTATGATAACATTATTTTCGTTTTCAAGGTTTCTAATTTTTTTATCACATTTTTTAACGGTTTTTTTTTAAATTAGTCAAATTTCTGAAATTTCATTATTTATTTTTTATTGATTTTATTTACAAAACTTTTTTATGGAGATTTTTATTTAAAATTGTTGTTTTAAGATAATTCTTATTATATTTTCTGCTTAGAACACTGGGATTTGTTGAGTACTGTTTACATTTCTTGGCTTGATTCTTTTATTATATGTTGACGCGTTTCGGAACCACTCCATCGTCAGAACTTATTGTACTGGTACTTTTCTGTAATTTTTTTAATTGTTCATTCTTCTTCCTTTACTACGATTGGGAATTAATTTTAGCGACTCAGAAATTTCAATTGATTCACAATTGTATTAAAGGAAGAAAAATGAAAATTTTAGAAAATTAAAAATATTCAGTTTAAAAAGTAAAATAAAATGTATAAATGAACAATCAAGCGGATATCTTTTTCCAGAACCTCAATTTACTGAAAACAGGAAATTGATTAATAAAATTAAAAGATAAGTATAACCATTAAATAACAAATAAACAAGAAGAAGGCCTGATAAGGCATGACGTCTCAAATAAGTGGAGGGGCGTTGACTATACGCTATATAAAGATTAACAGAAATTTAAAAGTAGTAGTACAATAAATGTTGCCGATGGAGTTATTCCGAAAAACATCAATATACTATATAATAAAGGAATGAAGCTAAGAAAGGTAAACAGCACTTAACATAGAAATTTTATTAAGCTAAAAACATAAACTAAAAAAGCGTTTTTCCGATTCCAGTTTGTAGGTTGCGACAATGTTCTCGTAAATTATTACAGCTAGTTCTGGTAATTTTATTCAATTTTTTAGGTCTGGAAACATAAACCAAATATTTTTTTTTAATCTGGATCGTAAGAATTTCAGTATTACTTCACATTTTTAACTCTAATCAGTAATTAGAGCTAAATATTTCGTTAGCCGTAAATTGAAAACAGTTTCTGAATCTATGTTTAGAGGAGGTTTTTTTTTCATTTATATCAATTTTTCAAAACATATCCAGAAATATTCCGTAAATTCAATAATTTTGTATAATTATGGTAAAACATTAAACAGTGTTTCGTTTATTTGCAATTAATAAATGGTTTTTTAACATAGGTACTTGGTTTAGTTACTTTTTATCAAAATTGATATGTATTTAATTCCCTACTTTATATATAGATTTATCTTTTGCTTCTATCAGTAATTTAAAAGTTTATAACTCAACTCACATTAGTGTGTATAAATATTATACTTTAGTTAATCTTGTTAAAATTTTAAACTTGACTTGATACATTTTACAAGTTTCCTTTATCAAACTTTCATCAAAGAAATATTTTGTTGCTTTCCATATAACTTTCCTTTTTAACTAGTTGATATAAGTAATCCTACTCTTATCCATCATCTTAAATTACATTATTGGGAATAAATATTTTTTTACTTTGCTAAATGCTCAATTAAATTCCAGATGAATTAATATATACAGAACGTGAAGGGCGTCATGAAATGCGCACTTGCTTCATCCGTTTCTATCTCCTGCTGAACCCACCTGTTGACAGCACCAATAGTACACCAAGAAGCAACCCTACCATTGATCATTAACCCGTTATTACCAAAAAATGATTTATAGTTAATGCAGAGAGTATTATTTTTATAATGGATATCCCCGGTTGCCAAAAAATTACATCCCTCCTTCTTTGTTTTATTTATAATTTAAATTATAATATATTAATTAAATATATTAATATATAATTTAAATTATTTATATTTTAATTAGAATATTTTATTTATAATTTGTTTTTTTTTTATAATTTAAATAATATTTTTCGTCAGTTTAAATAATGATAATAGTAATACGTCGAAATGACCTTTTTAAAAATAAAATAAGTAAATATCATGAAATTGGAAGACTATAGAATATTAAATTTTTCAGATATTTTAAAAAGCAACAATTTCATAAGGTATGACATATTTCACAAGTAAAATTGTTATAATTTAGTATTAAACAAATTTTGATTCATTTTTTAATTAGTGTTTTCATATTATTACAATACTATTTACATTAGTATTTATATTTAGGCAAATGTGTGCAGTTACTGTATTATAAAATATTCTAATCCAGTGTGTAGTGAGAAGTTCTTGTAATAACTTTTATATCCAGATACTTGATGATCAATTCGGGACCTTCGTTTCCGGAAGGTGTTGGTCAAAATTAAGGGACGGATTCAGGACATCGAAAATTGGTTCATGTGGACAAATGTCTTATTTCGCTTTTCCTTTGCCTGACAATTTTCGAAATGTTTTCATTTCCTCACTGATGAATCAAAAACGATTAATATAAATCTATAGAATGATATTTAGGTATGGAAATAACTTTATATTGCATATCTGAGAGATATTTGGAGGTGGAAAAAAGAAATTGAGTTCTACGTAATTAAAACAAATCTGCATTATGTGGGTTTCTAATTTTTGAATAAAATTTGAACCCACCATATTGAATAAAAATTTATTTTTTAAAATAGGACGGTGGACATATGACACACGATTTCGATTTAAAATTTTACGAGAAAACCATTGGTGAAACCCATTTTTCTGTTAATGCCTTTTTTATCGAGTTGTAAGCATGCATTTATCTAACGAAACGAATTTGATTGTGCGGAAGGTATCGAAAACCCTTATTTTTAAGATAATTTTATTTTAATTTATTTTAAAGATTGACCATAGAGGTGCGTTGACCTCTATAGTCAAGTTGTCATACTTTCCAGAGGGGGCATTCTCAATTTCATGTTGACAGTCTTTAAACTTATTTCGAACAAGTGTTAGAAATACATACACTTTAAATTTCAGCAATTTTCCTGTATTTTATGTCTCTTTCTTCGCGAATAAGATTATTAACGGGATTTTAAAGATTATAACGCGTCAGTCAAAAGTTATCGGTCTTCCACTAGGATCTCAATTGTTTAAGCCGATTTAATATGTTCGATTTATTTAAAAAAAATTTGCATGGTTAATACAAATTTTACCAAACTATTTTTAAATCGGCGAGTGAATTTCAGCCGGTTTTATACTAAACCGACCGAAAAAACGTTTTTCAATAATCTACCTCCAGTTCTTAAATCTGAGATATATGTTTTGTGTTGTTTTATTATATCTCCCTTCGGTTTAAATATTTTTCAAAATTGTTTTGAAAGTTTATTCTTCATATATAGAGATATCAAAAATCTCTATAAATTTTTAAAACTTATAGAACCCGGAATGTAAGTTACAGAAGGAATTTTTGAAAAATTTCTCTTTAAGTTTATTTTTTATTGTAGCGAGTTTAAACTTAGAGAAAAGCAAATTTGTTAACCTTAACGTATATATGAATATATTTTTTAAAAAATATTTCCTATTATTTTTATTCCACCCATCCAAAAATTACATATTCCGTTTTTTTGATTTTTGACTCCTAATTTTTATCAGGAAAAAATAATGCGATACTTTGTCGACTTTTTAAAATAATAATATTTTTAAATCTTACGGCTTATTTTTAATGAAATATCTGTCGATAATGAGCTCTAGACATGTATGCCATATTTTTCCTACTTTGTATTTTATGAAAAATAAAAAATAAATCTAACCTTATTAAGTTCATTAAGAAAAGCTACGCGTCCATTTATAATTTCATCCGCACGTTTCTGCTCTGCACTCCTTTCTATAGTAACAAATATGGCAGCACCTATCATTGAGTAGGCGCAGATGACAACCAGCAAGAAAAAATGCGTAAACCATTGTTTGGACCACGTTCGCATTTTTCCATTCATCCAGAACGCCAGTTTCTCACCTCCGCTTAGACCTGATTTAGCCGTATTCATGGTGAAATCCTTGAATCCTGCAAAGTTAAAAAATAAAAATAAATTAATTCGATAAATATCGTTATAACTGTGTAACTAAGTTGAAATATTTACAGTTGCAATCTATAAACACATTTTTCGGCAAAAAAACGTTGCTGCATCTGATATTAAAAAAAGAGTTCAAAGATTGATCATTTTATAATCGATGTAAGTCAAACATTGTTGAAGTAAAAAATATTTTTCAGAATATTGCTGTCCCATTCACTAATCTGATTAATATTTCCTTTTTTAATAATATTTTACAACACATATTATTAAAGTATTTTAAGTCAAATCAATTACTTAAAAAATTCATCAAAGATCCCGGCTGAGTTTAATAAACAGTTTTAGAAACCGATCTCAGAAATCAATTCCTGCAGGAAATTTCTAAATGTTCTGCAATATTTTACCGAGTGATTAACGGTAACGAATGCAAACGATGTTTGCATCATGTAAAGACTAATATTCCATTTTAAGATTCCCTTATAAAGAAACGTATTAATAATAGTTTTAATAATATTACAAGAAAATTCATAAGTTATAAATTTTGAGTATCGCCTTTCCCATTTGTCTGTGGGGGTACTAAAACATAATACGATTAAAATATCGAACGAATAAAAAAAATTCATTGACCTAATTTGATGCTTATTGGTTATCCCGACTTAGAAATATTTAGCAGAACTTGAAAACTGATGATTTAGGGCACGGTCGTACTCCCTCATCAGATCGGAGCCAAAATTTAACACAACAGAGTTTATATTAATCTATATTATTATGTATCTAAAAGCAGCTGATTTACAATAAAATGAATTAATAATAATCTAGATTCTGAAATATACAAAAAAGAAACTTATACAGATATCATCACAGCTTACGTATCGAATCACCCCATGGAACATAAATTAGCGGCTTTTAAGTACATGCTAGATAAACTACATAAATTACCAAAGGAAAACAGCATATAAAAAAATCCCTTTCGGTACGCCGGAAAACGGAGGTAGATTTCACCGGTGCTAAGTAGGGGATCAAAAAAATTTCTATTTTAAAATTAAGAAAAATTTCAAATTTACTCAATACCACAATGGTTGCATGTAAAAGAATTTCACATGCAACATGGGGCATACAAGCCCCATTTTACAATTCCAGCAAGGTTTTGGTTATCCCTTGGATGTAAGGGTTGGTCATATCAAAAATTGTTTCAGACAAAAGTTTTAGATAATGTTTAGAGGACTAACGATCACTTTAGATCGATTCGATGCTGGTCCTATTAAGGAGGTATGATTTTCTGTCTTCAAAACCCCATTTTTTCCACCCCCTGGGCCAATGGTTGGTGATATGAAAAGACTTTACTACATAAGTTTTAGACCCATATCCAAATAATAGTAGGAACGTTTAATAAATTCGATATTTTACCTAATAAAGTTATAGCGATGTTTTGTTTTTTTTTTATAAAGCTTTCCCATTTCCACCCCCTATGATCCGATTTTTCCCATTTAGGAATTCGACCGAGATTTTGGGTCGTTATATTTTATACATCAATTTGAAAGTAATTGGCGCAAAATTACGGCAGTTATCGTGTCCGAAAATCTTTAAATATTTACGCCTTGTAAAAATATTGGCGGTTCATACAACTTTGTCTATATTGTTTGATCATACGAGAGAGTAAATGTTAAAGATTTTTCACCTTTGGAAAACAAAAAATTCTGTTCTATTAATTCACAAACTTTAAAAGAACTCGCCATCGTGAAATGAGAGTTTGAGGTGACAAGCAAAGCAATTTTACTCAAACAGGTGATTAAAAGATATCACAATGTTACCAACTTGTTCTGAAAGTATCATAACTCTTACCAACTGTGTTACCTTGGAGCTATTTATTCGTATCTCTAATTATTATTAAATGACCCTCCTATGTTCGTACGTACATAACCTTCCGAATTTTTTTTGTGTTTTTCGATGAGAAAGGTTGTGAAATATCAAAATTAACAAAAAAATCCATATTCCAAAGTGTTTACTTTATCTTATAATTAAAACTACTGTAGTAGCTATATAATTTTGCCAGTAAAGTAAAATGGAGATTAGGATATTGTTGAAAATTACCATCCAATATCCCTTGTTTCTGTTTTAACTGAGGCTTTTAGGTAGATTTCATAAGAAAGCTAACTTTTGTAATGGGTACCATTATTCGACCTCCGGAAAATTTCGACGTTTCACATCCTACAAACCCCAAAACCACTTTCAATTCAAAAGTTTATATATCACTTTCTTGTGGACACGATAACTGCCTTCATTTTACGCCAATTACTTACAAATTAATGTATAAAATATAACGTCCCAAAATCTTGGTCGAATTCCTTAATCGGAAATATCGGATCATAGGGGTTGGAAATGAAAAAGCTTTATAAAAAAACAAAATATCGCTATAACTTTATTAGGTAAATTATCGAATTTGTTAAACGTTCCTACTATTCTTTGAATAAAAGCCTAAAACTTATGTCGTAAAAAAGTCTTTTTATATCACCAACCATTGGCTCAGGTGGTGGAAAAAATGGGGTTTTGAAGACAAAAAATCATACCTCTCTTAATAGGTACACCATCGAATCGATCTAAAGTGGTTGTTAGTCCTCTAAACATTATCTAAAACTTTTGTCTGAAACAATTTTTGATATGACCAACCCTTACGGTAAGGGACGCCCAAAATGTTGCTGGAATTGTAATAAGATGGGGCTTGTTTGCTAAACATGTGAAATTTGTTTTCACATGTTACCATTGTCGTAAAGTAAATTTGAAATTTATAGTAATTTTTAGTTTGAAATCTTTTTTATTCCCTACTTAGCACTGGTGAAATGTACCCGTCTTCCTTCCGGCGTACCGAAAGGGATTTTTTGAAACCGTTATAAAGAATTAGGCTATTCTTACTATAAATTAATGGCTTGTTCTATAATGAAAGAATTTGGTTTCTTGTAGGGAATGTAACTAAGGCATTGCAAACTTAAATAGATATATTTTCACGTAACTTTATTCCATCTATTTAAAGCATTTGACTTAGCGCACAAAGGATAGACCTAAAATCGTATCGGTAATAAAATCAAATTGTTTCTGTAATATTTATCTGATCGTAAATAAATAGTTCATTTCAACGGAAAAGTTCGGGTATGAAAAGATAAAATCGGATAATAAAATGTGGAAATTGTAAATTATTTTTGTTGTAAAAATATGTTATTTATTTAGCTTGTCGAATAACTCCGCTTGAGAAGTTAACAACAAACAAAACTACGTATAATTAATATTTTGTAATTTTATGAACTGGATCTCAGAAATATTAATATTTATACATGCATAAATTTAATATCTTGTACTTAAAGATTTAACTTAAGTAACTATTTTAATAAATCCAAACATTTATATTTATTACTATTTTTTTTTTTTTTTTTTTTTTACTTTACTTTTTTGTTAACGAAGCAGAAGATTTCAGATTCCAACCAGCTTTTATAGTCTAGTAATTTGTAGAGGCAAAAAGCTACTAGTAGTTAAAAAAAGCTGATGTGGACCAAATGACTTCGTTGTACGCGTATTAAATTGCATATACACTTTTTTTTTTTTTTAAATGAAAAGTACATAAATTTTTATTTAATTAATAATTTCTGATATTTTTTCATAATCTTTTTTTTTATTGTTATTATTGAATCATTAATTATCGTTTATTTTTTTAAAATCAGAGGTTAATATTTATTAATAAATCAATATATTTAAATTAAAAAAAAAAGTTAAAAAAAGGAGATAAAATCTGATTCGAACCTTCGTGCCTTCCCCTTAGAAGATCCAAATATATCATTAATTAAAATTAAATTGGATAAAACTCTGGAACCAATGAAAATAAGTACCACTTATGATAAAACTTTGAAAATCTCAAAGAGGGCTTATTACTACAGTTAAGAAAAAATCCAAATGTTTTATGATTTTGGGCTTTATTGGACACTTTTGGTTCAGTCGATTGCAATCAAAAGGAGAGGTGCACAACTAGATGTTACAACAGTCCTAAATCCAAAATTTCAACATCCTACGGCTAATCGTTTTTGAGTTATGCGTGATACATACGTACGTACGTTCAGATGTCACGTCGAAACTAGTCAAAATGGATTCAGGGATGGTCAAAATAGATACTTCCGTTGAAATATGAAAACAGAAATTTTTTGCGATCACAATACTTCCTTTACTTCGTACAAGGAATTAAAAATGTGTATTTAATTTAGTAGGGATACAAGGAAGTCATGTGGTGTCCACATCAAATTTTTAAATATATTCTTATATATGTAAATAACAACATAAAATTTAAAATTAAATAAATAATTTTTTTTTCCAAATGTGTACGTTGAAATTTGTTTAACTAGTAAACAATAAAAAACCCTCTTGCGATCCAGAAAGATTATGATTACATTTATGACATGTAAATGAGGTTTAGTCTTTTACAGACTCAGGCCGACATCCATCCCTGATACGTGTGGTTAATTGAGCCCCAACCATCGAGGTACATCGATATTCACTTCTGATATTCAAACCCGGATAAATGTAAGTAATTAACCTTTACTAGGATTTGAAACTCAGAACCTTCGATTTAAAAAAAAAAAAATATGTAAAAAACTGATTTGCGAAGAGTTAACCAACTCGGTACGGTAATTAAATAGATTTAAATTTATTTTATAAAAGCATAACACGTTATATAAAAATATAAGTAAAGAATAAAAACCTGAAGTTTGTTTATTTTTTAGTGTGCAATGTTTTTCTATATATAATTATATATTATAAAAATCCGTAAAATTAGACATGCTGATGAAGTATGTACCACTTAAAATAGTTTTTGAAAATCCAAGATGTAGAAACATTACAAAATTATTTTTCTAATACAAAAAATAACTTTTTTACTTCAGTCCATCCCAGTAGAAAGTTAAAAAATAATTATAATAATAGTTTTACTTGCTTTATCATCAATATAAATGTCATATTATTAAATAAACAAATTTTTCTGATATAACCAAGCTGTCTGAGTCAGCCAGAGTTGAAATAAAAGTTGACTTTCATTAATAGCTAACAAGGAAGCTTTTTAAAAATTATATTGTTGCGTGCTTGCGGTTTGACCAGGATATTGAGACAATAACAAACCAAAAATTTCTTATAAATACAATTTATTACCATAAAAATATAGAAAATAAAATAAATAATAATTATCATAATAATAATAATGTATTATACAAAATATTAATTCAAACAAGGACAAGCTTTGTTGAAAACAGTTAAATTATTATAAAAAGTGTATAATACAATTCAATTTACTAAAAATTATAATAACCGCAAATATTAATACATAACATTGTTTTAACAACAAGGTAACATTAGAAAAAGTGTAAAGTTTTACACTTTTCAGTATAAATTGTATAATTCAATTTATGTAGATTTTATTACATTTACTGTCTAGAATTCCTATCAGTCTATGAATGAATATATAATACTGTCTTTCACTACTGTTTACCAATAACTCACCGAACAACTTCCTGTATTCACCCAATGCCCACGCTGGAATACTCGTGACGTACTCTTCACTGATTGTTACTACTTGCTTACTGATATCGTCGTCACCGCAATTGCATCGAATTCGGACTTGCGAAACTATTCTGTCATCGTTTGTTGTCAGACTACGCCGAACACGGCTTCCCAGTGATAGTGACAGTATTTATATCCTCTGGCCTGTAGAACTAGTACCCGTCTCTTGCTTTAACTGTTGAAGCGTAATAATTTTCATCGTCCGTGCTCTTACGTTTTTCCATAAATTCTTATTCCGGTCCGGTAACCCTTATGATCGCATAACAGCTTTTGGAGGTGCTATTGTCTGTATCACAAAGAACAGATTGTTAAACCGACCTGGGTACTCTGAGAAAAGAATCTCTTTTAGTTCCTTCTGGATTCTTCTTTTCATTATTTTTTCATTCTTTCTTTTTAATTGGAAGAAATTTGTTATCCTAGTCCGTTATACTGGTCCTCTTACAATATAAGTAGAAATACAAGGAGGGCTGAAATGTAATGCACACTGGAACGTAACGTGAGAGCAAAATATCATACGAAACGTCAAGTGCTACCGTCTTGTTGTTTCATTACCTTATTACTAACACTCCAAAACTCGTTCTTCTTCTATTTTTATGACAGTCGCCATTGTTATGGATACCTGTACTTCTCCTATGTCAACGCATCTAAAACAAAGTACTTGTTTAAATTTTTCACAGCGGAAAAATGAACGCGTGAAATTTTTCTTCTGTTTTCCTTTGCAGAGCATGGAATAGTTGTACAATCACAAAAATTCAAAATACAATCCTGTGCAAAATAAAACTTTCTGAAATTGTTTTGGGATTCCCCAGAATACTATGTTTTGGATTTCTCCATTGTACTATCGCACAATAATTTGCATTTTCACCCGTATAAAATGCATATTTTATACGGAGAATTAACTGTTACACACAAATTGTTGCTCTTCCGGTACAACAGTTTGTTGCAAACAGACAGTGCAGCTGTACCATAAGTATGGTATGACTAGGGAAGTGCCTTATCATGAGTAAAGAAGCAATGAATGTTTATGTTCAACGGCATTGAAGACAAAAATCCCGATACTGGCACTTATAAATCTCTTCGACTCCACAAGCGGCTAGTACACAGTCCTAAGATTGTGTGATGCAAAACGATAATTTAATTAAGCACAGGGAATTATTGAGTTTTGACGGTATCACTGTTTTCCAGGGAATGGGTATCTTCTGTTTGTGATACGAAAACTGTCGCAACTGGATACAGCGAGAGCTTGATTTTAATAGAGAAACCTCAGTCCGTACTGAACCGACTGTATGAACACGTGACGCGATTTCTTTCTCGGTTTGAAGACATTCAGTGACTTTCCCGTTTACCAAGTTCATAACCTTACTGCAGAAAATTTCGTTATTGATGGTATTTCAAAGCTCAAGTTTTCATACACTTTCTCCCTGTCATTAAAACCTTAAAATTCAAATTCGTTCAGAGATTACGAATGTTATACAGGAGGGTATTTAAAGTTGAATTATGATAAGTGTACCTGGAGATGGCACCAATTCCTTGCCTTTCATGGAAAACATCTCCAGACAAGGCGTGAAGCCTGTTTTTGAATTTAAGACGTTGACTAAGTTAACCGTGTTCCCTTGTACATTTTGCTTATAAAAATATGATACCTACTTTCAGAATAAATGTTACCTATTTTCAAAATAAATAACGTTAAATGCCACACTTCGTACTTGAAAATATTAAATTAAAAATAAGTTACATAATTTTTATTTCAGAAGGCGTTAATGAAAATTATTGAACAAAAATCTATGTACACGTTTAACGGGGGGTCACAAAAAATCAAAATATTTTGTAATTTATAACTCAGTATTATTTAAAAATGCATCAACGTACTATTGACTTTCTGTAAAAGAATTATTTTACATTGTCAAGAATCTTTAACATTTCTTTATTACCATAGCAATAGATTTCTTATCTTCTTTCTTTTTCTGATTAGACTCCGGAACCATGTAAGATATTACTTCAGGGGATGAATGAGGATGATATGTATGAGTGTAAATGAAATGTCGTCTTGTACAGTCTCAGGTCGACCATTCCTGAGATGTATGGTTAATAGAAATCCAACCACCAAAGAACACCGGTATTCACGATCTAGTATTCAAATCCGCATAAAAGTAACTGCCTTTACTTAGTATTTGAACCTTAGAACTCTCGACTTCGAAATCAGCTGATTTGCGAAGACGCGTTCACCACTAGACCAACCCGGAGGCGTTAGATTTCCCATCTATAAAAAAAGTAGTACATGAAAATGATAAATAGACGGTATTGTCAAAAAGGTATTTTATAATGTTACATAATCATTCATATTAAAGTTTTTTTAAATGATTTAAAAATGGTAGATTTGATTAAAAACTTTTGTGTGAACGTGCTTAGGATTTTTAGAAATTCTAATTTTAAGACCACTAAATTGTACAAGTAACTTCTAAATAATCGCAGCTCGGTCAATTCCGTCCGCCGCTACCTATCTCCTTTTTCAAACCAGTCAATTGCGTCCTCATTACTGCGAACAATAAGAACTATTTATCACCTCCATCTAACCTGCTTCTTTTTGTATTTTTACCTTTTTCGAGATTTATTTCTCATTTGGTTGTCTTTAGTAAGAGTTGCCAAACTGTGTACTGTGCGTAACAAGTGTACCGCATCTATCATGGAAGTTATGAAATGACAATGGTAAATCAATTATCATAGTTGGGGGTTACAAATTCAGATTCCACAAACATCCAGTGGACGGAATTTAATATCGGCGATGTACCACAAGAACGTTTAATTGTAACTTAAAAATTTATTTGGAAAATAGAGTTACAAAACGTTTTGAAGAACATACCATGCACGTTTGGGAACGGATATTATTAAAAGGCAAAAAACAGAAAATTCTGTGAAAAGAAACTCAATTGAAGATATTTCAATCGTCGTCAAAACTTCGTACAGAAAGAATTAACATAATGGAGAAGTAGAGACATTATCAAATGGAGACGTTGAGTTAATTAAGCGAGTAATTATGCGGTCCAGAGAATAGATTCATCCAATTCTTCCAGAAAGTCCTTGGGCAACTCATTTTTGCAATAAATAGAAATTGTCACCAGTACTGTGTAAGACTTTTTCATAATGAACGACCCAGAAAAAGGTCTTGTTTGTTTCTAGACAGTGACTAGTTTAAAATTTCTGTGTGAGACGTCAGAACTCTTCTGTTCATTTATTCATAGTACTCTGCCATTAGAGTACGTCTTGTTACGGCTGCTCTCCACCTTGTTCTAACCTTTGCTACCATCTTTGTTTCAGAAAATTTCTTCCTTCTTCTTCTTCATTTCTTTACATTCATTAAACCTTTTATCGCATCGATTAATAAACATCTCACATAATATCTTAGCCAGTTGTTTTTTTTAATATTCAATCGCATTTACCATTTTCCTGTTCTCTCCTATTCTCCTTAATACTTCTTCATTTGTTATATGGTATTGCCGTTTGATATTTATCATTCTGCGCCACATCCTCATCTCAAAAGCCTCAATTCGTTTTCTGTTTGCCTTTCTCGCCGTTCACGATTCAGCTCCATCAACTCTATGTTGATCGTATTTAAAAGTTTGCCCAAAGTTTTTCAAACAGGTGTTCATAATACAAAGATGCTTAAAGGATACGTATATGCCACTAGGTTTTTTTTCTATTATCGAACAAAAACGTTTGCACTTATACCAAATTTTCAAGTCAATTGACGCGAAGTGCGAATCGAATAATTTTTCCCTTGATCCTTAAGAAATGTTTATGGACTTGGAATCTGCAGTACATGGTGCTGCAAATGTTGTTTGATCTTCCATGAAGATGAAGTGTTGTCGTTTTCACTTAGAGTAAAACTGGTGGAAAAAATTGAAGCTCTGAGCTGTCTTCTAAATATAAATAGTACGCATAAGCCAGCCGTTTTTTGCAACTATTTTTTAGCTTGCCCTTCCTAAATACTGATGACATTGACGACCGTTTCACAGACAACCTAATGACATTATAACTAGACGAGAAAGAAAACAATATTCACAGATTAGTAAATCCACAATTACATTTCTCCTGATTTTACGTTTCTTCTAAGAATATGAACGGATTTCGCTGTTTAATAGAATCCTTCGACGAACAACTGCAAATCGTTTCACGGTCGATTAAATGCGCACTTCTACGCTTCCCAACGTATACAATGTTGTTGATGTTTTGATACGTTTTTAGGCTGATATATGCAACAAATTAAGAAGCAAAGAAAAAGCAAGGAAATATAATCGGGTAGAAGTAAAGGAAATTATTTTCAGGGACAAATTAATAAATTCACCAGAAAAACTTTTTCTCAAATACTGTATGTAGAAGATGTCTGCATGAAATTTTTATCAATAAAATAAAGTAACGTAAAAATATTCAAAAAATTATTGTAAGTAGCTCTAGACAAGAGGCACCAAAAATATAAAATACATAGAAATAAAAAAAATCCCTTTCGACACGCCGGTAGGCGGAGGTAGGCTTCATCGATGTTAAGTAGGGAATAAAAACGATTTTCGCCTAAAAACTAAGAAAAACTTCAAGTTTACTCGATTCGACAATGGTTGCACGTGAAAAAAAGTTTCACATGTTTAGCATACGACAACCTCCATCTTCTTACAATTCCAGCAAAACTTTGGTCATCCCTTGTCGTAAGAGTTGATCATATCAAAAATTGTTTCAGACAAACGTTTTAGGTAACGTTTAGAGGACTAATGACCACTTTAAACCAATTCGATACTGTGCCTATTAAGCGAGGTATGATTTTTTTTTGTTTTTGAAACTCCATTTTTTCTATCCCCTGGGCCAATGGTTGGTGATATAAACCCCCTTAATGGGTTTCGTGATATAAAGTTTTAGACCCTTATCCAAAGAATAGTAGGAACTTTAAACGAATTCGATATTTAACTTAATAAGAAAGTTATAGCGAGATATTTTAGTTATTTTTTTCGAAAAAGATCCTCCATTTCCACTCGAATGGTCCGATTTATCCCATTAACGAAGTCAACCGAGATTTAAGGTAGTTATATTTTATGTATCAATTTGAAAGTGATTGGCGCAAAATTACGGCAGTTATCGTGTCCACAAGAAAGTGAAATATATATATATATAAACTTTTGAACAGAAGGTGGTTTTGGGGTCTGAAGGATGTGAAACGCGAAGATATGTCGAAATTTTCCGGAACTCGAATCATGGCACCCATTAAAAAAGGTAAATTTCTTATGAAATCTACCTAAAAGAAATATAGTAAAAAAATAATGAAAATAAATGTTGCACAGAAAACTGACAAAACAAAGTGGCTGGACAAAACATATTCTGTACTTCCTTTTAAAGGATATTTACAGCTGATTATCATTAATGATTGTGAAATATGTTTTTGCTTTTCACTGGGATATTGAAACCAGAAATAATTACAGAATGAAACAATAGTATCTATACTTATTATGATCAGTTTTTGGGAATAACAAGGTACAATTTTTTTACGAGGGTCGGAGTTGAACGGGTAAATTTCCTATGAGGGGCACAATTCACCGGGTTCTTTTTTAAGCGGATGGGTACGTCCGATATCTAAATAATCAAGCGAAATGATTTGGGGAACTGGTTTGCAAGAAATTCCTTTTTTGTTTTATACTTAAGCAGGTATAAATTGCTATCCTCCATGGTGAAGGGGTAGCGTCTCATCTTTTCATCTGGAAGACCCTGGGTTCGAATCCCGTTCGGGCACTAATATTTTCTTAAATTTTTAAATCTTTACTTTGTAATCCCACCCGCAAGCTTCAAGTTTATAGATGAATTGATCAAAACAATATAATCAATCTGATGTTTTCCAATTTTTTATATGATTTACTAAAAACGAATTGTTTATTACCCATTTCTCTTAGTTTTACGTATTTGTTATCTATATCACGCAAAAAAGAATCGTTAAGATACTTGGTTACTAATTACGAGGACCTTTTTAAAAATAATATTAGTTTAATAGTCTCATCTGGGAAGATATTATAATGTAATTAACAGAAATAAATCAGATAAAACGATATATGTCAATCTCCGTGGTGGATTATAGGGTCTAAGACCTTTCATCTGGAGATCGCAGGATCGAATCCCGGTCAGGCATAGCATTTCTTACACTAAAAATTCCGTTTCCATATTTCCAAGTTTGAGCTGCTTTGTGAGCATCTGGGGTATAGTAATTTTAAAAAAAAAAAGAAGAAAAATCAAGTTATTTTTAACTATATCAGGTATATATATTTATAATAAAGCATGAATCTATAAATTAGAATGCGGATGGCAAAAATGTTAAGGTATATTTTTCACAAAAAATGACAGAGATTTAGGGAAAAAATTTCGGATCACATAAAAGCATATAAAAAGCATATTCATAACAGATTTAGTCATTATTGTTAAAAATAAGCTGGCAACGAAGTTGTAAGACTTACAGTTCTACAAAGGACAAGTTGTTTTTGAATCACGGCTTACACACACAACTTAATTTAAAATTTATCAATTTATTTAATTATCATATCTTTTCGTTTATTTAATTAAATGATTATAACTAAAGCGCGCTCGCGCATACCGTTTTTAATTCTCGCGGATATGGCGGTACTAGCGGCAACGGTTAACACTCACTAAACCAATGTAATTTCACAACTTAAAACCAGTATGTAGAATGACAAATTTCGCTTGTACGGTCGGCTGACTGGTGTGGCCGCGAGGCTTAACGCATCAGGGACCGAGGCAACCGGGAGATTAAGTTCGTGACCCGTCCAAACCGAGTTACTTTTTTACACTTTAAATATTATTTATTTATTTAATTCTACCACTCACCTGTGACGTCAAAACGTAGCAGGCGACTACAACAGCGTTTTTTGAGGTGGGGGTGCGATTTTCACAAAACATTTTTTGCAGATATTGTTGTTTAATTATTGACAAATGTGCCTAAGAAAAATATGACCTCAATTAGGCGAAATCTTGAGATACTGAAGGTGACCTTGCTCTACAGCTATCTCCTTAGCCTTTTAAATTGAAAATTTAATTTCCCTTTTACAGCTATAGAGGTAATAGACGGGAAAGTAAAAAATGAACTAAACCAAAAACATGAAATCGTATATGTAATACTGATATATTATTATCATTTTTGTTAATGTTTTTTTTTAAATAATTTTAAAAAAATGTTAATTTCCAATTAAGGAAAAGTTATTAATATGTATCAAAGAAAATACTGTTTTTTTTTTTTTTTTACCCATTAAGAAACAAAATATTTATTTATTAGTCGCGTTTTATGTCCCCGATAATTTTGAAGTTTAATAAATCACTTCTATGCTATAACTCTGTTCTAGCGCTATCTAAACGGGAAAGTAGAAATACAAATAAAAAAAGTAACGAAAATAAAATTAATTAACAAATAAACTTTGAATATGATGTTTGGTTTAAAAACATAATAAATTTAATTTTAATAATTCAAATTTAAATTTATAAATTTACAATCAAATTATTGCGCCAAAAATAATAGTTCCACTATTTGCCGGTAGGAGATTGTAACAGCAGCAAAATATAATAATACATTTTATTTCACGGACTGAGATGACAAATATACTTATTTAAATATATATTTTAAAATATACTTACTTATCTAATTAAAAAATAACATTTTAAGGAAAGATTTCTACAAAAGTATTTTATGATGGATAATTTTACTGTTTTGTTGCTGTGACGTCAAGAAAAATCTAATTACACCATTAGAATTATAAAATTTTCTTTGTAAAATTAATATAACAACACTTCTTTGTCGTTTTCAGTTTCATATATTGGCATGAAAATGGAGAAAAATTAATATTTTGAGAAAAGTTTCGGAAAAGTAAAATTTAGAGTAATATAAAAATATAAATATACCTTATTTATTATTCTGGTTAAGACTGTTCGATTAAACGATTTTTAAAATGCCCATAACAGTTTTAGTAAAAATAAAGTGCATCATGGTAACTTCAGGCGTTTTGAGGTAAATTTGGTATCGGTGGAATTAACAGAGAAACGATGAATTCGACTATAATAATTTGAAATCAAAATAAAATGATACGAGACTTATGGCGGATATAGATTTGAAGCTATTTTCTGAATTAAAAATCGCTGATGGAATGTCACTTTAATCGTTCAGGTACAGTCTGGTCGGAATGCATTATGTACCTTCAGTTTAAACAAGAAAATTATTTTCTTATTTACAAATTTGAATTATAATGTAACTAATTATACTATAATTAAATTTCGTTAAGAAATATTTGTTCATGATTAAAATTTATAAATAGATACAAAAAGTAAACAATCTTTACTAAGATCAAAAATAAATTTTTATGTCTTAAAATGTTATTCAATATCCTAATCTTACAAGCAACAACATATTGATTAAAAAACAAAGCATTTTTTTAGTTTTTTTTTTCATAATATTAACAATTCTTTTTTTATCGTCACTTATTTCAAATTATACATCAGGTACATTAATTTATGTAACATAAACAGTATTTATAAATAACAGATAAAATTTAATTTACTTAGTTGTATTTCTTGATATTGATATTTATATTTATTAAATGAATAAAAGTATTTTCATTGATTATTAATTATTTGATAAGCATATTCAATAAGAAAGGAAAATCATATATAAAACTACTTACAGTAGGACGTATGCTCAGTAAAAACTGTAAATCTAAGTATTGTAAGGATTTTAATGCGCATAAACGGTTGATGCGCAGTAGGCCATTTTCTTTTCTTTTCCTCTAGATATGTGTTGAAATTGGTGTGGGTTTAGTTGGGGTGTGTATGAAGCAGAGGGGAATGACCTATCATGCGGTATAAGACAATGTTCTGTATTCAATATTTTGCATGTGTATAGTTCCCTACACTACTCTGGTGCTGCGACATTATAAATCCCTCGCCCGCGTCTAAAATATACCCGTTCCAACTTGCGCGAATACTACACACAAAACTTAGGTTAACCGTACTTCGATGAGAGAATGGGAGTTCTCTCATCTCTTTCTTCACATTATGTCCCTTTATGAGTACTCTTTCTTCTCATGAGAAGGAATGAGTTCTTTCTTCCCTTCTTCTCATATAATCCCTTTTTAATTCATAAAATAGTTTCAAATCAACATTCATCACGGGTCTACATCAATTTATTTTGATTTTTAACTGTTAAGATTAACTTGTGATGCTCTGACGTTTCCGATGATATCAGATCAATCGCAAACCGTCCGTCTAATTTCAGAATCCATTTCTTTTGAAAATAAAAATCATAGTAATTTAAAAATATTTTAATGAAGCTAGTTTATAGTTCTATTGCTGCTGCTCCTGCAGCGTAGTTATAACGATCGGGCAACATTTTTATTATCAGGATTTTTGTCAATGTCGACCTGTCAATACCCCCTTAGTCCAAAAACTCAACAAGAAGTTATTGAAATTTCTGGAAGGTGTGTATATACATACGAATGGATGGGGTTCGCTTGTATTTTGATTAATATCTCCGGACTGGCTCAACATGGATTCTTCAAAAAAAGCTGAAAAAAAGTCTATATATGGTTGGTCTAAATATGGTAATGCATTGATGCATTAAATTTTGAAAAAAAATTAAAAAGAGGAGGGAAAGTCAGTTTTTTCATTTTTTTTATTTTTACTTCCTTGTGCGAAGTAAAGAAAGTATTGTGACTGCGAAAAATTTAGGTTTTCAGAATTCAACGGAAATATCTATTTTGTCAATCCCTGAATCCATTTTGACTAGTTTCAGTGTGACGTATGTCCGTATGTATCCCGCATTACTCAAAAACAATTAGCCATAGGATGTTGAAATTATGGATTACGGACTGTTGTAACATCTAGTTGTGCACTTCCCCTTTTGATTGCAGTCCACTGAACCAAAAGTGTCTAAAAAATCCCAAAATAAAAAAAAGAAGTGATTTTCGATTTTTTTATAACTGCAATAATAAGCCTTATTGGGAGCTTTTCAATTATACATCGTAGGTGGTACTTATTTTCATTGTTTACATTTATTTTTACAACAATTTATCTTTATTTTCATTTCAATAACTACGCAAGGAGGCAGAAAGGTCTGCTGGAACTTCTCCAGTTGAGACTGGAGGACTAGCTGCAAGTAACAATCTGGGAAAATGCACCCACTCGCTTTCTTTGTACGTGTTCTCACATAGTTGAAGTTCATCTTCGAATTCCGCTTGTAATCTAAGCCAAATTGAACGCACTCTTTTCGCTAAAAGTTTCATTTTAATTAATTATGAATTTTTATTTAATGAATTCATAATTACGATTTAAATCATAATGATAATAATTAATAGTTTTACAGATTACCGTCAAAATGTAATAACTTTGTGCAAGATTTCTAAATTTAATTTTTATTTTTAATCTTATTAACCTTAAAGGTCATCTCGGTGCAAATTTGAACTATCAAAGAATTAAAACTTTAGTTATTTTATTACAGATAAATAAAGTATATAATAGTATATAATAAATAGTATATAATAGTATAATAGTATAATAATAATATATAATATATAATATAATATATAATAATATATAATATATAATATAATAGTATAATAAATAGTATATAATATAAAAGTATATAATAAATATTTTCATTACTTTTAATTATAAAATTTAATAATTATTATATTATTTATTGGTTATTTATTAGATATTTATATAATTCATTTTTTTACTTTTCAGTGCATTTTTATATTTGTTAATATATTATATATTTTTGTTTAAAATTCTCAATTTGATTTAATTCTTATTTTTTGCTTTTTAGAGGAGTTTTCTAATTTTTAACGTTTTTTATTGATATTAATATTAATATTAATTAAATAAAAGCTTTTTTAAAAAATAATTTTTTATATGTAATCAATCAAATATATTTTTGTAATTTGTTTTTAAGACTAAAGAAAAAGTAAAAATATTAATTTTTACGCATCGAAGTTACACATACTTGTACCAAATTTCAATCATTTTCATACGATAGTTCATGAAAATTTTCAATCAAATGCATGAATTTAGCGTAGGAGTAGCGCGTGGGGACGTGGGGGTAGGTAATATCAAATTCAGACACCGTAATGTTGTATTGTCATCGAAGTTACATACGTGTACCAAATTTCATTGATTTTCATACGATAGAGCAAAAGATATAGCAGTTGCAAGATTTGATTATTCCTAAAGCGAGTTAAGTAAAAGCTTTTAAAAAATGTCATATATTGAAATATAAAAGAAACTTCATGTAGTAGGAAAATGATCGAATGGAATTTTAAGATTGAGAGAATGGATTTTGATTTCTTTTTTTCGTAGAGTTTAAGATGGAATTATTTATAGAGTTCCATGTGGATAAAGCCATACTGGCCTCTAAATAATTTTTTGCCACAAAAAAGAGTGATGACTTATTTTGAAAATAAATTTGGAAAAAGTTTTTAGTATTGTTAAAGCGTGGTGGTATGCATGAACAGTGTTGAATATAAATATTAAATAAATCATGAAAAATATTTGATGAAATGTTAATTTTCTTTAAGATTAAACTTATTGGAAGATTTTATGTAATGATATTGTATGATAAACCTAAAAAATTGTTTTTTCGTCACCAGTTTTTTGTGTTTTACCATAATTTTCTTAAAAAAAATACAGGTTTGAGGTTGTTTTTTTTTTATTTTACCCTTTGAGCAGAAATCAGGGGGAAATTTTACGTAAGCTGTAACTCGAAAACGAAGCTTTTCCGAAACAGTGTTTATATTTTTTTCTTTCTTTTATATCCACTTACCGAATATGTTCTAAAATTCTTTCCGTTCCTTATGAGGCTCTTTTTATTTACATAGAAGCAAATGTTAAACAAAGTAAAATTATATTTTGGTTAATACTACTACCTTGAAACAATCTATTTTATTTTATTTCATTATTAGGTGTTAAATTACTACATTCCTTGTCCCTATAAAGAAATTAAAAATTTATGATCAAACAACTCAAAAATTTTAAATAGAAATATTAGGGCTGTAATACCATTTTAAATTTTATTGAAAACAAATTTTTGAACAAAATAGTATTGAATTATGGCAACTGTAACCAAAATGGTGACAGTTTAATCTTCTTTTTTTGTGTTCAGTCATTTGACTAGTTTGATGCAGCTATACAAGAATCCCTATCTTGTGCCAGTCGTTTCATTTCGGTATATTCCGTACATCCTTGATCCCTATCAATTTTTTTTACTTACTCAAAACATTACCTGTCTGCACAATGTTTCCCATCTACCTGTTCCTCCAAAATCAAAGCGACTATTCCAGGATGCCTTGAAACGTGCACTATAAGTCTGTCTCTTCTTTTAGCTATATTTTTAAAATGCTTTTTCCTTCATCGATTTGCCGCAACACCTCTTCATTTGTCACTTTATCCACATGTCTTACTTTTAACATTCTCCTACGGCACCAGATTTCAAAAGTTTCTAATCTTTCTTCTCAGATACTCCGATCGTCCAAGTTTCACTTCCATATAAAGCTACGCTCCAAAATTATACTTTCAAAAATGTTTTCCTGATGTTTAAATTAATTTTTTATGTAAGCAAATTTTATTTCTAACTGAAACCTTATTTCCCCTGTGCTATTCGGCATTTTTCGTCGCTCCTGCTTCGTCCATCTTTAGTAATTCTACTTCCCAAATAACAAGATTCTTATACCTCTGTAGTTTTTTCTCGTCCTATTATTATATTCAGTGGTTCATCTTCGTTATTTCTGCTACATTTCATTACTTTCGTTTTGTTCTTGTTTATTTTCATGCGGTGGTTCTTGCGTAGGTTCATCCGTGCCATTCGTTGTTTCTTCTAAATGTTTTTTTTACTTTCGGCTAGAATTACTATACCATCAGCAAACCGTAGGATCTTTATCTTTTCACCTTGTACAGTTACTACCGATCTGCTAGTTTTATGTAAAGATTAAAAAGTAATGGGAATAGGGAACATCCTTGTCTTTCTTTTTTTCCTGTTTAGTCTCCGGTAATTACCTTTCAGATAATACTTTAAAGGATGAATGAGGATGATATATATGAGTGTAGTCTTGTACACAGTCTCAGTTCGACCATTTCTGAGATGTATGGTTAACTGAAACCCAACCATCAAAGAACACCGCTATCCACGATCTAGTCTTCTAATCCGTGTAAAAATAACTAACTTTACTAGGACTTGAACGGTGGAACTCTCGACTTCCAAATCAACTAGTTTGGGAAGGTGCTTTCACCACTAGACCAAGCTTCGGGTAGGTTGGACATCTTTGGCTGACTTCCTTTTTTATAACTGCTTCAGTTATTACTGTTGCGGTTTGTTCTTCTACCTCTATATCTGACCTCTAAATTTTTTTAAATGCTGAACATTTTATTCCAGTCTACGGTATCAAATGTCTTCTTTAAGTTTATAAATGCAATGTATGTCGGTTTGTGTTTCTTTAATCTTTCTTCTACTATTAATATGAGTGCTAAAATTTTTTCCCTTGTCCCTATACTTTTCTTGAAACCAAATCGGTCTTCTAACACTTCTTCCACTCTCCTGTCAATTCTTCTGTACAGAATTCTAGTTAAAATTTTTGATCCATGAGTAGTTAAGGTAATCTATTGGTAATTATTTTTAATAACTATTTTTAAAATTGATCAACAGTTACTTTTAAATAATTGCGATACAATTACAAAAAAGATGGAAATTTCAGAAAAACAAATTTGAGTCCTATTTGATTCCCTTCATCAAATGGTGTTACTTTAAAAAATGATACAGTATTAAAAATTATATAATTATAATACAATAAGGAAAGACGACGCTTGTGCAAAATTTGTAAGACGCAATCAACAGATCTCTAAAAACGTGTTTTTACTGGATATGGAATTATTCTCCAGGTGTGTATCAAAGAAATTGAAGACGAAAAGTGTCAAAGTACAAGAAAAGTTAGTTAAACTCCAAATTTGTTTCACTGGTCCATTCATGGGTCGGTTCACCATCGTCCGATCGCTGTGATAAAACAGAATCAGTTATTTCGTAGCAGCTCTATTTTTCATGTTTTCTAATACTTTTAATGCTTTAATATAGTTTTTAATGTTTTGCAAATATTGTTATTTTTTAATTGTTAACAAATATGTTTAAGAAAAATATGACCTTAATTAGGCGAAATTTTGAGATACTGAAGGTGATCTTTACTCTATAGCCTCACCCCCTTGACCTTCTAAGTTGAACATTTAACGGCGTTAATGCCAAGTTTCGACCAAGTTTGGTCGAAATCGGTTCAGTAGTTCTGGAGATATCAGGTGATTTAGAGGCCGACACCGAATACACACATTTACATACGAAAATTAACATCCGGAAAATTTCCATCCGGTGTTCCGGTTTTTTAGGTTTCTTAGATTTCAAAACGTCAAGATCCTATGTTAAACGCATATGCCGAAACTGAACCGATTACAATACTTTCCCTTTTAGAGCTATAGCGTTATCTAGACGGGAAAGTAAAATGGCTGCGGTAGCATAGGAAGATACTTTCTCGTAATCCAAAGTATTGTTTGTTTCCCTTGTATTGGAAGTATTGTTGTTTCTCTTTGTGGGGCGAGCGGTGGTCTCGGTCTTTCATTCGGATATCTCCGCTTCGAATCTCGGTCAGGCATGGTATTTTCACACGCTGTAAAATTGTCATCTCATCTCATCGTTTGAAACAATAACGGTGGTCCTGGGTGATAAAAAAAATAATAAAATCCGAAATATCGAGTTTAGTTTTTGTAAAAAACTATTCAGTTGTCTTGTTTGGTAAAGGTGAATATTGTTGTTTTGTAAGAATAAGTGACTATTTATCTTAATAAAGATTGCATATTCATAAATATTAACATCCGATAAATTAACATGTTTAATGTTCTAAATATAGGTCAACAGATTATTTATGGAAAACAGTGAACTTAACCGTCCATTTTTGTGTTTTTTAAACTCGTTTTGACTTTTTTGAGGAACCCCAAAAAGAGTACGTTGTACTTCATATGGAACTATTTGTATTGTATTACTATTACTGTATTATTAGTCTTTAATATTGGTGGTTAGAGAGCCAACAGAATTTAAAAATGTAGATTTTTTGAAGTTTTTAAAACGTTTTTTATTTTATTGAATTTTAGACAGTTTCTTTGGTATTAAGCTGTATATATATACATATATATATATATATATGTACACATTTATTTATTATGATATATTCACCACATAACCTGGAAGCTTATGTATAAAAATCTGAAATGGAAATATTGTTGCATATGAGAAAATGTCATGTCTGAGCGGGATTCGAATCCGGGTAAAAGGGTTTAATGAGGGTGAACTTCTATAGTTACTATTGAGATCTCATTATTATGTACAAACCATTATTATGTAAATTATATATTCATCTTTCTTTCAATATTTTAACACTACTCTATAATTATTTTCACAGCTCATAAAAAAAGTCATTTCAAATACCTTTTTTTTTCAATTCTAGTGTAATATAAGCTATATGCGTATCTACACTGCCTTGTAATTTAGTTATGATGAAAGACTTCCTCCTCAGTTATATAGAAAAGTTTCTACAATATTTGTAATCATACTGCAATTTCGATTCTATCTCTTTTATTTAAATTTCTACAACTACTAATTTAAATTAACAAAATGAACATAAGTATAAAATAATTTTACTTTTCTTTCATTCAACTCAAGTTCTTGATATGCTTCGAAATTCCAAACTTTTCCTTTAATTAATGCATGCGAATGTCGTAGTATAAATTACTGTATTTAAAACTTAAATTTATTTTATAATTATAATAAAATAATAACGCTAATTAATATTTTAAAGTTACATAACTTCCCCGATTTTAAAAAGATTGCGTAACTTCCCCAATTTGGGCTTGACGGAGTTTTCTTTCAAATCTGCCATAGGATTTTTAAATATTATTAACATAATGTTTAGAGTAAAATTGCGAAAAAAATCAAAATGCTAAGTAATATAATTTGGGTTCAATTTCACCCACTTGATCAAATGACGTTTATTCGAAAATATTACGCAGTATTTAAAGTAATTATTGAGAAACAAGAATCAAAATTATTAGTAAAAACTTTGGATCCCAGTTAACTAACCTACTTCTGGAAATGACATGGTTTTAGCATCAAATTATACTTCATTTAGAGTGTAATTGCAAAAAAAATAATAATTTTTAGTAAAAAATTTGGACTTATTTTATCCTCTTTGTTGGTAGTTACCTCATATATTTATAAGATTAACAAGTTGTATGGCAGTTATTTTAATATTATTTCATGCTCTTTTACATTAACTAATTAATATTTGTTATAATTTCATTTATTTTTCATTTTATAATTAATTATGTATTTTGTGGTGCTGCTCAGATCAAGGTTTTTACCAAAGCTTCTCTTAATATAACCAAGCAAATGGTAGAGCAGTTCATTTTTTATCCGTGGAGTAGCATATACACCCAGCCCTGACGTAATGTGTTTATACACATATATATATATATATATATATATGTGTATGTGTGTGTGTGTGTGTGTGTGTGTTTATACCGGTTGATATTTAAGTATGAAATTGTTTTATACTCCATATCGGAGAGGTATTTGGTGGCAGAAAGAAATGGGGTTCTACAAAGTTAAAAGAAATCTGCATTATCGTGGGGTTCTAATTTTTGTCCGCCATCTTGGATTCTACATAATTTAATCAGACTTAATTTTTTTAAATAGGAAGGTGGTGCACATGTGATACATGATTTCGATATAAAATTTTACAAGAAAAACAATGGTGAAATCGTTTTTCTTTCAATACCTTCGTTATCGAGTTATAAGCATTCAAATTTGCAATGACGGAAAAATCGTATTAACAATAAAACGGGGTAAAATGCGCTGCATGAACAATTTTAATGCATTTTACAGTCACAATGCATACAATAACGAACTTTAATAATTACCAACACAACAAATTAAATCAACAATTAAGAGTCTAGAAGACGATTTTTTACAGTACCGATTTCTTCAAATCTGTGTACTGTCTTGATCACAGCAGATTTACTAATTGGTTCTTCGTTTGGAAACCTATTAGTAAATAAATCATTTGCCTCATGTAAAGGCCGAACTTTGTCATCGTACCTGTACGTCATCAACGAAGTTATTCTTTCGGTTTCACTTAAAGAAGGCATTGTTATTTGAAGATTTAAGAAAACTAAATAAATGAACAAGGAAACTAATAATAAAACTATCACAAAAAAAAACAGATATGAACACCTTGGCCTAGAACTTAATTTTTACTAGCACTATCAAATTTTACCATTATAAGTGTTGAAGTAAAAAGGTGAAGTGAGGAGTTGCATTGTTTCAACGTAATACAACAAGCATTTTTGTGAATTAACAGCCGATTTACTCCACTAGATTTGTAATATATTTTTTTAGTAATTATTTCCAGCAGATTTGTTTCAATTACGATAAGTAACAAATATCAGCGGATATTAACACTCAGAGTTAATTTTTATTAAGAAAATAATATCAGTTGATATAGCCGTTTAATTTGTTGTGTTGTTAATTTATTAATAATTATTTTTTATCAATATTATAGCGCTGTTTACAGTTCGTTACTATATGCATTATGAATGTAAAATGCAATAAAATTGTTCATGCAGCGCATTTTACCCCGTTTTATTGTTAATACATTTTTCCGTCATTGCAAATTTGAATGCTTGTAAGTCGATAACGAAGGCATTAAAAGAAAAATGGTTTCACCATTGGTTTTTTTTATTGTAAAATTTTAAATTAAAATCATAAGTTGTATGTCCATCTTCCTATTTTAGAAAATTAAGTTTGATTTAATACGGCGGACAAAACTTAAAAACCCACTATAATGCAGATTTCTTTTAATTATGTAGAACCTCATTTTTCCTGCAGTCAAATACCGCTCAGATATGCAATATAAAACTTAAATGTCACTCAGTATAAATAAATAGAAAAACTTCAATTTATTTTTTCATTTTTGTAATTTAAAAAAAAAGTGTAAAGGAATAATTTTAATTCTTATCACGGAGATTAATGAATAATTATAAATGAATATTCTCTTTAGAGAATATAGAGAATTTAGGTGAAAGATTGCACCTATAAATAGAATGTAAAAAATAATAAAAGATTTCAACATACTTTTTCACCAAGATAAAAAAAAATTACTTTTTAATAGCGGTAATAAATTCATGATTATTAAAAATAAATTATTTAAATTTAGTAAGGAAAAAAATTATTTTACAACAGTGAAGTGTTGATTCAATAAAGACTTCCAACTTGTAAAATCGATTATATATTGCGTTTAGAACAACTTTATTTGTTTGACTTGAATATTAAAGCAGGGAAGTTAAGTAATGTACTTAAGTTTGCCTTTACCTTAAGATCAAAAACAGATATTTGTGTTTATCTTTTCAAAACCTCGATCCACTGTTACAATCTTCATGTCTATATTAATTCTATCAGGAAATTAATGTATACATACCTGATTGAAATAATAATAATAATTAGGTTATGTAAATTTTTTCACGTAAATTTAATGCTTCTTACTTAACTAACATAATTTTCGATGTTGTTCCACCCTCAAAATTGTAATGCTGTGCGTCCCTTTTCATCAGTTAACAAAATTAAATGACATCAATCATCCATATTCAGAACTCATTCTACTTATGAAAATTGGTTTATTGAGTTTGAAATATCAGCAAACGGTAACTGATGAAAAAACAAAAAAATTATTCGTATTATCTCATACCCTTGAATTAAATTTCCCAAATATAATATAATAATGAAATATATCATTTAATTAGTATAAGAATCTGACTTTAAATCTAAAGAATTAAAAAGGAAAAAAGGATTTTTTCCATTACTCCTTTTTCATGGGTTTGAATAATATCAAACACAAACAAAAAGTATCTTAGCTATATAAGGAACTTTAAACTTTAAATTAAGTTAAATAATTTATTTGTCGTTTTAGTAGTATTTGAGGTAAGGGACCTACCTACCTATAAGATCCAGTGTATGTGGGTCAAAAAACATCATTTCGGTCCGACATATAAAAGGTGAAGCCTTTTTTTAAAAGAACAGCCTAATCTGCAGCAACATGGATCTGTACCTAAGGAACAGATTGGTAAAATGCTATGTTTGGAGTATACTTTTGTACAATAATACATGGACACTGGGGTAAAAGGAAAAAAATAAAATCGAGGATTTTGTGTGTCTGGAAGAGAATGGAGAAGATAAATTGGGTGAATAGACTAAGTAACGTAGAAATATTAATAAGAATAAATGAAGATAGAACAATATTGGTGACTATCAGAATAAGGGAAGGAAACTAATTAGATCGGGCATAGAATTAGAGGAAAAGGAATAATAAACACAGACTTTGAAGGTGAAAAATGAAGAGGAAGGAAGAGGTTTAAATTAATAAATGACATAAAGGGGAATGAAGGTTTTGATGAGACGAAAAGAAAAGCGTGGGACAGAAACAGATGGAGAAAACATAGTCCCAGGGACCGACAGGCAGAACACCACATGATGATGACAGATTTTTACAAATATTAACTATGTCAAATTTCAACTTTCTGGTCATTAGGGTTTCGAAATATGAAGAAAACGTTATTTAGATGTAGTTCTGTGTAACACCTGCCCCTAAATCTGGTTGACTTAAAACTTTGAAATTTTAAATAACTTAATAAATACTTTCATCGTACTGAACCTCAATTTTCTGTGATCACTACACAAAATAAGTTAAATTCTCAAAATTCTCTCTTTCATTTGAATATGTCCAAAATTAAATACCATTAATGCCTCATATAAAATTAAGAACCATTTTCGAAGATTTAATGTTTAGCTAGTCCGGAAATATTAATAAAAATACATTCCAACACATGTACGTACACATCTTTCGAAAATTTATGTATTTATTGTGTTTTTCAGATTAAGTGGAGTCTTGAATTAGTGACATTTGCAAAATCTCCGATACCAAAAATCTCTATACTTTCTTTTTTAGTTATTTATTAATTTATTGCTGTTGCGATAAAGATATAACCGGAGAATTAAAATATGCAAATTCTTCAAAATTTACTTAAAATTTTAGTTAATTTTAATCAACTTATTACATTAATTAAAATCTTTTTTTCACGAATCGATTATTAACATTTTATTTATGTATCATCAATCTTTTATACCGGGTTATTGATAAAGGACTTCACAACTTTAAAAGCATGCCAAAATTTATTTAGATAACTTAAGATTCGGTTGAGGTCTTATTTCATACCAAAACAAATCAAGTTTTGACTGACGTAGTTCATTAGTACCGAATTCGCTTACCAGTGCTGTTAAAAACGTATACATTTATCGGTACAGAACGTGCTCACTGTATGTTTTGGTTTCAACATTTGCAGTCAGAAACTGCAGTTTAACGTAATTTTTGTAGAGTACGGCAGGGAGCCTTCTAGTAGGCATACAATTTACTGTTGGCACCAAACCTTCGTTCAGACAGGTTGTTCTGTTAAACATAAAAAATAATCAGGACGGTCACGGGTCTCTGAAGCTGCTGTAGCTTCAGGAACCTTTGTGTGGAGGAAGCTTTGCAAGTAGCCCGAAGAAACCCAACTCCTCCTGAGTCGTGTGAGACTGGCATTCCACAAACAAAGTTTCTCGGCTGCAGTTTTGTGCGGAAATGGTGGATAGAATTTCAGACGATACATTTTTAGATAATGTAAATTTTAGTGATGAGTCAACGTTTCAAATCTGCGGCAAGGTGAACACCCGTAACTGCCGAACATGGGATAGCGAAACCCTCATGAAACTTTACATTCATTCGTGATAGCTTTAAGGTCAATGTTTTTTGTTTCCTAAGCAAACGAGGACTATATACCCGTTCTTTTTATGGGAGGCAACCGTAATTAGTATTGTTTATATGTACATCCTTCAAAATTTACTACTTTCTCAGTTAGACGATGATGACCAAGATGGACGCCATTACTATCAGCAACACGGGGCACCACCTCACTACCCCCTGAGAAGGTCGAGATTTTCTTCATACACGATTTCTGGATCGGTGGTGGAAATCCAACTTCATGGCCACTTCGCTTCCCATATTTGAACCCGATGGATTTTTTCTTTTAGGATATCGTTAAATATCAGGTATACGTACCTCCTTTTCCTGCTGATCTCGTTGAGCGAAGATTTCGAATTAACGCCGTAGTTTCAGAGGTTACGCCCGACTTGCTGGCTACAGTCTGGAATGAAATCGACTTCAGATGGGATGGATGTCGCATTACAAATGGAAGCTATATGGAACCAAAGCGAATATTCAGGGACAAATTTTATGTGTTTTTCTATGAAATCAGACCTCAACAGAATCTGTAAGTTTTTTCAATAAATTGTTAAAGTTGTGAAGTTTTTTTTGAATCTCCCGTTATTTATAATTAAAAAATAATAAAATAGTAAGTAAGAATGCTTACCTTCAAATTGTTTAAACATAAATTCGGATGCTTTTGTTGGATAAGCATGAAAAAGATTCATATTGAACGTGATATCTTGTTGACTTAGAGGGTGACTTGTTGCCGGTGTCATAGGTATTGTAACCATTGGAGAACCGTAATAATACGCGGTTTGTGGTATTTGTTGCTGAAGAGGTGATTGATTTGTTGGAATCATTAGTGTTATAGGTGGTCGTGGTCGAGTATGAGGTGGAGGAGGTCTCGGAGGCGGTGATTCTGCTGGTGTCGGTAGCAGAGGAGGATGTTCCTCTTTTGTTGGTGTATCTGATTCTTCATCCATTTCATTCGATTATTTTATCGTATAAAACTAAAATTCATAACAATCGCGCAATGTATAATCCGTATATCACTAAACCGTATTTTTCATTTAACTTTAATTAACTCTCTTACACCGCTTACGTCACAAATAGAGTACACATAAATCTGAAACAAATAAAATACAAGTAAAAAAATTAGTGTAGCTATATATATTCGTAGTTTCATATATTAATAAAAAATAATAATATATTGTTAAGATTGATAAAAAATGCCAGTAAAGGGTTGTGTAAATATGTAAAATTTGTTAAATAGCCGTACCAATGATATCTTTCCACTCTTTTAAATAACAAAAATAAATGACATCAGTGACTTGTATTTAGAAGTCATTGTACATAATCAAATAAAAATCCGGTTATTCGAGTTTGAAAATTTCAAGTAAAATGATAACTGATGAAAACTTATCCTAAATATTGTAAACATAACATACTAAAGAAATTGAATCATCTAATTAGTACAAGAATATGACCTTTTTTAGTACAGAATAAACAAAAAAAAAAGAAAGGATTTTATGCATCCTTCCCTTTATAGGGGTTTGAATAAATAAAAAAATCATCAGTAAGTATTTAAGGTATCTAAAGTTCATTAAATTATGTAAAAAATAATTTGTTACCTACCATTTGAATGAATTAATGAATAAACCTTTATTTCTCTTGTCAGAATATGACATAAAAAGAATTGTACAGTATTTAAGTAGGAAGCATACCTGCAAAGGATAACCAGTGCGCAAGTATGAGCCACTGTATATAATATTTCTAAAAAGGGAATTTAAAAATAAAACTATTTTCTAAAATAAATTGTACCAATTAAAAGTTCTTACAAACAAAAACTTAATTGTTAAAGATTTAGATCAATTAAAATTAAAATTTATTATCTAGAAAAAAGACGAAGAATAAAAATAATTGAATATAATAACGCTATAACAATGAACACCTACAGCCATGTATTAAAATTCAACATTCTAGATTTAGTAACATCAAGAAGATACAAGAATATTAAGATGATGTATAAAAATTATTTATGTTGTACACTTTTATGCTTAGAGTATTGTATAAACTGTAGTAAATACAAAATGATACAAAATAATACAAAATGTTGAATAATCTTAGTATTAATATTATGACTATAATACGAGTATAAATTTGCCTTCTTTATTTTTGATTAGTTTCGTTATAGGATTTTATTTCTAAAAAACCAAAACCTTATTAAAATCGGATTAGAAAATTAATTATATATAATTTACACAGGATGGCAAAAACATGTTTAGTATAGTGATTATTGGTCATTATCATTATTTGTCATTTAGGCATATTGTAAAGGTGATACTGGATGGCCTCAGATATATGATGAATTAACGGTGTTAATCAATGGTGTTATAACGGTGTTTGTCGTTTTTTTAATGCATAAAACAGTTGACGTACAGCTATCTCATTGTTAAGGCGTTAAAGTTAAATTCCCGGAATAGGTCAGTTGTAAGTTAAAGTCTGGGCCAATTTAAGGCTGCTTTTATTAAGTGTTTTTAGAGCTTATACGGTTTATTAAAGTGCACGTTCCTTACCCCACCCCGTGAACGTATTCCATAATGCAATATTGATCGGGCGTACGCAAAATACAGAAGTCTAGCGATACTATTATTTTTACTTCCTTGTACGAAGTAAAGGAAGTATTATGATCGCGAAAAATTTCGATTTTTCAGATTTCAATGAAAATATCCATTTTGACCATCCCTAAACCCATTTTGACTAGTTTCGGCGTGACGTCCGTACGTACATATGTATCTCGTATAACTCAAAACGATTAGCCTGCAGGATGTTGAAATTTTTTATTTAGGACTGTTGTAACATCTAGTTATGCACCTCCCCTTTTGATTGCAATAGATTTGACCAAAAATGTCCAAAAACCCAAAAATCCAAAAAATTGAATTTTGAACTTTTTCTTAACTGTAGTAATAAGCTCTCATTGAGAGCTTTTCAACGATATATCATAAGTGCTACTTACTTTTATTGGTTTCAGTTATAGCCAAATAAAATTTTAATTAATGATATATTCCGATCTTACAAGGGGAAGGCATTTCTGTTCGAATTCGACTTCATTTCCTTTTTTTTTAAATTTAAATATATTGATTTATTAATAATTATAAACCTTTGATTGTAAAAAAGTTTTACAATAGATAATTCTATAATTACAATAAAAAGAAACACATGACAAAAAATTGGAAATTATTAGTGAAATAAAATTTTCTGTACTTTTAAAAATGTGTATATGTAATTTAATAGCCGTACAAGGAAGTCATGTGATGTCCCATCAGATTTTTTAGTTTACTAATTTGGTGTAATTTAAAGATTAACTGTTTAATTCTTTTGCACATATTGCTAATGTGAGCGTCCCATTTAAGGTGAAGCCCTATCCAAACGTCAAGGTATTTTATTTTATTTACGTTTTATAGTTTTGGACGCAGACATGAAGTAAAAGTTGACATTTGAGTAAAGCTTTTAAATAAATACATGGTCCATAGACCATGAGGGGCGAACCCTCACTCCCTACCCGCTTGACTGATTGTAAAATCGGTCCAACCGTTTGTTTGGCCGTAATCAAATTTCAGCGATGCCATTGAATTGTGATTACAAGAAACTTTGATTTAAAGGAATTGTTTTAAATTCTGTGTTTGATTTTACCATCTTTCTTCCATGAGGCTACGGAAATCTTAAAATTAATATCCCGTTGTATGATTGCCTTAAGGAAAATTTTGAATTAAATTACACGGTTTAATATAAAATATATTTAATGGTATTAAACTTATAGAGCAGAAAATCGGATACCGCCTATTTATTTGTCTATAGGAGCCCAAAACTTGTAATTATAAATTGTGTATTATAACCTATATATTATAATTTGGGGATTAATGGTTAAACCAGTTTAAATTTATTAAGCAAAATTTATTAAATTATTATTTTTTATATTACTGTACCCTATTGTTGGATCAGCTCCAAAATTTAACAACATTTATAACTTATGTACATAATTTTTTCCTGAGTTTCACATGCAACTTTTCACATTGTAAACATATAACAAAAGTTTTAAAATAATTAAGCTAATTATATCTTCACCTTTAAGCTCTATGAACTTCTATAAATCCATATAATTCTATCCTGGATCGAATTTCAAAGTTCTACGCTGTCCCAAAAAAAATATAAAATTTATTTAAATGTTCATGCAGTCCAGAGATATTTATCAAAATACAAGCTAATTTATCTTTCTATCTTTTTTCTGTTTAGCCTTCGGTAATCACTTTTCAGATAATACTTCAGAGGTTGATATGTATGAGTGTAAATGAAGTGTAGTCTTGTACAGTCTCAGTTCGACCATTAATTGAAACCCAACCACCAAAGAACACTGGTATCCATGATCTAGTATTCAAATCCGTGTAAAATTAACTGACTTTACTAGGAGTTGAGCGAGGCTAATTTATCTACGTACTTTTACATGCAATTATCTTTCTATGGATTATTTTCATTTTTTTTGTATTTTTCGGTTAGAAGGGGTCTTGAAACGTCTAGATTTACAAAAAAACACTCCCAAAATTTTGACTGATAACGATATTTTCCGTTATTTAGCAACTACATAGTTACTTCCAGGAAGTAAAAATTGTAACATTAATTTGATCCCACAATTTTATTAATAGTATGTTAAGTTTAAAAAATTGATAATATCAATTGTTAGTACTTAAAAATTAAAGAGGTTTACATTAAAAAATATCTTTTTAGATTAGTAATAAAATATTTCAATGTAAATTACAAAATGTACGATTAAATATGAAACTCAATATCTGATAAATGGCTTTCTCTCGTTTCTGTTTCAAATATTAATGTATGAAGAAATCTATGCAACATGTAAAACATTATTCTGCAATAACAGCAACAATTTGAATATCCGTCATAAGATCGCTTGTGGGTCATCGGCTTATTTAATTGCCGACTAAACATATATGCTCCACATATGATTATATTTGGTTATTTGATAATCATATTTGGTTATTCCTTCCCAAAGCCTCAAAGAAAAAAGGCAAGAGGTGTTAGATCATTCGATCTAGATGGCGAATTAACGTTTCTGTTTTGTGAAATATTTTTCCCTAGGATTTTTTGCACGTAGTAATCCATTCATTTAACGGCTCGTTATGGCTTCCTGCTATAAATAAACATACCCGTTCATTTTGTGTAACGTAATGCACGGGAAATCAGTTACCATTATGACATAATACTTCGTGTCGATCATAATTAGAGAGTCTTCATGGTTTTCAAAAAAATACTGTCCGATTATAATAACGATTCTAAAACCGTTCCAGTCATTCACTGTTAATAGGTTCATCACCAGACAATTTTTCTTGGGTGAGCCCCACTCATAGCAGTTGCTTTTTCATGAACCCATCCGGTTGGAAATGGGCCTTGACACTAAGGATAATTTTTTAAAAAATAACTGTTTCTTCCAGTATTTTCAACTCGCAAAACGTACTCACGACGTTGAGCATGGTCCACTTTTGGTAAGTATATAGTCCAAGATCTTTATTTAAAACGTTTGAGTCTGATTTTCTCGACGTCTTTCAGTTGACAGGCCTGGGTTTTCAGAAACACATTCATCAATCGCAGAAATATTTTCTGACTGAGATATGCGGCTCGCTCCTGTAATCCAGATACTTTGAAAGTCGGATGTTGAGGACGGTGTGAGCACGATGTCCTGTGACAGGGTGACTCATGTTGAATAAATGTCCGCACTAAGCTTGCGATCAACAGTAAGGCCTTGAGGAGCCACAGACGTATAGGTTAGCTAAGGAAGAGTGAACAGATCCAAGGTGGAACTCAGCAGGCAAACGTTCCCGTGGTGAGCAACTGTAGGATAGCGTCCGAGAGTGTGAGCTTTGTCGCATCCTATCCAGTACAATCAAACCAGTGTTTAAACATTTTATGGCTTAATCGACGAAAGGTAGATGGCCCTACATACTGACACCCTGACCTTCAGAAATGGCTAAACCGAAAGCACTGGGAACTGGGGTACGAGTCATCCCGATACCGATCACGGCTTTCAAGGCGTAGCTGTGCGCGCGGAATGCGAGACCCTCCGCGGAATGTTATTTTAGTGGGTAACAGGATACCACAGAATACACGGTGTCCGTGACTATCGCTTCCTACAGCATAGGGAAGTATACCTGAGAGAATTCGGCGTCGTTATGCCAGAGAACATCGTTGGACTGTGCTGTAGAACGATCGGGCACGCCGTGTCCACGATATTGATTAAGAACCCAACGAAGATCACGGAAAAAGACCAGGGGCGAATAATTCCCTTTGAGTCTCCCTTAGGGCTATGTTCATATTAATCAAGTCCGGTCCCAAGCTCGAGATAATAAAACCGCAGAACCCTGATCGGTTTGAGTCGTGTGGCCAGCAATGGGGGTGTGGAGGACAAAATACACATTAGGTGGTGGAATAATACCGTAAGGTCGGCCCGATATTTTATGATCTAGAAAGGGAGGGATTTTAGTGGATAGATCCAGAAGGGCGAGTCTCACACTACCACGGGGTTCGAGACCACATAGTGGCTATAAAATGTTTTCCGGGAAAAAAAGTATTTTTTCAAGCTAATCTGGCACTATACTGACGGATTTTCATCTTTACATCAGTTACCTTGGTCAGTTTTATCACATTTATTAATTAATTTAACAATTACTGTATGAGATTGTTCATTACAATCGAAATGATCAGGAAACTTTAGAAAAGACTCCTCAAAATATGAATCATATTTTATGCATAGTTTTCTTCAGCTGTTGAAAAATATTTTTTTCTTGTTGTCAGTCATTGGGCCGGTTTGATGCAGCTCTCCAAGATTCCCTATCTAGTGGTAGTCGTTTCATTTCGGTATACCCCCTACATCCTACATCCCTAACAATTTGGTTTACATATTCCAAACGTGGCCTGCCTACACAATTTTTTTCTTCTACCTGTCCCTACAATATTAAAGTGACTATTCCAGGATGCCTTAATATGTGGCCTATAAGTCTGTCTCTTCTTTTAACTATATTTTTCCAAATGCTTCTTTCTTCATCTATTTGCCGCAACACCTCTTCATTTGTCACTTTATCCACCCGTCTGATTTTTAACATTCTCTTATAGCACCGCATTTCAAAAGCTTCTAATCTTTTCTTCTCAGATACTCCGATCGTCCAAGTTTCACTTCCATATAAAGCGACGCTCCAAACATATACTTTAAAAAATCTTTTCCTGGCATTTAAATTAATTTTTGATGTAAACAAATTATATTTCTTACTGAAGGCTCGTTTCGCCTGTGCTATTCGGCATTTTATATCGCACCTGTTACGTCCATCTTTAGTAATTCTACTTCCCAAATAACAAAATTCTTCTACCTCCATAATCTTTTCTCCTCCTATTTTCACATTCAGTGGTCCATCTTTGTTATTTCTACTATACATTTCATTACTTTCGTTTGAATATATTTTTCGTTGAAAAATATATCGTTTAGTTTTATTAAATTATATTGTTTTTACTTAACCGTCGTTAACAAATAATATATTTATGTGTGATTACTGATAAATATCGCTAAATTAAAGATTTTAATTTTTGAATAATCGCTGAAGTTTTTTTTAATTCGCTGAATTAATATCGCTTATTCTAAATAAATAATCTTTTATTTTGTAAATTAAAAAAAGGAGGAGAGGTAAAATAGGAAATATGGATCGACTTTAGGTAATGTGCATGTTTCCAGTTATGGCGTTTTATTTTGTTTACTTGTATAATTTAAAGCAGTTCTTGTTAGCGTGCGTTTTTTTTATCTTAATCATGAATTTCTTATTATTAAAGAAGATGAAGAAGAATTAATAGAATTTTTAATTCATCATTGCGCCATTCCATCGAGACAGAAGTACCAGATTAATAATAATTTAATACCATTTACTACCTAAGAATAGTAAGCGTTGTGAATGAATTTTAAAAGTAAGACTTGATCGATAATAATTAAGGTCTGACGACAGGTCATGAATTCATAATTTTTCTCTGTGTAAAGCATATTATAAACAAGATATGATATCTTGGAGGGGGGAGTTCATCTGTTATTTTTAGATTTAAGAAAGGTTTCGTGTTCAGCTAATGAGAAAGGGCTTTATATGATTTCGTTAGCTTTTAATACCAATTTTTTTCTTTCGATATGACCTCTAAAGATCATATTTATATAGCTCAGACTTCTTTTTTTTTAAAAACTGTTCATTTTTCGTTTCACCTCGTCAGTTAATTTACGATATTCCTTTTCTTCTGCTCTTCAGGAAATTCAGATTCATCTATCCTTTTTCTGAAAGTTTAATATCAGAATTTTGCTTTACAATTTATTGAGTATTTTAAAATCCTTTTCTGCTTCTGTAAAACAGCTTATTATTGGTTTTCTTTTTATAAAAAAATTAAAAATTTGTTTAATTAATCTACTCTCATTCTTTCTACTCAGGTGTCAATAATATTTTAATTTCTCTTCCTTATCATTTTTTTCACATTCTTTATAAATTTCCTCTTGTTTTTTTTTTTTAAATTTATAAATATTGTTTTCATATTTTTAACCGGGGATTGGTATTACTTTCTTGGTATCATAGCTTTAGAGTTATGCTGCAAGAAGGAACGTATGGCAATCAGTCAAAAAATGGGATATGGGTTTTTTTTTCATTTCTCGACATTTCATGTCCCAGGGACTTCAAAAAACAAAAAATTGGGGTGTAAGTTTTTACCCCACGTACATAAGTGGGTTACAAACGTATCCAGATATGTTGGTGTGTTTCTAGCTTAATAAGTTTTGATTGGATAAACCAATTTTGATGAATTTTTGCACAGAGACTCGTGTATGTGGTAGTAGTAAAAAGTACATTTTTTTGTTAAAATTTTAGGATCGCTATCATCTTCAGGGGATGGGGTTGTTAGTTCCTTTGGGGTCAATTTTCTCAAAATTCTGGTAACATAATCCTACTTTATATTAAGCTCAGTACATGCGTACTGCTTATCTTAATATTTAAATAAATTTTGCCCCCAAATTCTTCCACTTCCGCAAAAACTGAATAAAGCTATCTTTTTATTTATAGCATATTTTTTACCGGAATTTTTTTTATATCTTTCTAAGCATAGTAATAGTGTGTAAGTGCTTCCGGCTTGCCAGGCCTGACGTAGCTGCAAACGTAGTGCAATTTAAGTGGAAATGTACCGGTAAACATGTACCCTGGAACTGACTTAGATCGACCACTCCTCAGACATGTGGTTAATTAAAATCCAACCACCAAAGAACACCGGTATAGTCTAGCATAGTATAAAAGCAATTTCTTTTACAAGGACTCAAACCTTCGAATTCTCGAACCAAAACTTCTGGACTTCGATAATTAGCTGATTTAGCGATGACGAATTTAACCAATAGAATAACCCGGCGAGTTACTTTTATTTATACACACCTTTTGCAAAATAATATGCTACTTTTTTCTTATTTACTCTAGATTTCATCCCTATTTTTTCTAAGACATTTGGTGTTATAATCCTTCATAGATATTTAATCTTTTAACTGTGTTTTGTTTCTTTTGAGTCTAATTCTTTTAATTTTATTATTGTTATTTTAAAACACCAGTTTTTTTTTGTAAGAAAAGATTTAAGCCTGATTTTATTTACGCGTTTTTCAAATTTTTGAATTTTGTTTTTCGTTTCATCTATATTTTTCTTCAGCTAGGATAACTAAATCGTCTGCATTTGCTAAATGTTCACATTCAGAAATTTAAGTTTTGTCCTATTTTGATATTTTCATAAATTTTAAAATGTTGAAGTTATTTATTCCATTCTCTCACAGTCTGTTTTATAGATAATCAATTTATTTAAAATAAAATTTAAAAAATTTGTTTTACATATATATTTTTAATCTGTCGATGAATTAAAAAAAAAAAAACAAAAGAAACTGAATGTTCAGCTTTGCGTTCAAAGTAAACATAAATGTGTTTAAATAATTTCGTAATACCTTCTGAACTGTAAATTATTTTATAATTATTTGTTAATATTTAGTTTATTCATGTGATTTCCTTAACATTATTTCATCAACCATTAATATCCTTAATAATTAATGGATTTTACATCTATTTTTTTTAAATTTATAATTAATTGTGCATTTAGTAACTGCTCCGATGAAGGCTTTACTATAATTTCCCTTGATCCATCCAGGTAAATTTTGGTGGCAATTCCTTTATTTAATTCCTAGAGTAGTATATATATGTATCCATTCCTATATGTTAAATGTATTATTAATTTTAGTAGATTTTTCTGTTAAATCCGAGTCTAAAAAGTTGTGTGACATATGGAACAGATTGATGGATGTCGGATTGAAATTTCCACCCCCCACGATGGAAATTGGTTATTGGTGACAGTTCTGTAAACTAATTCACTATGATGAAGTGCGGATTTAAGACACCTCGGAGTAAAATAAAGTTTGAAAAACAAGATATCTGATGTAACTGAGAAAGGAGGAGAACTTTTAAATTCAATTGTATCGCTATTTACGGTGGATGAATCCAAAACGATTTATCTCTAATATCATCATAATTAAATCTCTGTTTATTATATTTTAATATATACTTGTATGTTCCTGAAAAAGTTTTCTAAAATTATATTACTTATTCTTATGTACAATTTTGTATAGTATTCTTGCCACATAATATTTTATAAGATGTTCCTTTATTTACTACAGAATGACTTGGATATTTTATGATAACGATTCGTTTTGTAAATGGTTAATAACAAAAGAACATTACAGTTACACTTGTATAACACATTACAGGAAAGGATATGATTATAGTTTATTCTGAAGTACTGGTACAGAGAACATGTTTGCACCTTTTTCTGTACACAATAAAACAAAACTTATGATGATGACACTAACCTGAATAAAAGATTAAAATTATAAATAGTTTTAACTTTTAAGCTTCACTGTTACCATATTTTCTGAAGATATATGGACTTACTGAACTGAAGAAAGGGTACTTTCCACATTTCTTCAACACTCATGAAAATCAAAATTACATTGGACCTAATCCAGAAGTTAATTATTGTAGTGCAGATACTATGAAACCAAAAGCTAGAGAAGATTTCTTGAAGTGACAAGCCAATGATTTGATGAAGGTTACGTGTTTCTGACTTTAAGAAAGAGATTGAAAAATATTGTAACTTTGATGTAGATATCTTGAGAAGTGGTTGTGTGATTGTTCTTGGAAACTGCAAACATCAGTCTGTTTCAGTATATCAGCATCAGTAGTTTGTATGGTTATTTATAGAGCAAAATATCTTGAGGAAAAACTAAAGTTATTGTACAACCACATAGAAAAAAAAATTACCGTAAATAATTAGTCAGTTTGCTTAACACATTTATTGGACTAAATGGAGGAAAAGTTATGATATGTACTGGTAAGGCCGATGGGTTTAACCCACTGGGTTGGTCTAGTGGTGAATACATTATCCCAAATCAGTTGATTTGGAAGTCAAATCAACTGAGCAATCAATCAAGTTTTTAGCATTCAAGGCCTAGTAAAGTCAGTTATTTTTACATGAATTTCAATGTAAATGGCTTCTTGCATATAAGAAAACAAAAGAAACTGATAAGGCTAAGATTGTAAAACTACTTTACCTTAGGGGTGCGTTCTTCGGCAGAAGAAACAAGCAAGCACATAGAAAATAATAGGTATGAAATTGAGATACATAGATGTATGCATTTTATAACCTATGGCTTAATATTATGATTATTAACCTGTTAGTCATCTAGAGAAGATTTATAATCCTAGGAGTTAGGAGTTATAATTCTGAATGGTTTGGCATAGTTAATGTAAAATACTTCCTCTGAAAAGATTATATCACTCGGTTCTTAACAGCTAAAGGAGCAAAATTGTTGTTTCCTTTATGTAGCAAATGTACAATAAAAAATAATAGTGCTAGATGTTTTCAACCAGATACCAGTAGGGAGTTCACAGGAACTTGGAAAACTACAGAGATTAACAAGTCTTTAGAGAAAGGTTACAAAATATTAGAAGTGTATGAGGTTTTGTTATTTGAAAAAAATCAGACCACTTGTTCAAAGGATACTAAAGAGGCTTCATGATAGTTAAACTTGAAACCTCACTATGGCAGAACAACTACAAGACAACACTGAGGAGTAGTACGCTGCAGATATCAAAGAGAGATTGGGAATAGAACTAGATATTGATAAAATTTAACCTAATCCCAGTAAGTATGCTGTGTCAAAGGTTTGTTTGAATAATTTATGGGGAAAGTTTGGACAATGATTAAGTAAGAATCAAACCAAATATCTGTGTAATGCAGTGGAATTTCATAATATACTTTTAGATGTTCGACTGAACAAAACAAACTTGACATTATTAAATGATGATATAGTACAGATAATATACAATCTGAAAGATCATTTCACAGAAGGCCCAAAAACTACTAATGTGTTAGTAGCTGCATTTACTACAGCTAATGCAAGACTAAAATTATCTGATATGTTAGATAGACTTTTTTTTAACCTCCAGGACTGCCATTAGTTATTCCTATAGCTTCAGAGAATGAGATGAATGACAAGTAGCATCTGAAAATCCCATACCTGACTGGGATTCGAACCTTGGACCTGCAGATGAAAGGCTGAGATGCTACCACTCGTGCCACGGAGGCCGGCATCTTAGATAGACTTGGTGAGAATATAGTGTACTAATGTATAGATTCATTTACACATGTGTAAATATATATATATATAGTGATGAAGGTGAAAATACAATATAGACCGGATATATGCTTGGCGAATGGACAAATGAATTAGGTGACGATTATGTAACTGAATTTGTTTCAACGGGTCCTAAGAGTTATGCTTATGTAACTTTAAGAGGCAAATGCATGACTAGATGAAAGGGTTTACTTTGAACTGTACAAATTCAAATGTGTTTGATATAAATGTTATGCACAGAATGGTTGAAAGGGAAACTGAATCTGTAACTGTAACTGTAACTGAAAATGTAACAAGAGAAGTAATGGCTAAATATTTTGTAAATAAAAATATTGCAAAGTTTGCAATATTTTGATTATGATAACACGATGACACTAGAAGAGAAAGATGAACAGTTGATACCTTACCTTGGGGATACTAAATTGAATATTCGTGGTTTAAGAAAAGATTTTAATGCACTGTGGTCCAGATTGAGTTTATCTGCGTAGGTGTATTTATGTTATGGTTAGACATTTTTAATGAACTTTGGTTCGTTAAAACCAAAGTGGAAATAATTTGAAGAGAAATAAAAGTCAGAATTATTTTAATAGAGTAATATTAAGTAATAATTTTAAGAGATCTTGTGGAAATTATTTTCTACTTAAAACTCTCTCTAGTTGTTTCAAATCATCGTCCTTACTTATTGTGTGTATGTGTGTGCGTGTGTGTGTGCGTGTGCGCGCGTGTGTGTGTGTGTGTGTGTGTGCGTGTGTGCGTGTGTTCGGGGGATATCGGAAAGGAATTGTTCACTTGTGTTGCCGTCCGGTCTACGATTGATTTCAACCAAATTGATCGATAGGAAAGGTGTCGTCTTCCATCACAACACCGCCACGCATATTTTGTGACCCGTCGAAAATTGATGGTTTGGTCGGAAAGTTTTGACCCATCCATCGTGTTTTTGTGGCTCTGCATTACTCCCCTAACGGTATAAAACTGGCTTCAAAAGAGATCTGTGGAATTAGTTTTTTTTTCCAGAAAATACTGAAGTTCTACAGTGATGGGATTATGATTTTATATCAAAAATGGCAAAGGGTGATAATTCTAAACGGCACAAATTTTGTCTTTGGATTAATAAATTTTATTTGAAATATTAAAAAAAAACTTGTTTTTCTTTTCTATTTACGAAGAAATTTTTTCTCCACCCCTTTACGTAACCTACACACATACATACATATAAACATACAACGTGATTCACGTAGAATGTAAAAAATTTCTGGACATGCACTGATGAAAACCTTCCATGGGTTAAATGAATCCTAAAGAAATGTTTGGAGTTTAAGTTAAGGGTAAAATTTTTATGGTTTCATTCATATCGTGACGCAAAATACAGCTTGTTTTTTTAGGTATAATGTACAATAACTTGGTTAAACTACCATTAGAAACAAATTAATTTTACAGTAGAATTACCAGAGAATTTTAGTTATGAGGAAATCAATTTAATACCGTCGACTGAATACGGAAAAGAGTTTAAGAAACTGGTCGTTTATTTAAAACAGAGCAAGCCGAAATGTGGCATAAAAATACTGTATTACAATTTTAAATCAAAACAAGAACTATTTTAATATTGGAAAATATTTAGAGTCGAAAACAAATTATCCAACCATTTCAAAACCCATATTTATATGCAAGTTTTCCTTATTTTCACTTGTAGAACATGTGAAATTATTCTACTTTACAGAGAATCAAATCTTCATGAAAAGTCAACAGTTTATTGACTGTAAAGAAAATAAACTTATAAGAACATGAATTAGGGCTCACGTAAAGACATCACGGCAGTTTTGAAATAAACAGTTAAAGAACGCTAGCCTACCCAACATCGCGTGATATCTGTTCATTATTGTATATAAATTATATCGTATTTTTCCAACGTTCTGAAATCTAACGAACTAGAATTAATGAATTTTCTTTAACTTCTACTTCTTTATAAAAAGTGTTTAAATAACTATTAGTTTTTTTGTTTTTATTTTAATAATATTAATAAAAAAATTTATATATATTTACCCACTGAATAGTGAGGTAATTAACGTATACCAACAAGGGAGTTGAACTGGAAATTTCTGGTTCGATTCCCAATATACTGTAGTGATTTAATATATTTTTAATTGTGTTTTATTTGTATCTCATTGTTATTCACCTAGTAGCCTCATCATGTTGTTCTTAACAAATATAAAATAATTTCTTAATTTCATTATTTGTAAAAAAATAAATAATAATAATAAAAGAGCTTAATTCATGCTGGCATTAATCTTCTTTTTTTTGGCATTCATAAATGTTTACGAAAAACTGTTCATAATAATAAAGAAATGAAATGTTTTAAATAAAAAAAGATACAACCAGCACAAGAATTTCTGTTCTGTTTTTTCGTTAAAAAACAAACGAAAAAACAGAACAGAAATTAATATTTATAATTAATTTTTAATTAATTAATTATAAATATTAGATGTGAAAAAGAAATTAACCAAAAATTGAACCTAACAAATTAAATAAATACTTTAAAAATGTAGGCGAAAATTATGCAAATGCGATACTGAAAAATCTGATGTGGACACCATATGACTTCCTTGTACGCTATTAAATTATATATACACATTTTTGAAAGTACTTAAAATTTTATTTCATTAACTTCTGATTTTTTTTCATATTTTTTTTATTGTTATTGAATTATTTATCGTAATTTTTTTTACAATCTGAGGGTTATATAATAAAGCAATATATTTAAATTTAAAAAAAAAGGTTAAAAAAAGGGAGGTGAAATCGGATTCGAACCGATGTGTTTTCCTCTTACAAGATCCAAATATTTCGTTAATTAAAATTTTATTTGGCTACAACTCTGGAACCAAAGAAAATAAGTACCACTTATGACATATCGTTAAAATCTCTCAACGAGGGCTGATTACTGCAGTTAAGAAAAAATCCAAATTTTTTGGATTTCACGTCTCGCGTGACTAGTCAAAACTAGTCAAAATGGATTCAGAAATGGTCAAAATGGATATTTCAGTTGAAATCTGAAAAAAAAAATGTTTCGCGATCACAATATTTCCTTTACTTCGTACAAGGAAGTAAAAATACAAATAACTTAAATCAACCTCTTCGTTAACCCCGTACCCTCTATTAATAGCCTGTTTCTTAACCCAACAAATATTACTGAAATATTAAAAGTAAAAAAAATTTCATAATTCATCACCTGGAATCGAAACTTTCATGCTACTTACTTAAAAGAAAATAAATAACTACATAGTAAAACCACTTTAACACATAATAAATAGATGTTTTATTGAAGGATATTTCCCTAGTAAATTTAAAATAGCCAAAATAATCGCAATACGTAAATCGGGGGATAAAAAAAAATCTGGCAAATTACAGACCGAAAAGTCTCTTAAGTAACATTTTCAGTAAGTAATTGAAGCAGTCAATTTAAGTAATTGAAAAAAAAAATATTAAAAAATCGAATAATAAAGTTTCTTGACAATAATAATAATCAGTACGGCTTTTAATCCGGAAAATCAAAATGATGCGGTTTTATTATAATAATTAACAGGTTTAATAAAAACAATAAGACTACAAGAATATTTTTCGATTTAGCTATGGAATTTAACATAATTCCTCACAAAATTTTAGCAGAAAATATTGATTTATTTAAAGATGTAATCATTTATTTTTTTGGCGTCACAGTAATTTGGAAAATTCACTAATAAATTATAAGTATAATGTAAGATTGACATACAAATAGCGTGGTATCCGTATCACGAAAATCGGTGTAACTATTCTAGAATTATGAAGCCACAAAACAGAAACAAAACGTATCATTCAGTAATGCATAACACATCTCTTTGCGTAGTTGGTAGGTAATACTATAAAATTTGACCTCGTTCTATGTTTTTATAAATATCTACGTCTCTATTCTATAAATATTTTTTCGAGTGGTACTCACAGGTATATCTATCATTTGTCCTTATACTCTTATTTACAGGTATCGAATTTTATTTATTATAATTTTTTTTCACTTTCAACGTTAGTTCATTTTACAAATTCATATTATAAAAAAAGAAAATAATATAGTAAAATTAATTTTTAAATTTGTATTAAATGAAATTTTACTAAACAGTAGATTTATTTTTACAGAAAACTACCATTACAATATCAATATTATTATGGTATTTAAATTTTAAAAAGACGGCTGTGGATTTTTTCGTTTTACTTTGCCATTTAGACAGCGCTAAAGCAGAACGATAGCTCTAGCAGGATAAGGTATTGTAATCAGCCCAATGTGGTTTTCTCTGCATCTTTACGTTTTTACACCTAAGCACCCAAAAGAACCGATTGGAAATTTTCGGGATATTAATGTTCGTACGTACGAATGTGTCATTTTCGTACGTAGGGTGTTGGCCTCTAAATCACCTTTATCTCCAGAACTATTGGACCGATTTTGACCAAATTTGATCAGATTACTTTTATGTATGGGACATTGATGCCGTTAAACTTTCAACGTAAAACGTCAAGAGGGTAAAGGAAGGTCACCCTCAGTATCTCGAGATTTCGCATAATTAAGGTCACATTTTTCTTAGCCACATTTGTTAACGATTAAAACTTAACCATATTTGAAAAAAGAAAGTTTTACAAAATCGCACCCCCCACGCCAAAAAATTATGTTGTAGTCGTCTTTTATGTTGTGACGTCACAGGTGAGCGGTAAAATTAAATAAATTAGTAATATTTAAAGTGTAAAAAAGTCTGGCCGGTTCTCAACCTTGATCGCCCGGTCGATTCGGTACCTTCGGTAAATTCGGTAAATTTTGAAACTAAGAAGCTCAACAAAATAAAACAATAACCAAAATGTTTAATTTTATTTTTTCCAGGTTTTATATTCCAGATTATTCAATGTTTGCGACTAACTATCTAGATGGCAGAGCACATGGAGGTTTTGTGATATTAATCAGGAATGGGTTAAGACATACTCAGTTCCCACTATTTTGCCCCAATGACATCCAAAATTGAAATATTGAACTGGCTTGGGCTCCTACGATTTTCAGCAATTTACTGTCCCATTTAATGTTATCTTTGGATTGGAACCAGCTTATTGACGTTTAATTGCGATTAAGACTTCTGATGTAATGAATTTCTGTTTAGCTATGGAAGTTTCCTTTTTCTACACTGATATGAGGAATAACTTTGATTCTACATCCAACTGACTACTCGCTCACCTGTAGTGTTGTCTCTAAGTAAAATGTTTATAAATAAGGGGAATTCATAACAATAGGACCGAATGAGATTGTTACCAGAGCTGAGTGGAAAGGTTACCTGCGACTTTTCTATTAAACACCGCAATCGATGTAGATGGTACGATCCAACGTTTGACCTCAATCATGCAGGAGGTGGCATGGAGCTTGACACTTGAGGAGATAGAAGGCACAGACTACCCTAGCGTAGTAATGTAACTTATTACTAAGTTATTACTGTTGTGTTGCTAAATACTCGTTATGTATTGTAGAAAAGTAATGTAAAATATTAGAGGCGGTATTTCACGATGAGTATTTCTGGGTACTTTCCATTAATGTTATTATTCGTCCATCGGTTTATTTATGGTTTTGATGTATTTAGGAACCAATTTAAATAAAGTATAGCAGCAAAGTAAACAAACAAGTGTATTAACTTTAAAAATAAAAATAAATAAATAAATTAAACATTTTTTCTGTGAAGCTTTTTTTAAAAATTAGGGGCTTATGCATCACGGGGCTTTTTAAATAATTAAAATATTGACTACAATTAATGTTAAATAAATTAAATACGAAATTTAAAAACAAATAGATTTTTACTTCCGTTTACGAAATAAAGGAAGTATTGTGATCGCGAAAAATTTAGGTTTTCAGATTTTAACGGAAATATCCATTTTGACCATCCCTGAATCCATTTTAACTGATTTCGGCGTGACGTCTGGACGTACGTATGTATCTCACGTAACTCAAAAACGATTAACTGTATGTAGGATGTTGAAATTTTGGATTTAGGACTGTTGTAACATCTAGTTGTACACCTCTCCATTTAATTGCGATTGACTGGACTAAAAGTGTCCAAAAAAGCCCAAAATCCAAAAAAATTGTATTTTGGAGGTTTTTTGATTTAGAAAATACAGAAACAAAAAATTCCCATTAACTCCTTCTCTGAAGCAAGATAAAGCTAAAAAAAAAAAATATATATATATATATAAAATTTTTGGGAGGGGTGATTATTATATAATATTTTTTGGTAATTTGTGATCTCGATAAAAAAACTTCAACTTTTGTTACGAAAATATTTTTTGAAGTACCCCAATAAAGATTTGAAATTTAATTTCAGCCAAAACACTCCCACCCATTTTTCAAGTTTTTCAAAAATCTAATACATTATTTCCTTCAAGGTTGTAAAAAAAACGCCTTTTTGGGCTTTTTTACTCGTAAAAGTAAACAAGTAGGGTGAACATAAACGTTATTAATAATTCAATAATTATGAACAATTATAATAATCAGTAAATATCAGTAATTAATTAAATTAACTAATAATTAATTGTTATTTATAATTATTTATTTATAAAATTAAAATTTTTTTTTTTTTGTTAAACCATTTTAAATGTCTCCTTAGGGCAAAAAATTAAAAAGAAAAAAAAAACAATTTTTTCTTAGATTTTTTTTACCGTCTATATATACTTTCCCGTTAGATCTATAGCTGTTGCAGCAGCATATATCTCTATGACACAGGAAAGTAAAAACATAAGTGAAAATGAATTTTGAACTTTATGATGTAATAATGTATAATGTAAATTAATTTTATACAGATGTTAAATTTGCACAACTTTTTTAAGTAAATATGTGGGTACAAATGTTCGGTTGTTTTTAATAACATAGGTAGGTGGCAATTTATAAATAAACATTTAATAGTATTTCATTTAACATATAAATAAAGCGATGTATTAGTTAAATGTTTTACACAGCTTAAACTTCTTGTTAGACACTACAAGCCTAGAGAATACCTACTTTTCATTTATTAGTTGTTGATAAACAAATAAAGAAGTTTTTATGATTTAAAAAAATCAGTATATTAAAAAAATATATATATTATTTTGAAAGGGAAATATGATTACTTAAGATTGGTAAATGATAATGAGTAATAAAGTAAAAAATAGATGATAGAATGATGTTCGATTCTGCTAAAGATAATCTTACACTTCTGACTGGAAAAAATGAAAATGAATGCAAAATACTTTTTGAGATGTTTAAGAATTTCATAACATCCCTGTGGGTTTTTCAACCAAATTTTAAACATTTTGTTCATATGTCAGTACATTTTTACCATTAACTCAAGAATAAAGTAGTTAATTTAAATTATTTTAAAAAAAAGTCGAATTCACGATTGAAAGAATTTTTTTTTCAAATACAAGTAGAATTTTTAAATTTCAGTTTACTTTTTTTATTATTATTACTTAAAAATCGATCAAACCAGTTATGAAATGCCATCCTCCATGGCAGTAGGTAGCATTCCGGCATTTAGAGCAGAGGTCCCGGGTTCGAATCCCGGTCAGGCATGGATCCTTTCAATGGTACAAATTTTCACTGGAATATTATACTATTATACTCGCCTTTCATTAAAAAAAAAATGCAATCTAAATAAAAACCGATTTTGGAAATCAATATTAGAAAAATGTACTTAGTAAACGATTTAAAAATATGGTTTCTAGAGGTTGCAGATATATTTCGGTAATGATAGACAGGTCACCAACTGTAGCATTATTTACCTCATACAAAAATTAATAAAATATTATATGTTCCCATAATAAGATAACATTTTAATTAATTTTTTTAGCTTTATTATAAAATCTATTTAAGGGAATTAGAATAAAACTAACAAAATATGAAATCGGGTATTTGTTGTACCTACTTGTTTGTAGAGGCCTAAAGTGAGGGTAAAAGACGAAATGATAGTAAGAATAGAGAAGGTGGAAGGGGAGTGAGGCAGGGATGTTGCATGTCACCAACACTGTTTAGTATGTATCCAAAAGAAATAATTAAATGCTGTCTGAATGGGAAAAGAGGAATAAAGATCGGGAGAAGAAGAATATAATGTATACGTTTTTGCGGTACTGGCAGAGCGTACAAGTAAACTAAATGAAAGGCTTGATTATTTAAATATTTGATTAGCTTGATTAGTTTGATTAGCTTGCAGAAGTCAGAGTATGAGGATCAACAAAAATAAGACAGAATGTACGGTATTAGGTGGAAAAGAGGAGAGGATTTAGATTAAGGTAGGAATTGAAGTTTTAGAGCAGGTGAAGAGATTTCAGTGTATAGGGAGCTTTCTAATCGATGACTTGACTTGCTTTGTAGATATTAAAAGAAGAATTTCAAGAAGTAAGCAGGCATTTAAGAAGGGAAGACTGCTCTATGGAAAATTAAACTTAGCGTTAAGGAAGAGATAAATGAAATGTTTTATTTCGAGTGTGATTCTCTATGGAGGAAGCTACAATGTAGACGATGAGAAAGGCAGACAGAAAACGAAGTGAGGCTTTTGAGATGAGGATGTGGCGTAGAATGATAAGTGTCAGATGGAAAGACCATATAACGAACGAAGAAGTATTAAAGAGAATCGGAAAAACTAGAGGGCATCGCCTTGTCCGATTTGGACCCAAATAAGTTGTTAAATAGACCACATGATGAGAAAGCTGTGACAGTACTGATAAGGTTGCGTAATCTATCCAATTTATAAGTTTCATTATTGCGAAAGACATTTAGACAAGGTTTGCGAGTAGCCGGTTAAAAGAAGTGCTTGCAATAACTATAGAATATTATTTCTTGCAAAATTATAATTTTAACTCGCTTCATGCAGGTAATTTCGGCTGGAAGCTTGTTGTATGACTTAATTTGAAGTTTTTCTTAACTTTAAGGTAGAAATCTTTTTTATCCCCTACTTAGCACCGGTGAAATCTACCTTCGCCTTCCGGCGTGCCGAAATGTATTTTTTTGTTATTCTTTGCATATCAAGACTGAATGAAATAAAAATATTCTTTTACGAACGACATTCAGTAATTAAAGACAGAAATTGCTTTGAAGCTAAAACTGTTTATTATTTTTTTTCAATTTTCAGCATAATCTCCAGTAACATTTACATCTACTACAAAGAAATCTTTGTCTTAATGTCGGATCCAATTTAACAGATTTTCTTTGACGTCGTTATTGCTATTCTACTTCTTACCGTGTAGACGGAACAATTGGAAATCCGATTAGACAGTCAAGAGTGTATATGGGTTGAGCTAGCCAGTCCCGATGCAATTTTTTGATGGTTTCTCCAGTTACATGAGAACGAGCGTTAACGTTAAGTAGAATTATGCCTTTGCGCTGAGTTCCAGGACGTTTCTGCAACATTACTGGCTTTAATTTATTGATAAGCAGTCTCAATACTATGCGCTGTTTATTGTCAGTTGATTTTTTAGATGATCAACAAAAAATCGGGCTTTTGCATCCTAAAAGATTTTCATCATGAATTTTCCTGCTGATGGTCGAGTTCGGAATTTTTTCTTGACAAGTGAACTCGTGTGCTTCCACTCCATGCTCCGGTTTATAAAAGTTTTAATTCCGGTTTTGCTTCGGTTTCTGGTTTTGCTCCGATTTTCATTCCTGTTTATAATGGTGAATCCATGCCTCATTATGGGTTTGAATACTATGTAAAAATACATCAATTTCGTGGTGGTACCGTTGTTTCAGCTCTGTGCGCTTGCAAAATCTTTTCTTACGATAATCTGTCGATTCTCTTGGAACCTATTTTGCCCTTGTTTTACTGTACTTGAACTTGTCAGTGATTATTTTATGAACTGTATAGACGCTTGTAATTTTTTAGCTGTAATCTCAACTATAATTGATGGTTTTCGTGGATGAGAGAGTCTGCGATTTTCAAACGCTGGAGTTGAAACTTCAATCGGACGCGCAGAACGGTCCTCATCAATCACTGAAGTCCTTTTTTTTGTGGGCGAAAAACACTCGCATTATCATCTTCCGGAGACGATATATTTGTTGTAATAAACAAACATGTATTACATTATATATACCTCAGTTAAAATAAAATTACCATCTGCTTTACGGCAAATGGCGTGGATAGTTGAAACTCACTACAGTAATTCAATATAAACTGACGGCCTTAAGAAACGGTAAAACATAAAATAACAACATTTCATTAACCTGTAGAATAGTTCATATCTTAGTTCCTAGTTTAAACTTGCGACGCAATGCCGCTGTTCCGTTCCACGTCGGGCCGTCCGGTGCTGCGATCTAGTGGGTGCTAGCGCTCACCGGAGAGTTAAGCCATACTAGCATTCGATGTTAGAATCACGACCAGAGCGGTCGCATTTTTCATTTCTTCCGGATGGACAATTAGTGTTAGTTATATTTTGGTAATATTCAAATATATTTTAAGTTTTAGTCTTTATAATGATCAAGTATAATACAAAGAGAAATTAAACTCAACAGTTCATCAAAGATAACAAGGAGTTGTTTTTTTAATTTTTTTTTTTACTATTATTATTTTTGGAATATGTAAAACAAATTGTTAGGGATGTAGGATGTAGAGGGTATACTGAAATGAAACGACTAGCACTAGATAGGGAATCTTGGAGAGCTGCATCAAACCAGTCAAATGACTGAAGACAAAAAAAAATTATCAACATCATCTATACTCGGTCTGAAATCTACCAGCCGCATAACAGATGCAATCTACAAGAATGTAGTGCACAGTTTGTTGGAACTCTAAGCGTACACAAACAAGTGCATCTGTTTTAGTCATCTCATATCCATGCGTGAGCCTAGTGTGCCCTATTCGCAAACGACAAATAATTACCTCCTTTTAACCGTTATTTCTGCATGAGAATCTCCACGGTGACAAACTTTTCTTGATTGGATGAAAATTATTGTTAATATTAGCATTCCACTCGCTTTGCCACTAACCATGAACCACCACCTTCTTTTGAAAATAAACAAGATCGTTCGAAGCGAGGCGATTGATGAAAGGAAACTTTAAATAAGCCTCCTTTGCCGCACTATCACCGCGCGCTCATTGCCGGTGAATTCCAATATGGCTGGGAATCCAGCAGAAGCTCACTGTTGTATTACGGTGATTCATTTGCGAAATAACACACTGAATTTCAGAGACAACAGGGTGTCTGGAATACATTTTACTAAACAAGAAATCTGAGAAAACAAGAACACGTCGAAATTTTGGGCTAATTATATGTGAGGCCTTATTAATGACATACAGCTCCGCAACGAAAATACTGGTGATGCTGTGAAGTCCTACTATCTTTAAATTTTTCTACCCGTTTTTAAAAATTTCTGCAGTTCTTACATTGTCCTTATTGTTTGGTGAAACGAAAGTAACTGTTAACAGGTGTTTCATCTTCGGAAAGCAAAAAACGGATCATTGGATGCTGGTCAACTAATTCGCAAATTTCAAGAGGACTTGCCATCGTAAAATTAGATTTTGAGGTTATAATAAAAACAATTTTACTCAAGTAGCCGATTAAAAGTCATCATATGATTACCGACTTTTATTCTAAAAGTATCATAACCCCTTTACTAATTGCTTTTTAATTATTGCATGAATAATTTAAAAGCTCTTTAATTACTGAATGACCTTCTTATTTCCATTAAACTTTTATATGTTTATTTTAGTACGTAAAAGAAAGTTTAGTAAAATAAAGAATATATTTGGTTTTTGCAACTGTTATTTATTTATGACAAACTCTTACTAAATCAAAACATACACCTCAAATTTAAGTCGTTTTTACATTATTTTTTTAACAATTTATTTAAATACTAAGTAATTTAACATTTTATTTAAAATGAAAGAAAATAACACCACTTTTACTACTTTTATTTTTTTCACGGTAAATTTGGCATAGATCCATAACTTTTTTTTTTGTATTTTTAAGTTGTAAAATTTTGAAGAAAAAGCATGTAATTAATATTTGAAAAAGTTTAATGATTTCTTAAATACCATAAAATCAGATTGTTTCAGTCATTATTTCGGTAATTACTAATCTTTTTAGATAAATTAGTATATTTATCCCTAGCTGAATTTTTTCACTGATATTACTACAGAAATTAGCCATCACAAAATTTCAAAACTTTAGAATTGAAACAGAACCTCCTAAAAAGTAATTATGAAATTATGTATTTTACTCATCATAAACCAATAATGTTTTATGATTTGAAATACATTCTCGATTAAGATTAACCGACCAGACGAATGATTGAAAGAGATGTGGCGGAGCGGTAGCGTCTCGGACTTTCATCTTGAGGGCCTGGTTTCGAATCCCGCGGTCAGGCATGGTATTTTTTATACATTACAAAATTCTCAAGCTTCGATGCTTATATGGTGAATTAATGAAAAATAAGAAAGATTGTAGATTGTTTCTGGCAGATAGTCTGGTATATTATACTAAAGGGGTGGGTTACATTAACGCTTAATTTACATTGGATAGATATACCGTGTCAGACCGACTATTTTTTGAATGTCTGGGAGGACACTGCTTTCGTTATAATCAATTGATTTAGTTATGTGTTTGTGCCAACTTTAACTTATATGAAAGTTATAATATTCATTCTGTTTTTACGTCATGTAGAAATTTACTGTCCGATATTTTTTTTATATGTTTATAAGCCAATTATAGAGTTGATTTTATTTTTTTTTTAAAAGCTTTTATAATTTAAATTAATATATTAGTATTTCCTTACTTTTACTTTCCCGTCTAGATAGCGCTGTAGCAACTAGCTCTAGAAGGAAAAGTATTGTAACCGGTCCAATTTTGGCGTATGCAGTTTTCACCGGATCTTCACTTTTAAAATCTAAGGAACCCAAAAACCGAATCGATATTGTAGATGTTAATTTTCGTATGTACGTTATCGTGTTCAATGTCGGCCTCTAAATCACCTTATACACCAGAACTACTGGACGGATATTCACCAAACTTGGTCAGATTACTTCTATTATGGGACATTGATGCCCTCAGTATCTCTAAATTTAGCCTAATTAATGTCTTAACTTTTCTTAGGCACATTTCTTAACAATTAAAAAATAACAATATATGCAAAAAACTTTGCAAAATTGCACCTCCATCCCAAAAATGCCATTGTAGTCATCTGCAATGTTCCGACGTCACATGCGAGCGGTAGAGTTAAATAAATTAATAATAGTAAATAAATTGTAACAAAGCAAAACTCGATCTGGCCGGATTTCGAACTCGATCTTTCGGTCGACTCGGTATCTGGTACGTTAAGCCTCGCGGCTATACTAGTCTACCGACCGTACAAGCTAAATTTGTTATATGTAATTTGTGAAATTACATTTGTTTTATTAGTACGGACCATCTTTGCTAGTATCGCCACACCTGCGCGAATTAAATACGGTATGAGCGCGCGCTTTAGTTTAGAATTATTGAATTAAATAAACGAAAAAATATTATACTTAAATAAAATGATGAATATTTTAAATTAAGTTGTGTGTGTAAGCCGTGCATCAGAAACAACACACAGGTGTGAGATTTTTTTTTCCGCACTGTTTAATTTACTATCTGTACCAATTTTCCGGAACCATAAGTAAATTTGAATTTAAAAAAAATGATATGCAAAGCGGAGTTGCCATTGAAATCCCTCAAAATATTGTATATGTATACTTCGGTATACATATCTTATACAATATACATAAATATATAACAAAAATAATTAAGTACATACAATGATTAGGCCAAAGAACATTGATCAAAGTTCAGAACATAAAAACCAAAGAAATCACTAAAAAGTAATGTTATCAATCATACAAAGAAACAGTGAAATGCTTTAAAAATCAATAAAAGTAAGTGGCGAAACGATATGAAGAATTTTGACGATGCACAACACCCTAGGCTAGCTGATTCATGTTAAATTTGGTAGAACTTACAGATCTAATATATGGAGTCGCTTTAGAGGCTTAACATCCTTGCTTTATCCAGGAGGTTAATCGTGAAACAATTCTCATGTTTGTTTAGTCTCATTTTGTATTTGTACTTAATCGCCCTATCTCCTCTCTATCGTTTGGTCATTTCAGATACCTTTAAATAACATTTTTATACAGTGTTCATAAATCATGAAAAGTCTTAAATAATTTTTCAATTGTTAAATATAAAAAAACTTAAATTTAGCAAATGCTTTTACTTCGAAAATATCTATTTTATTGGTACAATATCATCACTTCTAAACATCCACATTATCTGTTATAGATATTTTAATTAAATAATAGAGTTGTGACAAATCATTTTAAAGAACAATAAAATAAATCTTCTGACATAAAAATCATCGGACTACGACAACTTTATTAAAATGACGCCATTTTTGTAAATCTATTTTCGTAAGTGATTTAAGTGGAATTTTAAATAACTGCTCAATAAAGAAATGCACAAAAAATTAATGAAATTTAAAAAAGCTTTTAACTTGAAATATATTTATAGTTTTAAAGTGTGTATTAAAATATCTTCATCTAGTGAACAATAAGAAGCCCCCTTCTTATGGCCTAGTGGGATAAGGGTAATGTGCATGATATGTAAATGAGATGTAGACTTGTTCATACTCAGGCCAACTATTCTTGAGATGTGTGGTTAATTAAACCCTAAACACTTCAAAGTACATAGATATTCACTGGTTAGTATTCAAATCCGTCTAAAAGCAACTAATTTTACTTGAATTCGAACCTCAGAACCTTCGACTTGGAAAATCATATATATGAAGTGATTTGACGACAAGTTTACCTTTAGACCACCCCGGTGGGCTAACCTTAAATGATCAATTTTTCTTGTATGAGACCACTGTTTGGGGTGCACTTTTAAAATTAGCTGTCAAAAATATTAAAGTGGCTCCAGTTTGGTTAGGATTAACGTAGTCCAACGTTTTTTATTTTAAATGTTTTGTTAATCAATGTTGTTCAAAATGATGTTCCTCACTGCGGTGAGGAACAGGAATATTCGGAAACTTTTCAGGAAACCTGTTCTTCACTAAATCATTTTTCTTGTCGCCTTCACGAAATAAGTGTTTAACGAGAAAAATGCCATTCCTCTACCGAAAGAAGCATTACGTTTTTTGCAAATATTGATTACGGTAAACGAAACGAAACACGTTCAGTCACAACTCAACAATTGATGTCTTGATTTATTAATGAACAATGCTCAACGAACCCACAGTGCAAAACCTAACGTCGAGATAACAGAATGCATCACATTATTCTAAAGTATTTTGTACAGCGACTTTCCGAACACTCTATATTTTTATTTATTTAAAATTTTAACGTAAGGGAGAGCGCCGAGTAGTTTTATAATTTATATTGACGCTGCCAGCTGTTTTTAATGTTATTTTATAATTTCTTTATGTTGTCTTAAATATGTCAGTATTAATGTCGTGTCATGTTAATTTTTTTGTTATTTTGTTACAGGTGAGTTATGATTGTTTATTTAAACCATGTAAGTAGATTTAAAATATTATTGTTATTGGTAATAATTATTAAGTTATCTTAATTTTATTTTGCGAAATACAAAGTCAGTTGACGAGCAAGATGAGGATGGATTGTTGGACAGTCGCCGCGCCGGACTTTCCTATCTTGGCATACTAGCCCCTTCAATGTACTATCAACAGTGTCATCACAACTTCATCCCATCAAATAACTACTGCGCATCCACTTCTATACGCTTTTTAATTTCTTTGTCTTGAACTATTTTTCCCTTTTAGCCTCCGGGAATCACTTCAGGAATTACTTCAGAGGATGAGTGATATGTATGAGTGTAAGTGTACAATCTCAGGTCGACCATTCCTGAGATGTGTTGTTAATTGAAACCCAACCACCAAAGAACACTAATATCCACGATCTAGTACTCAAATGCTAATAAAAGTCTGCCTTTACTAGGATTTGAACGTTGAACTCTCGACTTCAAAAACAGGTGACTTGTGAAGACGCATTCATTACTAGACCAACCCGGTGGGTTTCGTTGTCTTGAACTATTTTCACGTAACTCAACATTACGAGAAGTGGTCTTAATTATACACCCCCGTTGCCAGTTTAAAAAATTTCTCGAATCATTTATAAAATCTTCACAATAAAATGCACAATAAAAAATTTACAGGAACAGTATTACTTTAATGGTAATTTTTAAAAATAATATTCACTTAAAAATTAAAAGATTCTGAATTTTCTACATTCCGTTCAACATGTATTTAAATATTTGCTCAAATAATACTTTCCTAGTTGCGATTTATTATTTTTCAATTATTATATTTAGTCCAGGTAAATTAACTCGTAATGGTACCCTTTTTTACAAAAAAAAAAAAACTCCAGGTAGAGATAAGTGTAACATGTAATGTAATAATAGAGAATGAAAACCTACATATTTTCCACTTGAGAGTTTCATTAGTTTTTTCTTTATAGATGTTTAAAGTTGAAAAACTCACATTTTCAGCGGTTTTTTGCGTGTATAATGAAAAGTTCTTATCAAGAAAGGTTTTTATGGAAATTTTTAAATTATTAAAAAACTAGGATACCTTGGCTAGGTAGATTAAAATTCGTTATTTTTTTGCTGAGTTAATTGTCCCAAAAAAAGATTTTCTGAAAAAACCCCAAAAAACGTTATTTTTAATAAACAATAATTTTCGCAACAATATTTTGATTTTTATGGAAAATATAAGTCCTGATTTCTTTTATATGTGGTTTAAATTTTAGCCCAAAAGGTTTATTAGTTTTTGCAAAATTGAAATCTTTATTCCCAGAGGCGGTCATTTTACCGCTTTACTCTATTCCAAGCGATCGTGCTATCGAATGATATTTGTTTGCAAATTAGTTTATTAACATATCAAAAAAGGTTTTAAGCAAAATGTTTAAATCCTTTTAAAAGATCATGTACTTTTTTCTTATAGCAATTTAAATTATCTCTTCCGGATTCGATGTTTTTGATCTCCTGCTTGAATATTCTGAAAGCTAACATTTTTACAAGAATTGAAAAAAAAGTTGTAGCCCCACTAAAAGCCGAGATTATTTTTTTGTTGAAAAATCACTGCGACCATAATTGCTCGCATGAGTGCTTACTTCGCTAAGATAGGCGTTTTGGCTTCAATTCCCGGTAATTTGAGATACTAGCTGTTAAGATGAGAACTGCAGTGTGGGAGGGTGTAGGCAAAGACATCGCTCTAGTCCGCTTTCAACGCCGTTGAAAGCGGCTCTAGTCCGCTTACAACGCCGTTGAAAGCGGACTAGAGTCCGTTAGAGCGGACCAGAGCAGACAGAGATACGATATGTTTTTATTAGGGCTTATTAAATTTCTGAATCTGTCCTTGATTTTTAATTAAATCAAGAGTATTTTGAGTAAATTTAATTTTAGGACAAAATTGTCGTTGTTACAATCAACACTGGTTTTGTTGGTATGATAGTATTTTTTGGTATTTAAAAGACTCAATCAACTAATGATCTGAATGCCAAGTCTAATTGAAATTAGATATAGGAAAATTTTTGTCTAGCTGTTAGACGAAGGCGCGGGGATCGCCCTTCCGCGAATCGGGTAATTTCATAATTGAAGGTTTAAAGGTGGTCTTGGTTGGAAGAGATTGTACGAAGGCGATAGTAGGTTGTGTGAATACACTTGATGGAAATGCTTACCGAGGCATTTCATTTTCACTAACAACTGATCACTGTGTTGTGTTTCAAGTTTAGAGGGTCTAAACGACAACATCCGGTAAAGCTCATCTGAGCTTGTAACGAAGGGGGTGGTGTGGTGACCGGGATCTTCACGAGGCGGGTGTCTTCCCTTATGGGGGTAATGATGCGGTCATAATTGGTTGTGATCGAGTAATCAATTCATGGCGAGTGTTTAAGGCCAAAATATGTAGGAAATTTAATTTTTACTAAACCTTCATAAACAAAATCAACTAAACATAAAAAAGATTTGACTTTTATAAAAACATCTATTGATTTTATTCTAAGAATAGAAATTAGGATAATAATATTACACTTTTTACGTACCTTTTTCTTTATTTTCAAGAATTCTTTCCGTTTATTCATGTGGATAATCTATATAATTCATTATGTACCATCAACAATAAATGATTTATTTATTTAAATTTTGACTTTTAAATAAGTTTTTATAAAAAGTAATTTTTTTTCATATTGTACTCCCATTTTTCTCGTTCATATAATAAATTGGTTTAGATTTTTTTATTAGTAGGAAGTTTAATTGTCGATTCCAATAATAAATAAAAAAATAATAAGAAATATAAAGTTGATTAACTTTCTTAACAGGTAAAATATGTTTATCAACGATCTTTTTGGAACTATGATGCAGTTTTTTCATCAAGGGTCAATATATTATATATATATATATTTTACCAACAAGGTTAAATTTGCAATCAAAAGAAGAGGTACACAACTAGGTGTTACAACAATCCTACATTAAAAATTTCAACATCCTACGGTCAATCGTTTTAGTTAAGGATCTTGGATACATCCATTTTTCAATCAATCATTCTAAAAATTTCGTTGACTCAAACTTGTGCATGTACCAATTACATCGAACAACGTGGCAAAAGGCAAAAGAAAAGCATAAGCAACGGCTTGATATGCACAGAGAACTTTTACATTCATATCTGAGTGAATATATATGGCATAAAACATGTCCTGTTAACACTTTATTTATTTTTGGAAACACTTTTCTGAGGAATATCCTTGCAATTAAAATTTTGTTTGATGTTTGTATTTTTCAAATATAATTTTGTTAATCAAGTCTTTGTGTTTCAATTTAATACGCATTAAGCCTTTTTCATTGTTTGCACATTTTTTCATTGTCATAACAATTAATGTTTTGTTTGGGGTGGAACAAACTGCATAAGTACCAGGCGTTGTAAAGGAAACATGTTATGCTGGTTGTTTCAGCTACATTCACAGGTGCAGGTCTTTCTAATGGATATCTATTTTGAATTGCGTGATCGATTGACGTAATCGCTGTTGATCACAACACTAGCGCTTACTTATCAGATATTTTCAATCGCTTTAATGACTAAAATTTAATGTTATAAGATTAAACAACAAATCTATTTTCAGTAGACGACAAAATAAACCCCTTTACCAAAAATGACAAATGATGAATAATTCTGTTTCAAATGAAAACCTGCTGTGTTTTCCAAATTTGGAAAATCTTTTGACATTACACAAAATTGAAATGAAAATAATCTCACCAGTGATATAAAACCTCATTGCTTAATACTCCTTGAAAACCTTTGAAGAATATTTTAAAAACTATTCTTAATTCCTATGGATACGAAATCCATTCGTACTGGATATCATTCCTAACACTAACAGTGAAACAGAATCTTTGATAGATTTATCTTGTGATGGAGGTTTTAAAATGGAATTTACTGAATTACAGTTACGTGAATTTTGGCTACAGATTAAAATTGAATATCGAGCGAGTGCACTCTAAAAAGCATTATTATTTAAATTATATTTTCTACCCCATAATTTTGTGAAACTTGTTTCCTGTTACAGTAACAGTACAAAATGAATTCGAAATAAACTGAACCTTGTCTAAAATTTGCGCTTAAAATTAAGTTCAACCGAACCAGATATCTCTTAACTTGTTTTAAACATGCAGCTTCTTCCTTCTTATTTAGTTTTTAGTCTTCAAGATAATTTTAATTTTAAGTAGATGTAACATTTCTTTAATAAATAAAAATATTGTAATAGGCAACATTATTATTATTATTATTATTTATAAAATAAATAGATACTTTCAAAAATGGTTGTAACCTTTATTGCTTTACCATTCTTAACTATAACTCTGTCGCTATCCTAATGACATTACATATTTAATAATTCAGTGGTACGTTACTGATCTGTGGTAAATAAAAAAAGTTTGAGAACTCTATCTTAAAAATTTACTGAATATTTAGAAAACTCCGTTACATTGCATCCTCGGCGAACGAGCGCTTTTTTTATTATTCTTTGTTGAAGTTTAGTTTGAAAGCGTTTTATTATCAAATAAAACTTTCCAAGTCTACCTTTTTCAGAGTTCTTTTATCCAGTGTAGAATTGACGTAAGAATTCTAATTTAAGAAAGTATTAATATAACTCTTATCATAGGTATATAACCTTGAGAAATATTTTCGAATTTTATAGAACATATACGACAGCTGACTGACTGCCATCTTATTTAGTTTTTAAATTCCTTTTTCTACCTGACTTTTTTCAATCACTCTTTTCACTAAAATTTGGATGAAAATTGCCAAAATTTTAATTACAAATTTTTACGGAATTATTTAGCAATTCTTTTAATTATATTTAGTATAAACTACTCTACATAGTCTAATTTATGTAACATTTTAAAATAAAGTGTTGATTAGTAATTTGTCCACTTAAATATCTAGCCGAAAGTTTTCACATTGTTAAGACTATTATTTTTTTTTAAGACGAAAACTATAGTTGTGTAAAAATTGGGATTCAAGCACAACTTTGATTTCTGACTTCGTAGCGTCTTCGAGGTCAAGGGACCCCGCGAACCAATAGAATTGCAATATCTTAGTCACGTGACGCCGGCCCGCCTATCTGCCACCTTGTCCCCGCCCCTTCGCCACTAAAAAAAAACGAAATTTCAAAACGTTATATCTCGGTAACAGTTGGATATAGCTCAACGGCGCGAAGTTCTTTGTGATCAGGACGATATAATCTATATTTTAGTGAGATTTTAGGGCCAGGGTGCGCTTAAGCTCGTGCTTGCATGAATGAGTATTAAATTATATGTATAATACCTTTGTGTGTGTGCGCACGCGCGCTAATATTTCTGTCACTAAATCGCGCTACAGTGTGTGTCAAAGGACAGATTCTCCTCAGATTGTAGCGCAGACCCTGGGAGCTTTCATCCGATTATAGCTTTTCTATCATCAATAAGGGTAATGATTAAAAGCTTTTAAAGGAAGCCATGCGTTTATATTTTTCATTTTTATCCTTTACAAGACGAAAAAAGTAATTCTTCATTCGTGTGATGTTAAAATGAGTGAAAGGAAGAGTATCGCCCGTAAGCTTCAGAAGCAAGGTAGACGCAATTATCCGCTGCGAAATGTAGAACTCAAGGACATTGTTGATTTGTATCAGCATGATACGGTGGATATATATATATATATATATATATAATTATTTTTATTGTCGTCATATCTTTATATATATATATATATTTCTTGTGTGCGTGTGTATGTCACTGAACTCCTCCTAAACGGCTGGACCGATTTTGATGAAATTTTTGTATGTGTTCAAGGGGATTCGAGAATGATTTAGATTCACAATTTGGTCCACTGGAAAATGTTTTTTTAATAATTTTTTTATTTATAAGTAGTTGTTGATTTTGCAATGTTTTACATTGGATCCGGCAGACTGCACTATCATCGCAGTATCGAATATTCAATAATATTCTATTTTAATTTTAGTTTGTCACGACAGTTGATGCTGCGATCAAATTGAGAAAAATATTTCGTAATTTTGTGTTATTATTGTGTTACAAAAAATCGCGAGAAAACAGTTTTTTAATAAATAAGAGGCTAATAAATCAGATGAAAATGTAAACAAAGGAAAACCAATCAGATCAATGCAAGATGGCCGCTGTCAAACACAACGACTAATCACAAAGAGCCCGTATGGCCGTTGCCAATGTAAACAAAATCACAACTGATTAAGTAATAAGTAGGCAGCACTGCGATCGCGTTTAGAATTGTGCGCGTATTGAGAAATATTATATTATTTTTTATTGAAATAACTTTTTAAAGTGTAATTAAAAAATATACATTGTGCAAATTTGTAAGGTACAGTATTCAAGTGAAAATGTTTTTTTAATTTATTTATGTGATGTTGATCTTGGGATGGTTAAGGTTCACACTTGGGTCCGGTAGGCAGAGCTGGGATCGCGTTTAAGAAGTTTTTTTTTATTTTTGGTTTATCAGTCAAACCCGGTAATTGGTGCTGCGATCGGATTCTATGAATTTTTTTTATTTTGTTCCTTTTTCGCATATCAGTTACTTGCGTCGTAGCTTAGTGTTGTTCTTACATTAAAATTCGTATTTTTAACGAACTACTATGTATAATACTAAATACAATATTTATAAATTTTACTTTCCCGGTGAATATAGCTAGAATGTTAAAGGGGAAAGTATGGTGATCGTGTCAAAAATAGGATACTGGGTGTTATATTTTGGCCCAAATTTAAATATACAACAAATACTTATAAATTTTATACTTAAAAATTTTTATAAGTCAGCAGAAAGCGAATAAAGTGTTAAAAGTATTTTATTTTAAGACTAATTTCATATTGCAACTGGTAATATAATTTTTTTAAAAGTAAAATATGAAAAGTAATAAAAAATTACTTATGTGATTGTGTATTTTATTTTTATTGTAAGTTTAAATTTTTAATCTTAAATTTAACATTATAACATCTTATTGAAAACATGTGATCGTGTGTTAATGTTTCACCCTTAATGTTTAAATTTCAAAACCAATTTTCGGTAAAGCCGACTTACTTTATGACTTGATCGGCGTAACCCGAAAAGTCATCCAATACTTTCCTAGCTTTTTTTTAATAAATTAAACAATCTTTTTAGTCTTGCTGAATAATATTGCATCGAATCAGACTAACTTATTAAAGTGCATAATAATTATTCCATTAAATAGACGTTTTGGCTTCAAAAAAACAAAATATTTTTAAAAAAATATGGATACCAAGATACCCCCTTATCCGATAGGATCGAAAATCTGGCCGAAGTTGGGATATAGCTAGATTTCAGGATTTTGGTCAACGTGTTTTCGAGGTGTAAGACAGAAATTATCCAGAAATAAATTGAATATCTCACGTATCCCTAAATCCATCCGATTTAATAACTTTGATACCAAATTTAAATTTGGTACTTTAATTTCGACCACTATATAAAAAGTAAAAAATTAATTGTGAAAACTACCCCTCCCCCTCTTTTAATTACATAAAAAAATATAATGCTATAAACATACCATATTTAGACTTTTTTTAAGTCATTTTCGAAGAATTTATTTGAGACGGCCCAGAGATATTAATGAAAATACAGACCAACACCTATACATACGTATGTACGTACATATATATATCTTCCGGAAATTTCTGCAACTCGTGTTTTTTGGATTCTATGTTTTTTCTGTTCTAGCCTTCCGGAAATACCGTAATGTATTACTTCAGAAGATGACTGAGGATGATATGTATGAATGTAAATGAAAATGGAAGTGTAGTCTTGTACAGAGTCAGGTCGACCGTTCGGGAGGTGTATGGTTAATTGAAACCCAACCACCTAAGAACACCGGTACCTACGGATTTAGTATTCAGATTGGTATAAAAGTAACTGTCTTTACTAGGATTTGAACCTTAGAACTGTCGAATACGAAATCAGCTGATTTTTGATGACGAGTTCACCATTTATATTGACCTTATGAGTGTGTTTTTGGACTAAGGAGATCTTGAAAGGTCAATATTTACAAAAAAACATTACATCCAAATTTTTGGTCAACGGCTATACATTTCATTTATAGCTATACTGTTACTGCAACAATAGTGCTACAGCTGGAAATTAAAAAGAAACTACAAAATTATTCACAATTCGGAAGGTGTTAATGAAAATTATTTCAGTACACAATGAAGTATAAATCATACGGAATGCTAAAAATTCATGGGTTTTCTTACTTTATTTTTTTATTAATATTATTTTTAAATTCTTCAATATAGTCATAGCGTCTATATATGAAAGGATTTTAGTTATTTTTAATTTTTTTTTTTTGTAAATCCGTGAAAATATTTTTCCTAATTGTAAGAAATAATTTTTTTAAATAAATATATTTTTAAAAATTTTTATAGTTTTATCTAAGGGTTATTTCATTTAAACAAATAAAAAATAATTTTTTATTTAAAAAAAATAATCCGAAATTTACCAAATTTTTAACATTTGTTAAACTAATT